>NC_088778.1:29953024-30553024 GCF_954871325.1 Gordionus sp. m RMFG-2023 | reverse complement strand
ATCTTTTAGCTAGCAATTATATTACTCGAGATAATAGGGATTAAAGGTCCAAATTCGCTTTTCCACCCTTTAATTGATGTTAAATAATTAATTTAAAATTAAAAACTAAATTCGTTCAAATACCAAATTTACATTAATAACTAAGACAATAATTAATATGGGGGGGGGGGGGGGTCAAAATTAATTATATATATATTTTTTTTAAATATAGGTCATCTTGCGTTCCATTTGAAAATTTAAAATTAATATTTCGATGATATTATGAGCTTCAATTTTTATTTTCTATTATTCTTTTACTATTTTTCTCATATTGGGTTATTTTATAATTTGTGTATATTAATTTTTTATTTATTTTATAAATAATTTCATAACATTAATTGAAATGAACAAAAATACAATATATTTGTTGATAATGGTAAAAATAGTTAAAATTTTTTACATCATTTTTTGTTATATTAGCTGCAACAAAATATTGATTTTAAAATATCTAGTATCACATTAAGGTAATGTTGTTAAACGACTCAATTTATCAAAATACAAAATAGTTAACTCAAGAGGGTAAGTAATATTTTGGCTAAAATCTTGATTAATCTCTTTTTAGAAATCTACTAAAGGGAGTAGTTTAACATTACATTCATTCATAAATATTACAAATATTTCAAAATAAGATGATTAATTTTTTAAGTAATATCGGGAAATATTGGATCAGATCAGATTAGTAAAAATTGTGTGGGTCGGTACAACTCTATATAAAATTATTGTGATAGTGAAAAAATTACAACAAAATAGAGAGATTATATTTAAGATGACTGTAGTATTCAAAAATTTGAAACAACAAAAAAAATTGAAGATTAAATTTTCGAGGAATGTAGTATAATAAAAGGCAGCATTGATACGTCTGTCAAAAGCAAAGTTTAGACACTTAGAGGGGCGTCGCTAGTTTTTACAATCTCAAGGGGCTCAGCTAAAAAAAATTAATGGGCCAGGTTTTATATAAATATATTACACATTTTTAAAATATGCTAACTCTAGACAATTATTCTGAATTTCATATTTTGTCATTTATAATATTTTGCATGCAAAACAAACTAGCATATAAATAATTAAAACAATACAATACATTTCTAAAAATAATATTTTTTAATACAAAATCTATTTATTACAGTAAAATATTTTCACATAAAAAAAATTTGTGTAATGAATTACAAGTGATAAAAAAAATAATTAATTCATACATATGCCTCAATTGATAATGGTTTTTAAAAACCACATAAGGCTATATAATTCTTAGCAAGTTATATTGACAAAAGGTCATGAAACTAATATAACTCTCTATTACCATTTTAGACAATGTTTTATAGAATGGACTAATAAGGAAAAATTTATAGGCTTACCAAATCAACAATTCTTGAAGAAGAGAATATAAACGACCAATCCAAATTATAAAACTATATGGTGGCTAGAGCTTCCTCTTAGATGACATGATGGAAGCTAAGTAATCGAGAAAATTTTTGTGAGATATTAAATTTCTAAAAGATTATCTTCCTTTTTAATGATGTATAAACGACTACACAGTTGACCATTATTGCTTATCTAAAATATGAAATCATATGCTCTCAACAGCTATAGTAATAATCTTAAATTACATAGCACACAAATAATAGATGCTGGTTAATTGGCAGTCATAGCCATGACACTCACGATGGTAACCCATATCAGAATTTATTATGCTAAATAAATTTATAAAACAACAACAGTAAAAATTATGCAAATATATTGAAGTCTTGAGTTATCTACACGGCAAGGATGTCATATTGGAAATGAAACATTTTACTATAAAATAAGAACCAGAGTGATATGTTGAAAGTAATCAAGATTTTATATATTATTGTAGCACCACCTTAAGTTGGTATTTATATCTTAAAATATTAGTAGATTGTAATAATATCAAAAATATATGTATTAAAAATTTAACTCAAAACTGTTTTTCAAAGAAAAAAATGGCTTTCCTAAAAAAAGTAAAAAAGAGAAGAAAAGATATCTCATTTATTACATCCATTGTGGAATGAATAATAAGAAGTTTAATTTTAATATATTTAATAAATAGATGGCGTTAAATAATTAAATGCAAATAACTTATATTTATTATCAAAACCATTTATTATTAAAATTTTAAAATTAATAACTAATATTATATAACTGTCAAATACGTCTGTAAAAAAGGTATTTTACCTAATATTATTAATAATTATAAAGGATTATAAACTGTATATCTACTTACTTTTTATAAATAAATATCTTATACTCTGGCATTTGAAACTTGAAAATAATTTTAGGAAGAGACTAATTAAATTTAAAAATCAATAATGTAGTTGATTAGTGATTTGAACTTGGCTAATTACAATATTAAATTTGAAAATTTTCAATTAATAAATGATTATATTCATAATTTTTCTCTAAAGGGCTATTCAAATTTTTCAGGGGCCTCAAGTCCCTGCCCCCCCCCCTAGCAACACCACTGTTATCAGTATAGGTAGCATTCTTTTTTTTGGTAAAGTTATGTAAATATGATAAAGGAAACCAATTATATAATAATATCGTTTTAAAAGTTAAGGATAATTACACTAAAAAAATTTGATATGAATGAAAGACTTTCCACATAGCAGTAAAACTGAAAGGTCTGTTTTAGTTCCTTTGTTTGAAAATTTTAATTTTTTAAAATAAAATTTACAAAATGATGTCAAATTTTGAAATAAAAATAATACCCAGGCTTGTAAAATATTCCAAACTATGTAAGTGTTACCCAACTTATTGTTAAATATTTACATAAATCTACCTATTGCAGACTTAAAAGAAAATTTCCTTTTAATTTAGATTATGACCTTCTGCACTTATAATGATATATATTTGTGAATACATGAATAATAATTTATATATAACATTGCATATTATAAATGTACCATTCATTTTAAGTTAAGAGTAGTTTATAAACATAGTAAAAAATTAGACAAAAAGATTTTCTATAACCTAAATCTATTTTATTAATTAATATCCTATAATTGGCCAATTTTAAAATTTTTTTACAAATACATAATTTACCATTGTTGAATGTAGCATTGATAGACAAAGTCTTTTTATTTGAATAATCATGGAGATTTTTACCATTCTGTATATCAACTGCTTAATATATAATTCAAGTAAACATTTTAATACACCATAGATACCTTTTTCATTTGCCTTATTTGTGTGGGATAGTTTTTCAATAGCTGGGAGGATATTTGGTTTTTTAATAGTAAAAGAGAGATTTCTATAATTATAATTTAGGTTAGTTTAAAATATGAATCAAACCTGAATTTAGTAATTTTCCCAATCTGAAATGCATTCTTTATGCCTTTTTTGCAACTCTCTGTATTGGCATTAGTTTTATCTGTATTACAATCTAGTAGAAGATTCTTTTAAGTATAGATATCATATCATATAAAAATTACTTTAAGTTTAAAATATAGATTTATCTTAATGTTTATAATCATTAATTAAATTTTACTATTTTTTATGGTTTCTGTATTATCCTGCAATGGCAAAGGGGAGCCAAATGGTAGAGGTACTTCCAATTGTATATTAGGATCGGTTGGCAGAGGAATACTTAATTTAAATTAAAATTTTATATATTTAATATGAAATTACTTATCTAAATCAAATAAATCCATGCAAATCCACAATCGCTATTATGATAATTTAGATATAAGCATATTATAGAATATAATGTGATTGTATTATAGGACATGCATATGACTTATTATAATTCCGACAGTATCCTTAAAATTTTTCCAATAACCCTATATTTACACCCAAATCTATTATTGTCTATTATTTAGCCCTATCTGAATTTTGTCATGATTCTTATAATAAAAATCTTAGGACCATTTATACAAGTCGAACGAAAATTATCGTTATTTGTATTAGAAGGATTTATTAGTACGCAAATTTTATTTGTTAAAATTTATAGTGATTTTAAATTTTTAAAATGAGATCAAACGAAATGTAGTAATTAAATTATATTTTAAAGTTTATATATTTTACTTTCTTAATGTTCTGTTATTACTCTAATCTAATTTAATTATTATTAGCTTTTTACGTTGGAATTAAATTAAAGTAAGTTTATTATGGAACATGATCCTCAAATTTGCCTAAAGAGTTATGGACTTGTATTTTAAAAGGTATATATTCTAATAAAATATAAATAAATTATGGTTAATATGACTTAATTAATGTTTCCATTGCAAATAACCTCTATTTTTTTGTAATATAGGCGTAAAAATATGATAGTAGTCATTTAAGAAATTAAAAGAGTAATTTAATAACAATAAAAATACAAAAATTACTTTAATTTAATTCCAACGTAAAAAGCTAATAATAATTAAATTTGATTAAAATAATAACAGAACATTAAGAAAGTAAATTATATGTTGAATAATGATTATTCTTAATTTTATTTTATATAAAATACTTATTTAACTAGTGCTTTTTATTTTATTTCGTTTATTTCGCCTTGATTATTTTGTAAGTAAACTTTTGTAAAACACTTATTTAACTAGTTCTTTTTATTTTATTTCGCCTTGATTATTAATTTTTTTAAATTAGCTTTTTATATAATTTAATTTTAATTTGTAAAAAATGTATAAATCATTAAAAAAAGTAATAAAGCGAACATTTGTAACAATTTTTATTTTATAATCAAATGTTACAAGAGCTCTCTTCTAATATATAAACTGTAAAATGAAATTTAATTATTACATTTCTTCGTTCTCATTTTAAACATTTACAATCTTATAATAACAAATAAAATTTGGCTACTAAAAAATCCTTCCAATACAAATAACGATAATGATTAATTTACATTTTACAAGTCAAGATTCAAGATATAATTTATATTTTACAAATTACTACAATCAGTAACAGACTTAATTTAGAAAGATAACAAAATTTATAATTTTAATTTCGTATTTTCCTATCGATAAATATGAAAAATAAGAATGGCTAACTGGATGGAGAATTCCAAACATTATTATTTCCAACTTACATAAAATTTATTTTTACTTTTTGTTTAATTTAAACAAACTAGGAACCGAGTTAAAATTAAAGATGAAGTTTCAGATTCATGAATTTAAGCTGAATATCGATAACATACTGGTTTTAATTTATATCGAACCAGCTGTTAAAGTAGTTTTAATAAGTCGTGTTAGTTGCAGCATGTCAGAAGTGTACCAAAAATGGGGGTCACCCCCCCCTCATTACAAATTTGTCTGTTCTCGTAAATATATTTTTAAACTAATAAAATTTATCCCCTACACCACTCTCCTCTAAAATTATATACAATGTATGGCCATAAAAAAGATTTGGAAGAAAAGTTAACCTTTTAAATTAACGACGAAAATTATGAGTTTTAAAGTAAACAGCTATTTTCAAAAAATAAGTGAAAACCTAAAATTATTTTAATAAAAATAGAATATGGCCAATATACTAAGGTGGGTCTAGCGGCTTCCAATAAAATTATTGGCGACAAAACCCTCTTAATAGTGTTTCCCCCACATAGGGAAATCCTGGATATTCCTTAACGCGCGCTATATTTATTAAGTAACAATCGAGAGCGCCGTTACTTTCATAAAAAAATAGTAGCTAATTAATACCGCCTCAATTTTTTCGAATAGCTAAAGCTAAAAAATATTTATTTATTTAGTTACTTAAAATATTTTAATTCATATTTTAAAATGATTAATTTAGCTAATTTTTTTTATTTTATTATCAATTTTGACAAATAAAATAGAGTTTGTTGGTTAAGGTGACCGGCAGATAAAATGTTAATTTAATTATGTATTTTATTAAATAATTTACTCCAAACAATGATTTAAGAATTTTTTATTTCTATTTTTATTATATCAAATATTGTATGTATCATATAATAAAATTATATCTTGCATTATAATAAAAAAAATTTTAAATATAAAATTGTTTTAGGGTGTTAATTTGAATAAAAAAAAAAATAAGGAAATATGATAACAAAATCATAGATCTTTCGATATTACGAATTTTAAATTATAATATAAATGGTAAAAGTAAGAATTAAATAAAAAAAAATTTATATTAAATTATTTAAACATTGCAACAAATATATATAAAATCAAATTTATTCCAATCTTTTACTTCTTTTATTTATTTAGAATTTTGGATGATGATCTTATAAGGGTTTAACATTTTCACGAAATTCAAAAATCTTCTAAGATCCTTACTCTTTTGAAAATCAAAAAATACCAAGATTTTTTTCAAAAAAACTATTTTCAATTTGCTCAAGTCAACTAATTTTATAGATTTGCTTATATATTTATATTATTTTGCTTTTTATTTATTTTATTTTTGAATTTATTTATTTTAGTGCGTGGCTAGCATTAAATCTTTTTTGAAATTATATAAAATAAATAAAATTTTAGTCTTACTCGACTAATCGACTATTTTAGTGGCTAATATTTTTAGTCTAATTTTTTGAATATAACTATGATTAGCAACACTATTATTTGAATAAAATCATGAGTCTATAATAATACATACTCATAATTATATAAAATGAATCTCCAATAAACATAATATAAAATACTTAATAATTATCTTTTAATCTAAAACACGTCATGTTAATTTTATCAATGATATGGATTTTTTTTTAAATCCTTCTTTATCTTAGCTTGTCGTTACAAAAATGCATTTATAGTAAATATTATACTATTCATCATAGCTTGGTTATCAGCCGACAAATTATTTTTTTTAACTAAGATTAACTTTTTTTATCACTTTCTTAAATAATTTACTTTACATTAACTATTTTGTTTTAGATCAATTTAACCAACACATTAATAACCTTATAGCATAATTCTTTATAAAAAACAAATTTTTATATTGAAAGGAGTTTTAAAAAATATAGTTTTATATTATTTAAATAATAAAAAATAAAATATAGTTTTAGAAATAATTAAATATATCAAATAAAGACATTAATTTAAAATCCATTCAAAATTAAAATAATGGATGGTGTCTTAATACATTTTGTAGTAAGTGTTTGAAGTTTAATACAAAATATCACGTATATATATATAATGAATTCAATCCTTCAGGTTATGTAATTTACAAACGAAAAGTTAATATTATATTCAATTTAAATTCAATTTACAATTACATTTATATTACAGTTCTCCCCACTATAAATAGAATTCATCGTGATAACGTAGTGGGGTTTCGAAACTCTTTTTTCAAGAGTTGTATTCTCATGTTCTGCCTTTTCCACTTCTTCGGTCAACGTAACGGGTATTTCCTTCTCTTGTGTATGTGCATCCCTCAATGGATCTGCATGCTTGTTTCTAACGATCCCCTCTGATTCCACATCTTACAAAATTGCGCTTTTTCGTTGTAACACTTTTCCTTCATGCCACCCTGCTGTCCTTTCGTTTGCAATCCAAACTTTTTGCTGCTCTTCAAACTCCCGAGATTCAACACTTATATCTTTGTAGTACTTTTGTTTCCATAGAGCGTTTTCCGTCCTTTCTCTCGTTGATAATTTCCACTGATCTAATGTCGTCCTAAGCGACCTTCCAAACATCATCTCGGCAGGGGATTTACCAGTAGTTGCATTGGGAGTAATACGGTGAGTAATTAAAACATTTGCTAAATTTAACTGGTCCGGAGTCCCACATCTCCTTCCAGCATAGAAACGCGTCTTTATCGTCCGTATATATCGTTCAGCCAAACCATTTGATTTGGGGCTATAAGGGGCCGATCTAAAATGTTTTATATTGTTTTTAAAAAGAAACGTTTTAAATTCAGATCCAGTAAACTGAGTACCGTTATCTGAGACAATGTAGCGAGGTAACCCAAATCTAGCGAAATAATTACGCAGATTATTTATTACACTCGCCGAATTAATAAGTGTTAAAATTGCAACTTCAACCCATTTGGTAAAGGCGTCTACGGAAATTAACCAATACTTTCCAGATATGGGGCCTGTCAAATCAATATTCGTTCCCAAGGTCGGGTAGGAATGTTCCAATTGTATAATGGCACTTCTTTAGCTCCCGGCCTTCCTTCTTGACAACTCTTACAACATTTAACAAAGTCTTCAACATCAGTATCGAGATTTGTCCAAAAAACGTAATATCTACACAATGATTTCATCCCCACTATCCCAGGATGTCCTCGATGAATCACATTTAAACCTCCTTTTTTAAAATATCTGGAATAATAATTCTATCATTATAAAATAATAATCCTTCTTCGAACGAAATATTATCTTTAATCGAAATATATTTTTTTACGATCTCCGAATAATTATTTATATTATCAATATACCAATGATTTTTAAATAATTTAATAATCTCTTTTAGGTTTATATCATTGCTCGTTTCACTTACGACTTTACTACGAGTGAACGATAAATCTTCTATTAAATTGATTTTTAATCCTCTGATTTCTTCTTCGAATTTTTTGTAACTTCATTGGTTTTTGCTTTCTCTACCCCCAAACGGGACAGAGCATCGGCACATTTGTTTTGATAACCTGGTCTATATATTATCTCACAATCATAATTTAATAGCTTCGTCGCCCACCGTATTAAACGGTTATTTGTTATTTTGTTAAGATCTCCTTTATCACCTAAAATATATTGTAATGGTTTATGATCAGTAATCAAGATAAAATGTCTTCCAAAAATTGATGAAACTTCTCGATAGCGAACATGATCGCCGAAGCCTCCCGATCAATTGTGGCATAATTCTTTTCAGCCGCCGAAAGTGTCCTCGATGCATAAGCAATCGGTTTCTCCTGGCCAGTAAGAAATCTGTGTGCAATAACAGCTCCTAGACCATCTTCGGAAGCGTCACAAGAAATCACGACAGGGATATCGGCTGAATAAGGAATTATTGTATCTTCTTTTGACAATATATTTTTAACTTTAGTAAATATTTCATTTTCTTTAGCTGACCCAAACCAACCGACATTTTTACTCGTTAGTCGGTGTAAAGGCGCACAAATAGAATGCAAATTTTTAATAAATGCCTCATGATAATTCACTATTCCAAGAAATGATCGTAGTTCTTTAACATTGGAAGGTGTTTTAAATTTTTTTATAACGCTAATCTTATCTTTTGTAGGGTGAATTCCGAAACTGTCAATAACATGACCTAAATAAGTGACTGACTTTTCTCCAATTTTAATTTTATCGGTCGTAGTGGTCAGTCTAGCCTTCTCAAATCTTCTTAATACTTCTTCCAAATTAACTATGTGATCGGAATTATTCTCACCTGCAATAATTATGTCGTCTAAAAATACACTAACCATAGGAATTCCCTTTAATAGGTTTTTCATAAAGCGTTGGAATATTATCGGAGCGCTTGTCAAACCAAATGGAATTCTTTGGTATCGGTAATAACCGACATGTGTCTAAATTACTAAAAGGTCCCTACATCCTGGACTAACTCCGAATTGTAAAAATGCATCTCTTAAATCTATTGTTGAAAATATTTTACCACCCGCGATCTTATTTGTTAGGTCGACGAAAGTTGGTAATAAATCGTTATCGATTGCTAGATATTTGTTGATTGTTAAACGAAAATCTCCGCATATCCATACGGCACCGGATTTCTTTAAGATATTAACCGTTGGCGTAGCCCAAGTGATTGGAGTTATTGCTGGATCCACCTTCTCGATAACGCCTTCGTCTAAAAGTCTGTCCAACTCAGCTTCAATGGTTCGACGCAACAAAAAAGGAACTCTTCTTGCTGATAATGCAATCGGTAACGTGTTCTGTTCTATTCTGATGACTGCCTTTTGCAGTTTGATTTCACCTAATTTTTTTTTAAAAACTTGAGGGAATTTTGAAACAATCGTATTTAAAGAGGGAATATTCATATTTATTTTATTAATACGAACTTCTTCCGGTAGTTTTATATCAAATTCTCTAATGAAAGGCATCCCAAAAATAATGGAATTCTCCCCTTTAACTACCCAAATAATTAAAAATCTCGAAATATTTTTTACTTTGACTTCTACGGTACATTTACCTAGTACTTCGATTTGGATGATTATATCCCACTAATTTATAAGCCGGTGATAGTTGTGGTCTGCCAATACGATTCCAGGTGACCTCATCAATCACACTACGCGGCGCCGGTATCAAACTCCATAGCTAGCTGCAACCCATTTATCTTCGCATCGATGGTTGCTTTATTTGAAAATGACAGGCGAGGTGTCCGTGTCAAAATCATTTGTATGGCATGGGTTCTACAATCTTTCGCTATGTGGTTTGCCTTACCGCAACGAAAGCATATCACTTTCTTTTGAATAGCGTTAGGTTTGATACTAGGTCTATAATTATTATTAGGAATAATTGTTACTAAAGTGTTTATTATTATTGAATCTATTGACGTTTGTATAATTATTATTTCTAAAATAATTATTTTTCGAACCCTGTGTTGGCTTATTTCTAAATATTTTATTAACTTCAGTCTGGGTTTTATTTTCCAACGAAGCCAGCGCGATCGGTAAACGCACGGTCTCTTTAAAAGTAATATTGCCTTCGATATACTTTGACCGAAGTTCTTTGTCCAACTCAGGTAAGCCTACTCCTAGGATAAATATATCTCTTAAAAGTTCATCAAAAGGCGGTTTAAAATTACAAAGAGAACAGACAGTTTTAACCCTAATTGAAAAGTCAATAATCGTCTCACTACATCTTTTTAACATAAAATTTTTTTCCCTATTTACGAAAATGCTCGAACTATCCTTGAACACCAAATTTAAGCTTTTTATTAAAGTATCATAATTTATCATCTCTAAATTTATTGGAAAGTGAAAGTTCTTATTTGATAAGATTGTCTGTTCCGATATAGGCTAAAGCAGGTCTTTATTTGTATTTAAATCTATAATATTTCTTACTTTATAAATTAACTCCAAGTTAAATAAGTAGTCCTGAATATTTACTTTTTCTTTGACGAATTCTGGAATATGGAATTTAATAGGAACTAGTTCCATTGGTCTTTAACTTTAATAAGAACTACTTCCATTGAATCTTCAACTTTAATAGGAGCTACTTCCATTGAGTCTTTTACTTTAAATTTAATAAATCAAATAAATCTTCTCTAAAGAAATCGTCGCCAATAAAGTGTTTTATTAAATAAGTAAAAAAAGTAAGTAAAAGTTTATTTAATACAAAATATCACGTATATATATATATAATGAATTCAATCCTTCAGGTTATGTAATTTACAAACGAAAAGTTAATATTATATTTAATTTAAATTCAATTTACAACTACATTTATATTACAGTGTTATTCGCAATCAAGTCTAAGCGAAATGCTTATATGAAATTCTTCATTAGTGAGAAGAAGAAAGAGATTGTTGATGGGAATAGCTAACAATGGTTTAAAATTTTACTCAGAGATAAAGACGAATTTAGTTTGTATCAAAATCTTAATATTTAATTTCACTAATTATAAAACACTAATATTTCCCTAGTAATAAATTTTACTCTTCATCATATCCAGTAGAAGTAGATAGCTGATAAAATGATCAACTTGAAACAGAGAATTATTTGTATCTGTATCAATTATATCTATACCAATTATTGGCCTTCATGATTAATCAAATGTATTTTCGTTAAATATTTAGTCAAGTGCTAGTACTTCATAAATTATTTTAAGCAAATCATATGGCATTAATATTTAAGATTTCATTCATTTAACCCGAATCACTTTAATAATGTCTTATGACTATTTATCCTCTTTTAATCTACTTAAATTCGATCGATTATTACTGATTAATGTGGCAAATAGAGTTACAAATTTAAAGCTTTATCCTTATTTTGTAGTTGCACATGCCATAGGTGTTTGTTTAATATTAAAAGCTGAAATGAGTTTAAACTAATATATACCAATTTATATAAATATTTTATAAGATGATCGTCCCTTTACACGTCGTCATCCACTATCATGTTGGTTTTCAACAATGTTATCAATTTTTGCTGGAAACATATTAGCAAATTTTCTTCTTGGTGAGCCTATTATGATTCCATTTAAACAACAGGATAAGCTCATATTAGCTACCATTGTATGGTAATTATATTTTTTATTATCTAACAATAATTTATTTGACTAGGTATTTGATGTTTTATTCTCCTTTTGATATTGTTTACCATATTTTCAATTTTTTCCCCATAAAATTATTGGTAATGGGTGCTAAAGAAATATATAGATGTAAAAATATCTACGAAGGGGTTTCAATTGCCATGAAATTATACCCACAATCTTATTTAATTATTGTTACGATAGGAACCATTAAAGGTATATTCTTTTAAAAATTATAATTTATCATACTAATAATAAATGGAAAAAATTGAAAATAACTAGTATTTTATATGATTATATCTGAAATTTTATTTTTAAATAATCCTTTCAAATCATTCAAATTTATTATAGGTGTTGGAAGCCTTGTACTTAGAAACTTTGAGAGGTCTCTTCGTGGTATGGGGCCAAGCTCAAATGAACTGATGCAACCAACTGCGTAATTAACCTATTGATAATTTTATATTAAAAATATAATATACCCTAGCTATTATATCCACAAACTATTCTTAAATGATTCTCAGTAATTTTAAAACATAAGCTTTCTTTACTAAATCTATTTAAATATCTTTTTTTTTGCCATTTCAATAATTTACTTCAGCCAATTCTATTCACACCTTTCTTCTCATATCTCTTTATGCTTTCCTCTCTTTTTAAGTATTTAGATTCTAAATAGGGTTTAGGTCAATTCAGAGAAATATCAAATTTTTCAACCTTAAATAGTTCATAATAATGTGCATATGAGTGTTTCAAATGCTACATTTATATTCTCATTTTTCTTGGCCTATAAACAGATTTAAAACTAGGTTTTTTTTCACAAGAAAGCCTACAAAACTTGTTATCCAGATAAGAATAATAAGAGCAGGGTACTAAAAATCCCTTCCTAGTTGTATAATTATTTTTTAATTTAATATAAAATTTAAAAGAATTAACTTGTCTTTTAAAATGGAATATTTAGAAATGAATGGGATAAAATGACAGATGATATTATGGTAGATAAAAGCCAATTATTTTTTTAAATTTAGTTGCAACTATAGGTAACCTCAATTTAAACAAGGGATCTGTTACTTTATTTTATTAAAAAAATGTATAGTTAACTTACAAACGCTCAATTTGTGTGCACTACGATGCATTTTTTAAAAAAAAAACAATGAATACTAGAATGTTGTCTGAAATATATATTTCAGCATGTTTGTATGGTTGGCAAAATTTTTTATTTATGAGAAAAAAAATTAATACGATATAAATTGCAATTTCAAATCAATATTAACTTAATTAGATAATTAGATAGAATTTTTTACCTTACTATAATGTTGCCTCACAAGTAAAGAATTGATGCTTCAGGCCAATCAGGAATTTGTTGAAAAAAAATACATATTAAGAAACTTGTCCATATTTGTTATTTTGTCAAATATAAGGCCGATTTATCTTCATGATATTCGTATATATCTATTTTTTTTTTAAATCTAAGAGTCAATATCTGTATTTTATTTGGACAGTCAATATTTTTTTTTTATCTAAAACGAATACTATTGTGAAATCCCCTAATTTAAACAAAAAAATATGATGGAGATTTTATTATTTATAATTTTAGGGGTCATGCTTCCGATACCTTGTCCCAATTTAAAGTGCCTAAGGGGTTCATTTAATGAAACACCCGCCATTTTATAAAATATTGATTATGAGTTTTGTGGCAAATGTTTGGAGTATCCCAAAATGAAGAAGATTTCAGAATCCACCCCTCTTTCTATTAAAAGTTATTTTTGAGCGTTTGCGTTTTGCCGTACTCTTTTAATTAAAAAAAAGCGTAACGCATCTTATGGACGTAATATCGTTGATTAAAAATTTTGAATAAGTTATAAAAAAAAAGAATTAGTTTTTCTAAATTATATTATCGTCTGCCTATTTATTTCATTAAATTCGAAATATTCCATTTTAAAAGTAAAAGCATAATATTGCAAAATGAAGGATTAAAGAAATATCGAGAAAAAAGCAAATGGTTGCTAATGCCAAACGGTAATTTGACCAATTTGCACGTTATTATTTGAAAAGCGATATTTGCGTTTGCAAAACAGCATTTGAAACGCTCAAATGATGCTCATTATAATGCTGTGATTATATTGAAGTGTTAATTTTTTTTAAATAAACTTTAAAACTGAAAGTAGCATTAACAACATTTTTAAAAAAAATTAAAATTAGTTTAGGATTTATCAGATACCTGCACCTACTTAAATTTTTTTTTAAAAATATCCGGCAGAGCCGAATGTTAAAAATTTTTTTTTAATCGCCATTAGCATCTACAAAGCGAGGACTTGAAATAAAACCCGGGCCGGGCTTAAAAATATTTTTAAAAAATCTATGCCAAGCCGAATTTTATTATTTTTTTAAATCCAGGCCGGGCAGAGTAAATGGTATCTGGAATTTATATAGTATTTTGAACAAATATATTTTTTTAAATAATCGAAATCAAATGGATTTTTTATTAGCCAGCACTGGTCTACAGTGCCTAAACGATTAAGTCTTGAAAAAAATTTGATTTTAATGGATTCTTGCATAATCAAAATCAGATTAATCCAAAATTTTTAGGCACAATTGTCTTAAATTCATAAGGTTAAGCACCATTTTAAGCCAAATAAAATTAGTTTATAAGTTTTTAGATAGGCTGATGACGAGGCTTCTTAATGAAACAATTGTTTAATCCTATAAAATTCAAATTTTATCGCAAAATATCAAAGCACATGTTACATAACTTTTTTCCCCTACTCATTTTATTCTAATTTATTAAGGAGGGGGGGGGAATGAGGTGTAGGGATACTTTTTATCAGAGTTGTTAATCGCTACTTTTAAAAGTAGCGCGCTACCGCTATCGCTATTTGTCAAAAAAAGTAGCTCGCTATAGCTACTATTTTTAAAAAGTAGCTTTAGCTACTTTTAGGCTACTTTTTATAAAAAAAATTTAGAAACAATTTTTTTTTAATTTTTCCATATAATGTAATTGTATAGAAAATAATATATAAAAATCAACATTTATAAATATTAAAATATAGTTAATTTTGATTATATGTAATAAATTTTAAATATTTATGATAATTTGTTGAATTTTAATAATAAAATCATTTCAATATTATCATCCCCAAGTCTAGAGCGACGATCAGAAAGTATCAGTTTTGCCTTTAAATAATCTCTCGACACTAGCACTTGAGAGCAAAGGATTATTTAATCTTATATACATTGTTGTGTCCAACTATCAGTCGTGGTACATATATGAGATATCTCTGATAATTCTACTATTAAAGCATCTTATCACTTTAAACTTATTTGCTATTTTATTCACAAGTGTCTGGCGACATAAAATAGTTGTACCAGGTGATAAAGTTTTAATCATCATAGTAAATGATGGATTGTCAACCAAGGACATTGGCTTACTTGTATCAATTATAAAATTCACAATAACTTTATCAGTTAATTTCTGAGAAATATTGGCATTTGTATTATTAATTAATTTTGTCCGAATGGAATTAGTCTTTTTGGATGTAGATTAACCTATGCTTAAGTTATTTAAATGTTGTTCAATTTCCTTAAAACTATTAGCATGAACAGTCTTTTAAAATAAATATTATTATTTTATGTAAAAATGATAATTTACCTTTAGGTGTTCCTTGAGGTTATAGCTACTGGATTGATCTGAGGAAATATTTTTTTCACATTTTAAACATATAAATTTGAAGCCAGTTTTTGTTTTAATTTATCTTGAAAATTTTTGAAATCTAGGGAATGGGAAAGTATTGTTATGAATATCATTTTTTTCCATGGTATCTTCCATTTCATTAATATCATTGACTGACTCTGAATCACTTTCAACGATTTGGATATCCATATGCGATACCATTTTAAATTATTAACAGGTGATTTAGGTTTATAATACATTGAAAATATAAATTACAAATTGGAAATATATTTCAATTTCAAAATTAAATAATAATTCATAAAAATTATAATTAATTATGGTATTATATTTAAATTTTCGTGCTTATACTTACGTTCATTATCTAGCTACTTTTAAAAATAATATCGCGCTAAAAAAAAATAATTTCAAAAAAAGTAGCCGCTATTAGCTATAGCTACCAAAAAAGATAGCGCGCTACTTTAACAACTCTGCTTCTTATTAGTGATCTGCATCGGGCCTAATTTTTCAAGCCCGGCCTGGCTCGAAATTTTTTTAAAAAAATTTTGCCGGTCCGGCCCGAATCCGATATTTGTTAAAAAGTTTTACTGGCCCGGTCTGAATTTATTAAATATTCAAATTAATTTTTATAATTACTCAAAATAAAAGATATATATTATATGGCGTTTAGTTTTTATAAATAAAATCAAATATTTTTATTTTACAATAAAAAATTCAACATAAAATTGATAAATTTAGATACATTTAAAAAAAATTTCCAATACCTGACTCGATTCGACTCGAATTTTTTAAAAATATTAGGCCGATCCTTATTTTTTTAAAAAAATAGACCCCATCTGGCCCACCTTAAAATTATATTTACGCCCACTGACAAATTATCCAATTGAGGTCCACACGTCTTTTCTTGGCTAAGGGGATATATCCTGCCTCCATTTCTATTTATAGTAATAATTGTTATCACGAAAACATTTCAAGGACTCACAAATACTTACCATATTCATTTGTCTATTTGCCAAGCTCTCTTGAATAATTCGATTGAATGCAATGCAAGTTAAGTAGTTCTTTCTTAATTAGGACTTTCAATTTAACTAAAAGTTGACTTCAAATCTATGTGAATATTGTGAGAAGACTTTTAATATTCTGTGTTAATCGTAACGACTCTCCCCCCCCCCACCCCCATCAAACATTGCTCATCTTTTGTACCAAATATACCTTTAAGTATAGATTTTCAAAGCTTAATGTTATACATACCCATGTTGATATATGGCTCAAATTTATAAATACTGAATAGATTCGGTAGGATTATCTAGACCAACGTTAACATTTTTATTTAGTTATATAATATTTTTTTTGAAACACACATCATTTAAAGTTTATCTGTGTCCTAGAAACAATAGCTCTCAGTTTTGTAGAATCATCCCCTATTTTGTATACTAGCAATTTCTATCTATAATTCAAACGTTTTTTTCTTCTCAATATCTTTTGCCCTTCCATTCACAATTTTCTCCATAACCATGCATTCACAGTTAGCGCAAGTATAAAAAAATGCTTTTTTTTGTATTCTTCCCCGCGAATTTTCTATACTTCGTCGCGAATTCGCGCTAAATGTAAACATAGGGTTTAATCTAAAATATAGGTGAGCGACATTTTTCTAATTACTTTTTACAAAAGAAAGGAAGTAGAAACTTCGTAATTTTTAAACCTGGACCTGGTAATTTTGAAACCCTGACCCGATCCATTTGTAATTTTTAAACCAGAGTGGGCCTGTTTTTTTTGTAGACCCTACCTGCTCCGGATTTATTTTTCTAAGAGTCCCACCCGAGATTTTTCAAAAGAATCGTTAATTTTTTTTTGGGGGGGGGGGTTCCTGGGTCTGCTGGTGTCTATGATTGAACTTGTTCACTGAATAGTTCAAATTATTAAATACTTTTCTTTTTTTTTTGAAAACAAACAAATATCTATATCTAAGTTCAACCAAACTGAGCCTCATGGTTGCTATCGTTTTCACGCTTCACAAACTCAACCTTATACTCACCCAGGTGCCCGCGCCCATGCTTTACCTGTGCGTGGTTACCTTCATGATATACTACCGGATTTCCGTGCTCATCTGGGACATTTCCGATCCGTTCTTACCCCTTGAAAATATTTTTTGCACCCTCTTCATGGGGGGCATTTGGGACGCGCTCCAAAAAGCCTTGAGAAAAACCAGCCACCGACACAAAGACGGAAAAATATTTAATGATAATATCAAGGGTCAATCGACTTTCTCGGCGTTCAGGGAACATTTCACCTCATCCAAAAAGGGTTCAATTTCTGATTCCGAAAATGAGGGAGACATCGAAAGAGAAAACGCGACAGAACATGCAGACGAGGACTACGAAGGCGAAAACGATGGAGCCAATCGTTCGAGGGGCGGGGTGGGAAAATCTTCGTCTTATGCCAAATACAGCAAGGGTAAGAAAGGCGGCAAAACATCTAGGGATGCCACTAACAACGATTTAATTGCTAATGCCGGATTAGGGAAACCAAAAGGGGATAGAAGCAAGAAGAAGGATTAAGTGAACAGGCGCCAACTTTTCCCTACCTTTTTTTTTGTTCCATGTGAAATTCGTAAATCTGTGACCCCATATCACGTGATAATAAATAATTTGCAAAATGTTATATTGTACTTATCAATCATTATTTTCTAAATTCTCCTATCTCGACGGTTTGTTTAGTTTTGTCCTCTTTTTCTTGTTAACCAAAATATATTTGTTTTATTTTAATTTGTTTATGAAATAATTTCTTTTTTTTTCTTCTCAAGTATTCTTTTATATAATTTTGTTTTGTTTTAAAAAAAACATTTATAAATCGAAACTGCCCCACTCTCCATTTTTTCGCTAAATATTTCGCAATTCGAGATTTTGAATCTCGAAATAAAATTAACCAAAGAATTTGTGATTTATGGCTGCAAAAAAAATTATATGAGTTTTTTTTTCACTTCGCCAAATTAAATTTAATAGTGTAAATTTATTATAATAATTTTGATTTCGAAATATCATTTTTTTTTTGGAATAAAATTATAGTATTTCAATTTTGTTTTTTCTATTTCGCTATGTCCACATCAAAAAAAATTAAAATCACAAACTTTCAAAACTTTAAGAAAAATAAAATAAATATACATGCTCAAAACTTAATTCTAGATAAAATAATTTTAAATTTCAAAAATTTGACACGATTAAAATTTGCGAAACTTTCAAAACTTTTCGAATTTTTTAAAATTGATTGAACACAGTATAAGAAAAAGTTGTATATTAAGTGATCTACCAAGGCTAGAGATTCACCCCGTTCGAAACAGTTTAACCATAATGATGTTAATTGTTAAAATAGATTTTTGATTTAAAAATTTTGGCTTCTTTAATTAGAAAATGATATCACTGGATAGATAACCCTGTTTATAAGATTAATTTCAGGTAGGATGATATGAATTGGAAAACCACTTGTAAAATATTAAATTTAGACTTAATGCTTAGATCCCCTTTATTGAAACCACAAAAATATATAAAAATATATTTTTAATTATCACAATTTTCCTCACAAGTTATATAAAGCTTATATTTGAAACAGGACAGGATTTAATCAAATGTAACCTTTATTATTTTTAAATTTACCAATTTTTTAAATTTTTTAAAAAGAGATAAGATTTTAAAATGTTTTTAAAGCTATAAAATTATTAATCCTGATGATTAAGACAGATCTACTAAGCTGGAGGTGCAATCAATGGGAACGTTCCCCTTTAGCTTCATCTCATAAACAGATTTAAAAAATCGATCAGCTATTAAATCGTCCGGGTCGGATCCTAAAATAAAATCTGATCATGACATTCTAATAGAATCCATTTTTTTTTTAAAAATGAAGTTAATCGTTCATTGATAAGAAATCGAATACGTTCCGTGTTCAAAATCCATTCGCGAAAAACTGAATACGTTCAAATATGTGAATAAATTTTTTTAAAAAATATATATAAAAATATTTTAGATGCAATTAAATATTTTTGTATAATGTATTATAATGTATTATTAGACAATTTATATAAGATTTAAAAATATTAACTTTTTGATTAATGTCAAAAAATAATTATTTTTTTGACATTTTCAGCCTATAAGTAAAAACTTTTTATAATTAAGATCCCCTCATTTCATCAGAGCCGAAGTTGGTATATTTCAGTGTTATATCTATGATCTTAATTGTTATCTTCCGAAAATTTATTGAAAATAATTATTATTTTTGGTTTCAAAAAAAAAATTTGATAAGACTATTATCGCCCAAATTTTCCAATAATTCTTCGTCAGAAAATAAAAAAAGATTTCACAATAGAATATCTGAAGCCTTCTAAATTTCTTGGTTTTACTCGTTTATTTTTAATTTGTTCATTCTGTTAAAGGTTTTACCGGTCAATCGAGTTTAAAAGCTAGCTGTATTTTACAAGGTAAATAATATACTGCTTTTCATATAATGTGTGGTAAATGTTAATCTGGAATAGGTATTAATCCAGAATTCTCCCACGGTGATTCGGAATTTTTAGATTTTTACTATCATTTATGAAGAAAAATCTTATAATTTTTGATTACCGAAAACAAATTCCAACAATGGGAAATTTCCGCTATAGTTTCCCCAATTTTTATAATAGGTTTTTTTTGCCTAAATCAACATGATTTTTATAATATTAACAGCCCAATTTTGAAAATGATCTCATGATAAAATAAATACGATTTTTATTAGATTGTATAAAATCATTTTTTCCTCGTGGTTCATATCATAAATTATAATTGTGTTTTGTTTTTGAATTATGTCAATTTCCCTATTTACATTTGCAAAATTTTAGAAGATACTATGATAAATAGCTTGTTAAAAAATAAAGATATTTTACAGGAAATGGCAATTCTTGATATATTTACTGACCGAGATAAGAGACTTACTCTTCTTGGTAACGATGGGTTTTTAAATGATCTAATGCAACTATATAATTTTATTAAAGTCATATTTACGCAAATAGAGATAGTGGAAGGAGATAAAGTCAATTTATCTGATGTCCCTCAAGCGTTTATTCATATCAGGGAGACATTTAACGCTTATAAAACAATATCAAATATATTGTCGCAGAGCGAGATTTTAGAAATAGAGCAGTTTATCAAAAGCCGAAAAATTTTTTGTTGTCGGGACATTCATTATGCTGCTCATATATTTGACCCAAGGTTTTGTGGATTTAATTTAAGAGACAATGAAGTTGCAAAAGGGTTGGATTTATTAACCGATTTTCTGAATATCTAGATTTAGATATTGCAAGAGTAATAGGAAACCTATCCAAATATCGAAGGGAAGAATTTTTTAATATAGCAAGTCTTTGGCAAGGCGCATCATTTACAAATCCAGTGAGTTGGTGGAAAGGTTAAATACTTTTATATTTCTGTAAACAATAACTTAACTCTTTTTCTAATCTTAAAATTGTGTTATTCAATATTTTATTAGGTCTATGTTGCAATCAATACATATCGACCCTAGCCATACGAATTTTATCTATACCACCAACAAGTGCAGCATCCGAAAGAATATGGTCCTCTTTTGGAAATATTCATTCTAAATCTAGAAATAGAATAAAAAATGACAAAGTTCGCAAATTAGTTTATATAAGAGCCAATCTACATTTTATGGGAAAGGAAATTTCAGAAAATGACAAATTGCTGGATTCCAGAATTTCAAGCTCTGATCTGGAATCATTTTCATCTTCAAACGAAGATAATTAACTATTCAAAATTAATTGTTTAAATATTATTTAGTCTATATATAATATTTCAAATAAAACATTTTAAGTAATTGCAAATTAGTTGAAAATAATTTATATTTGTTTAATTATAATGTTTATAATCTATATATTTTTAATAAAACATAAAAAAAAATCAATATTGACCTGTAAAGTATTATAAAAAAGATAGTTTCCCGTTTTTTCCCTATTTTCCCATTATTTCCCGTTTTTTCCCCAAATTTCCCCGAAATATAGTTTCCCGGGAAATTTACATCCCTAGTAATAGTACATCTACCCTAATAGTTTCAGACAATTTGACTATCCTAATTTATACGAAGGACAAAGGTAATATAAATTAAGATTTCTTCAGAAGGTTATGACAAAATTTTCTGAAATTCTATCTCCGGTATAGTTAAATTTTTTTAAATTTAAAAATTGCTCTCACTTAAAATAGTTTAAAATTGAAAGATTCAGAAACACCACGGGAAGATTTACAGTATTAACTTACCTACCACATATATGTAGTGTTGTTAATTAGTCGCGTTCTTCCGACCATAGTCAGTCGATTAACCTGACCAAAAACTCGAGGACCAAATCAGTCGCAAAACAACTAATTTATTCGAATAAAATGACCAATTTAGTCGTCTAAAATCAAATCTAAAATTATTCTTTAAGCTATTCTTTGGAATTACAGTGATATCTGCTGAAATGACCTAGTAATTTTTAGTAATCACTTTGAAAAGATTTTAATTTTAATTTTGTTGAAAATTTTTTAAATTCAATTTTCGATTTATTTTTGTAATACGAATTCCTGAAGTGACCACTTAATGTGCCAGAGACCATTTTTAAAAAAATATTTAAAATTTTTATTATGTTTTTAGGTAGTTTATTTTTTGTATTGTTATTAAGTGACCGCTTTTCGTGATAATTGTTTTTTTTAATTAAAATATAAGATTATATAAAAGTAAATAGATGGCGGTATATATTTTAGCATTAATAAATTTTTATAGATAAGATCTATGAATACATTTTCTTGGTATCCATAAATATTTTAAGACATATGTTATAACTCTTCAAATATGTTCTAATATTGATATTTTTGACAAAATTTGAATCATATTCTAAGATAATAAATGAAAGGCACCTTAATTTGAGATAAATATTTGGATATATATATACTAAATGTAAACAATTAATTAAAAAATAAATACATGGTCTAATCTAAGTCTATGTCTTTCACTATATTAAGTATTTTGATCAATTTTTTTAGATAATAGAAATCAAATAGACTTTTTATATGCTAGCTCTAATCTACAGTCCCTAAACAATTAAATCTTGAATAAATTTAATTTTAATGAATTCTTGTATAATTAAAATCAAATTAATGCAAATTTTTTGGGCACAATTGTCTTAAATTCATAAGGTTAAGCAAATTTATGCATGCTTAAATGTATTTTAAGCTAAAAATTAGTTTATTTTAAAGTTTTTAGATAGGTTAACGATGAGGCATCTAAATGATACGATTGTTTAATCCTATAAAATTCAAATTTTATCGCAAAAGATGAAAACACTTGTCACATAACTTTGGTCTCCCCTACTTATTTTATTTCATTCTAATTTAGTATATCTATTAATGACATAGAAGGGGGGGGGGGGTGATAATGAGGTGTAGAGATAATTCTTATTAACTTAAAATAATATTTACGCCAACTGATAAATAAGCCAATTATGGTCCACAAGTCCATCCTTGGCTAATAGGTTATATCCTACCTCCATTTCTATTTATAATAATTGTCACCATTATAACATTATATATCAAGGGCTCACAATTACCTACCTTATTCATTTTCTAATTGTCAAGTTCTCTTGAATCGTTTGAAGGCAATGCAGTTACTTCAATTAAGTAGCTCTTTCATAATTAGCACTTTCAATTGAACTATTGACTTAATCTATTGGTATATGGTGAAAATTTAATACTTTAGAGGATTATTTATACACCCCCCCCCCCCCATCCCTATCATACATTGCTGATCTTTTGTAACAAACACTTTGAAGTAGAGATCTTCAAAGCGTATCTTGATATTATACATATCCATGTTGATATATGGCCCCATTTATAAATATTGAATAGTATCGGTATGTTTAACTAGATCAACGATAACATTTTATTTAGTTATAAAATGTACAATTTTTTTGAAACACCCATCATTTAAATTTGTTATCAGTCCTAGAAAGAATAGATGTCAATCTTTTTATACTATCAATTTCTATCTATAATTCAAACGTTTTTATATCACTGCCGTTCCATACACAATTTTCTCCATAATCCTGCATTCATAGTGAGAGCAAATTCGGCGTGGAGTATAAAAAAAATGCTGTATTTTTGTATACTTCGCCGCGAATTCGCGCTAACTTTTGAATGTAGGGTTAAATCTAAAATATTTTTGAGCTAATAAAATTCTTAATTTCGTAATCCTGCCCAATCCTTTTTAATTTTCGAACAGGTGACCAAATTTTTATTCTTTTTTTTATCAAAAAAGTATAAAAACTATTCTTTGCAATTACAGTGATATCCATTTAGATGACCGGGTGATTTTGATCAATTTGAAAAAGTTTTTTTGTAATAATAACTCCTATAAAATGACCATTTTAAAAAAATAATTAAATAAATGGCGGTAAATATTTAACAGCAATAAATTTTTGTAGATATGAACTAAGATCATATTTTGTTGATATTTAAAAATTTTAAGATAATTTTAATTGTTATAACTCTTTAAATAAGTTTTAATAATGGTATTTTCTATAATATTTGAATCATATACTGAGATAATAAATAAAAGACACCTTAATGAAATATAATAATTTATATGTAATAAGTTAAGTGTATATACATTTCTCTAGCTAAATTATTTTGTAATCAAATAAATCAAAATTGTAAAAAATAATTTTTGTTTTCTTTAATCAAAATTGTAAAAAATTTTTTTACCTTGTTTTGTTTTCTTTCCATTATTTTGTAACCTATAAAAAAAACTTTTTATATATGTGTATTAAATTATATATTATGATGTAATAGTATATGGTTATAGAGTAGTGTGGTATGGTTTTTATGGAAGTGATTTGTGAATGAATGATTTAGTTTTCACGTTGATTACCATTGATCAAATTTGCTATAATCATTTTGATTGGACAAATAATATTTAAAAGAAAACTATTGGCTAAATTCGATTGACATTTTTTGAGGATTATATATATAGATTGATATATATACTATGCAAATGTAACAAACAATATAATCCAAATCCAAATATCTATAAAAAAAGATAATAAAATATTTACCTTTTTATATTGAAAATTTTATATCAAATTTTTCAAAAGTGTAACAAAATAATTGTATTCAAAATATTTACATTTTTGTATTGAAAATTTTATATCAAATTTTTGGAAGCTTTGAAAATTATATAAAATATATATGTGAATATTTATTATTTACCTTTGTATTGAAAATTATATCAAATTTTTCAAAAGTGTAACAAAATAAGTTGTAATCAAAATATTTACCTTTTTGTATTGAAAATTTTATATCATTGGAAGCTTTGAAAATTATATAAAATATATATCTGAATATTTATTTTTTACCTTTGTAGTGAAAATTGTTGTAATCAAAATATTTACCTTTTTGTATTGAAAATTTTATATCAAATTTTTGGAAGCTTTGAAAATTATATAAAATATATATGTGAATATTTATAATTTACCTTTGTATTGAAAATTATATCAAATTTTTCAAAAGTGTAACAAAATAAGTTGTAATCAAAATATTTACCTTTTTGTATTGAAAATTTTATATCATTGGAAGCTTTGAAAATTATATAAAATATATAACCTTTGTATTGAAAATTGTTATAATCAAAATATTTACCTTTTTGTATTGAAAATTAGATGAAATTTTTCTAAAAATTGACGCGAAATTGTATAATGACAAAACAAAGTCAAACGGGTGGGCCCGATACCAAAGAGAATGTTTAGCGACATTGTTTAATTTTCGGAAATTATACATTGCCTCAATTTTTTTACTACAATTTATTACGAATATTTCTATAATTTTTTTTTTCATAATTTAAATTTATTAAAACTTATTATTATATATAATTTTTATAAAAATATAAAAACAAAAAATAATACAAAATTTAAAATTAAAATAAATTTTTTAAAAAGTTTATTCTTTATTTTTATTAAATTTCTTTTTACATAAAACCTAATTAAAAAAATTATAATTTATAATTATATAATTAAAAATAAAATTCTATACTTGAGTTCCCAAAAAGTGACCATAATTGTGTCTAAAAATTTCTATTTGAATTTTTTGTCGAATAAAAAGAAATTCTCTAGGTTCATTTGTGAAAAGTCGTATTTTATTACCCAGATTTTTTATAAAATAAATGTTGAAGGCGAAAAATGCCTGTTAGTAGAGGTTACTACTGAGTGAATATGAAGTTTTTAAAATTTTTGTATTTGTTTGTCTTTTTAATTTCTGCCTGTGTTATTAAATTGAAATTTATGTTTGAAGGGAATGATGAGACACACGTGTAGTCCCATATGAGTGATATGCCGAGCCCAAGGTATGTACCGTCAGGTCTTAAACCATCTACTTTGAGATAAATTTGATGGTTCTAGATTGTTTGGAATGTATGCAGCTGTTATTCTTCTATTTATTATATGATTTAAGCTGAGTGCCGTTGATGCCGCCCTTGACTAAAAATACAATTTAAGCCATGTCTACCCTTTGAATAAACGGGTGATTTGCATTTGATGCAGGCATGAGGCTGTACTATATCGCAACCTAGACGTAAACCAATGGTTACTCTCAATTGTTCATCTGATAAGAGATTACTAAGGTTACGACTAGGGAGTGATTCTAACCATTCATGACCACCAAATCTGTCAGATAATTGAAGGAGTTGAATGCAATCTAAAGGTGGATTGACTTATATATCTGCTTGGTATTTCGAGATTAAAGGTGTGAAAAATTTTTTGTGTGTGATGATTGATGGTAATACGGTGTTAATGGGTGTGTTTGCCTTCCATTTGTCAATAGCGTCGTCTAATAAACGATCGGTAGGGCATAAGCCAAAAATCATAGAATTGTAAGATAATCTATATGATACGAATGATGATAAGGATGAAAGATTGAGTGGAAAAAAATCTAAACTGCTTAGTTTAGAAGGTAGCTGAGCAAGTGACCAATTGAATGAGTTTAAATTTATATTAAAAAATTTTTCTAGAAATATTTTAAATTTATCCTTAATTATAAATATGAATTCGTTGTTTTTGAAAAAAGATGATGATCGAAAAATGTGCAAAAATTTAGATATGTACAGGCATTTGCGTATTAAAAATAAAGATTGATGTGCTGGTAGGAGACTTAGAATGTGCTCCATGCTGTAAAAGCTTTTAAAAATCTTATGGAGGAAATCTTCTGACTTAGTCGCATTAGCTAATGGGGACCCAAGAAAGGTTTAGCTATCAGGAGCAATGATATAATTGCAAGAAAATCAAAATTGAGTTCCTAAAAAGGAACAATAGTTAAATTTAAAAATATTGATTTCAATGTCTAAGGAATAGGAATTCCTTAGGGTTTAAGAGTTATGGGCCCGAACTGTCTACTGGTAGTCATTGTTATTTGTGAGAATATGAAATTGCTGAGGTTTTTTATTTGTTTTTTTAAAATCTATGCTTGAGTAAGGTACATTACCGAAAACAGTCCAAATGTTTTATTTTGCAAATTAATAAATTTAAGATTAATTTATTATTAACGGAGGAAGGATATAAAATTGTTCAAATTTATATAAACAATAATGATTTTAGCAATTAGAGAAATAACCTTACAAAATATACAAGCTAGGTATAATGAAAGTAAAATAATTTGATAAAAATTTTTAGCTCACGGAATTGACTGGCTACTTCCCTTTAACTTCTCATTGGATTTTTTTTTCCTGAGCATTTAATCAAATATAAACAAAAACACTTTGATGCCTCTTTGAACCTAAGCTTTATACATTCTTTTTTTTTGATTTTTATTTAATTAACAATTTCTGTCATAATAATTATAACACTTGTAGTATCAAAACACTATTAAATTAAAAATACAATTTCATAATTTTGTGACCAAAAAGGATTCATAATGATACCTAAAATTTTTATTTGGATTTTATAACTTAAATTTCTTTAGCTTCGTTTGAAAAGAGCTAGATTTTTGCGCCTAGATTTTTTAAAAAACTTATAGGTTAGTGGCGAAAAATGGCCGTTTGTGAAAGTCACTATTGGAGTATATAGGAAGTTGTTAAAATTTTTGTATTTGTTGATCTTTTTTGTTTTTGCTTGTATTAGTGGATTGATATTTATGTTAGAGAAGAAAGAATATTAAGGATTTTCTAAAGGCCCAAGGTATGGTTATCATATCTTCAGGTCCTAAATCTGCTTCAGATATATTTGTGGGCTCAAGATGGTTAGGAATGTGGGTTATTACATGGTTTATTGCTGGCGCTGGTGTCGCCTTGACTATATATATACAATTAAGTCGGTGACTACCCCTTGAGCCGAGGGTGATTTGCATTTGATAACAAATCTTAGTAGTTATAATTTATTGAGATTTTAAGGTAAAATAAAATGTTAAATATACTTATTTTGTTTTTTAAATTTGAATTCAAAAAATATTAATTCTTTAACAAAATAATATTATGTGTGATCATTTTTAAATGTAGTGTAAAACTCTTTAAAACTAATGGCTAAAGCCATTTTTATCTAGCATTCAATAACATGATATTTTTAGTACAACATTTTAATGAAATGAGATAAGAGAAATATTTCTATTATCAAAGGATTAAATTTCAGAGTTCACTATTATTTTTTAAAAAAATTGAGATATGCTTGTTATATTTTAATATCATATATATTTTTTTTATTTTTTCATAATGATTAGATTATTTTAATTCAAATAATATTGATATTGGTTTGGTATAATTTTAAAAAAATGATAAAACACTAAAATATTAAAACAACTATATAAAAATATGTAAAAATAAATAAAATTACTAAATAAAAATATATATTATTAGTATCGAAGGCTCTAAAAAGAGCTTAATTTAATAATGAAAATGTATAAAAAAACAAGTATAATTGTATTTAAAAATTTCCAATTGAAGTTTTTGTTTAATAAAAATTTAGATAGTCTTATTAATTTTTAAATAATAAAATTAAATCTATATATTACTCAACAGAATTATAAAAAAAATCGTTCGGGGAGCAATTAAAAAATTTTATTTTTAGTTCAGTGGGGTATTAAGAAGTCATTAAAATAAAAAAATTTTCTTCAGGCCGCTATTTAAATTTTTCAGGAAGCTTGAGCCCCTGTGCCCCTTCTAGCGACGCCACTGGCTGTACTCATGCAAAATATGATAATGGTAAGGAATTTTCAATAGCTTACACCTCGAGAACTTTACAAGATGCTGAAAAGAATTATTATACAATAGACAAAGAAGCCAAAGCAATAATAAACGGCCTAGAAAAGTTTTATAACTATTTGTATGGACGAAAATTAAAAATACGAAGTGACCACAAACCTTTAATAATGATATATGGTAATAACAGAGATTTAAGCTCATTAACAAACCAAAGATTATTAAGTTGGGCTATAAATTATCTGCATATGATTAAGATATAATGTACAAGAATGGCGCTAATAATATAATTGCAGATGCTTTATCGCTAAACCTAACAGAGAAAAATTATGTTAGAATAACAAGCGAAAATAAAACAGTGAATTATATAAGAAATCTTACTTATGACACATTAACTCTATCGAGAAAAGAACTTAGAGATGAAACCGCGAAAAATCCAATTTTAAGAAGAGTAAAAATATTAATAAATGGTATATACAAAATCAAGCACCAGAATTACAAGCTTTTAGAACAAGAATAGATGAAATAGAAAATGATGACGATATTTTATTTTGGAATGATAGATTAATCATTCCGTACTCACTTCAAAAAAGAGTTTTACATATGCATACGGGACATTCGGGTATTACATAACCACGAGACATTATAGATGGTGGGAACAATTAGATACAGATGTTGAAAAACTAGTTAACCGCTGTATTGGATGTCAAAAACATCGCAGAGATATACCAGGAGTTGCCTTATACCAGGGGCCGCAATCACAACCCTGGAAAAGGGAAGAAGAAAAAGAAAAAATTATAGGAAAACATGCCGATCAACTACGAACAAGGAAAGAACCAGTTAAAACCGAAAATAAAAACAAATGACAATATAAAGTTAGGAGATGATAAAACAGAAACAATGGAACTAAGTCAAGAAGGAATTCACCCCGATATCCAACGAGGGAACGAAAGCCAGCAAAATGATTAATAGATGAACTTGAACTTGGTAAACAAAAAGATTGATAGACCATCTTAACTCAGTGAAAATAAGATATGTTATATCTTAATCTTATATGTTTTAGAAGGTTATAATTTGAATATTATATCCTTATACAACATTACAACTTTCCTACAATAAATATTATATTATTGAGGTCAAAAAATTACAATAAATTGTAAATTCATATATGATATGTTAACCCTTTCACATTCTTTCCCCTATTATCCGCTGTTTATATACAATAACAGTACCATTTCCCCATTATACATATATGATATGTAACCCCTTCCCAGTCTTTCCCCTATTGTCCGCTGTTTATATACAATAACAGTACTATTTCTCCATTATACATATATGATATGTTAACCCCTTCCCAGTCTTTTCCTATTATCAGCTGTTAATTACACAATAACAGTATCATTTCCCCATTATACATATATTTTCAAATCAATATAATACATAATCCGTCCCCTCATTATTATCCTATGTTTTCCAACTTGATTAACCAATTTGTATTTTAAGGTCAAAGTTTGTTATAGCCCCTTTTGCATTATTGTTATTATTTTCTTATAAGTAAATCTAAATTACCTCCCGTATGCCAATCGAGCTCCTAGTCCCTATATTATAAATTTTAGTTTATTTTTTTTTTGTTTTTTTTTGAGGAGGTGCTTGTTGCATAATATAATTTAATATTAATATACAAAGTTAATTGAAGCTTTAAACTATGACAATTTACATATACAAAAAAAATCACTAAATAATATATTATTTTATTTCTACATACGAAGCCTCAAACCATCAATTGATTTACCTTAAATTGATTTACTAGATATATATATATATATTTGAAGTTTTTGAATTTCTATGCACGCGAATATTTTACTTGTTAATAAAAAATTACTTTTTTAACGACTTGATATATATATTTATATTTGCGTTTTATTTAAACACTAATAAAAGAATAAATTTAATCCCATTTTTATTATTATTTGGAGATATCGTTATTATTTATTCTAAAGCAAACGAAACCAGACTTACATATTCTTATCCTATTACTTATTCGTTTTAGCGCAACCAGACTTACATATTCTTATTCTAGTACCGATTCTTTTTAGCGCAATTATTCTTTTAATTATAACTGTTTGGAATAAATTATTACCATTCTTTTTTAAGGTATATACAATACAAGTAAATTATTATATTTTTATTTTATATAAACTAATAAAAATATATTTCATATTTGTTCCAGGCTTATTTTTTTATTAAAATTTGTAAAAATATTTATGACTATATATAGAGTAAAGTAACCCGGCCGATGGCCGGGGAAAAGCGGGCCAAAGGCCTGCTCAAAAGGGGGTCTGGGGGCGAAGCCCCCAGTAATTTTTTAGTCGCCCCCCCCCCCCATTATGTTAATGGTTCTGATATTGAATGAATTATTATATAATTGCTGACAAAGAAAAATAAAATTGGTTGATGAATGAATTTACAAAAGAAATAAAATAATAAAATCATTAAGATGTTCAGGTTTTTTTTTTTTTTTTTTTACATAAAATTTTATTTATTTTTATTCAATATATAGTTTCTCACATCAAAAATAAAATAAAATAAAAATATTATATAAAAACCGTGGTGGGACTACAAGTTCCCAAAAAACATGCGTAATTATATTTTAAAATTATGATTTGTAGGTTTTGTTTTAAGAAATAAAATTCTTTAGGTTCTGATGTAAGGGCTCTTATCTTATCCCCTATATTTTTTAAAAACTTTAAAGTTCCACTTGGCATATGTCCAAGGGAAGAGATAACAATCGGTATAAAAATATAATTTGTGAATTTGGAATATTTCATTGTTTTTTTTTCTCGGCTATATCAACCGGATTAGAATTTAAATTTTTTGGGAAAGAAGATACGCATGTGAAGTCCCAAATTAAGGATTTCCCTAAAGACCAAGGCACGGAAGTTAAGCCATCAGGTCTTAAGCCATCATCTAACGATAAATTTGTAGGCTCCAGGATGTTTGGTATTCGGGCCCTGGTAAGAGAACGGCTAATAGCTAAATTAATTGCTGCATGCCTTGCATGCCTGCCTTGACTATATATACAATTTAGACCATGTCTCCCTTTGGAGTCAACTAATGTTTTACATTTGATGCATGTATGTGGTTGAACAATGTTACATCCAAGTCGATGGCCTATGGCAACTCTTAATTGTTCATCTGATAAGAGGTTACCTAGGTTACGACTTGGTAATGCTTCCAACCATTCATAACCACTAGTACAGTCAGCATTCTGTAATAGTTGAATATACTCCAAAGGGGGGTTTGATGAGATTATTTTAAAAAATTTATTAATTAAAGGTTTGAAAATAGATTGGTGTGTTAAGATCGTGGGTAAGACAGCTTCAGGTGGAGCTAAAGATACCCAGGCTGTCAAGGCTGAGTTTAAAAGGTTATCTTTAGAAGAGATAAAAGAAGATATCATGGCGTTATTCATCAAACGCGATGCCAAAAATGAGGAAAGAGATAGAAGGTTTAAAGGATATAAATCTAAAAGGTTGATTATATTAAATGAAATTGCAGAAACCAATAAAATATATTAACAATACAAATATTAAAAGTGAGAATGAAAAAATTATGATTATTAAATGATTTTGTAGTAAAAATTGTTTGTTCAAGTCTAAATGATATAAGTTTGCTTTCAATTAATAAAGGGGAAATGTAGTAATGTGGAAATTATACATATATTGTTATTATTTATATTATGGAAATATATGTTTAAATATATCATATTATTTTATTAAGAATTAGTATATTCGTTAAAAAGATATATTCTATAATGATAATATATATATTTGTGATTAAATGGGTGAAGGTTAACTACCTAACATCCATAGCATCTATTAGAATGAGCAGATGCTTGCTGTAGTGATAAATTAAATATGTTATATTAAATAATTGTAATTTCTAATTTACAAATCTAATAATATTTTATAAAATTTAAACTTTTTATAAAAATGAGACAATAAAAAAAATTATTACGATTTTTATGAATTATTCCTCATGAGATATCTTTTTTATATCTTTTATTAACATTATGTTAATTATTTTTTAAAAAAGTCGATTTTTAAAAGACGCCATCATTAGGAGGGATTTATATTGTTATTTATATTTTTAATATAATTTTTATAAAATATATTTCTAACATTATCATAACCCACTGCCAATATTATAAATGAATTAAATGGTGATTTAAGATATTATTTTGATCAAAATTATATTTGAAAAATAATTGTATTTATTTAAAAATAATAAGATATTTTAAATATTTTAAATTAAACTTTCAAAGTTCTTATGGCTAGAAACTTTCAACCTGATAGTTCTTTTCAAAACAAATGATTTTACACTTTTTTTAAAAAAATATAATTATAATAATAATAATTTTTTAACCTTTTTCAGGTTTTTATATCTGATTATTTTTTTTTTTATAATAAATATTAAAAATATTTATAATAATGGTCACGATGAGTTCGCGAAACTTTAAAAAAAAAAATATTAAAAACTTAACTCCAAAAAAAATTTTCATGACTCACACAAAAAAAATAATATTAATTATGATTAATAAATAAAAATATTTACAACACGCCCCCATTAAATAAAAACCTTTGAACACAAAAAAAAGTTGTTTTACAAAGACGAAAAAAGGGGGGGGGGGTCGTAAATAAAAATAAAAAGTAATCATCTATTATTCTACACATGTTCACATAAATAAAAAAATACTATGATGTTAATTTTAAAAGTTTTATTCCATATATTAATATCGAATTTTAATTATTCTCGAAATTCTATTAAGGAAAATAATAAAAAAAAATTGTTTTATTATAAAAAAAAATCGTAATATTTATTCGGGTCCCATCACATCCTCCAACAACTCTTGAATCTCAGATGGTGACAAATCGACCATAGGCCACTCCTCAGCGTAATAGGCCCTGGGACTCGCCTCCGCCGTTTCTTCTCGTAACGGCTCTATAATCGCCACCGGTCGCCCCGTCGCAGTTATGGATTGATCCTGTTGTGGAATTACCCCTATCGTTAAAGGCGGAAAAATGGTCCTAACTGGCCGGGCGTCGCTCCTACCGGGCTTCGGCTTCTGGGGCGCGTCGTTTCCCTATTATCATTCAAGTTTTGCCTACAATTTGGCCCACGGGGGCACCGCATCTGCAAATGATTAGGCGAACCACATAAGAAACAAGAGCGTCTCCTCCTCGGGCGCCTGCTGAGGTGCCGGGGCTTCGGTAACTCGGAGTGATCTCGATTATTCGTTATTATCCCGGATACTCCCCTTTGGACCGGGGGAGATCTAGCTACTCTGTTCCGGCGTATTGGAGGCGATCGGTCTACTATGTTTCGGCAAATCGAAGGCGAGATTGGGCGCCTATCCTCATTAACATATCCTCGGAAAATACTTATTCTAATGGTTAAATTCTCCCACTAGATACAACGATGTCTACCCGACATTCTTTTTTTCAAGAAAAAAAGTATAATAAAAAAAAATTAATAACAGTTTTTTACTCAATATTTTTTTGGGCTAAAATGAATAAATACAGGAAAAATTTTCTTTAACAACATTAACAATTATACAAAAAGAAAAATTATAATTTTGCATTTATAAAATTCCCCTTTTAAAGCCCAATTATTGGAACCTTCCTTGTTTTGCGTCTCGCTTCCAACTGTCATTGTAGAAATCTTTTTCGTGTTTCAGTCCAACTTGGAACCATTTTTTTATTTGTTTCCTAGTCCAATTGTTACTCCTTTCTATTCCATTCTCCAACTATATACAATTTTTATTTCCAACTTTTGATTTATGACTCCGACATCTCCCAAAATTATCCTTTACTTAAATTTATTACTTTGGTTAACATACCCAACTTTTTTTTTTTGGTGCATTATTTATTGGCACTCTAACTAAGTGTGATTTAATCCCGGAATTGCGGAGGTATTACTATCTGGAGTTAATTATCATTATTGGTAATATTATTTTCTATGTACTTTAACTCGAGAATCATGAAAGTTTTTTTTTATATATGTTCCTTTAGCACCAACATTATTACCACCGGTTATCATTATCATTATTGATCCCTTTTTTTTTTTTAAATGTGATTTAATCCCGTAATTGCGGAGGTATTACTATCTTGTGTTAATTATCATTATCGATTTTTTTAAAAAAATTAAATTTGATTTAATCCCGTAATTGGTATTACTATCTTGAGTTAATTATCACTAGTGGTAATATTATTCTCTATGTACTTTAACTCGAGAATCATGAAAGTTTTTATTTTTATTTTTTATATATGTTCCTTTAGCCCCCGGTTATAATTATCATTATTGATCCCTTTTTTTTTTAAATGTGATTTAATCCCGTAATTGCGGAGGTATTACTATCTTGTGTTAATTATCATTATCGATTTTTTTTTTATCAAATGTGATTTAATCCCGTAATTGCGGAGGTATTACTATCTTGTGTTAATTATCATTTTCGATTTTTTTAAAAAATTAAATTTGATTTAATCCCGTAACTGCGGAGGTATTACTATCTTGAGTTAATTATGACTAGTGGTAATATTATTCTCTATGTACTTTAACTCGAGAATCATGAAAGTTTTTTTTTTATTTTTTTTTATATACGTTCCTTTAGCCCCAACATTATTACCACCGGTTATCATTATCATTATTGATCTTTTTTTTTATCAAATGTGATTTAATCCCGTAACTGCGGAGGTATTACTATCTTGGGTTAATTATCACTAGTGGTAATATTATTCCCTATGTACTTTAACTCGAGAATCATGAAAGTTTTTTTTATATTTTTTATATATGTTCCTTTAGCCCTCGGTTATCATTATCATTATTGATCCCTTTTTTTTAAATGTGATTTAATCCCGTAATTGCGGAGGTATTACTATCTTGGGTTAATTATCATTATCGATTTTTTTTTAAAATTAAATTTGATTTAATCCCGGAATTCTTCAGATATCTACCCCTTTCTTCTCGCCGCGTCATGGCTGGACCTTAACCTTTCAGACTCTACTCTCTTCCATATCTGTTCTACATGTCTAACTCCTTCCTTTCCGTCGACGAATTTTACTCTCACCATTTTATGCCCCACGTTCTGTATAATTACTCCGGACTCCCATTTTCGGGTACCTCCAAATATTCTCGCCCATATGGTCTGACCAACCACAAATTCACACTGATTACCCATTGAATTCTCCTCCTGCGCCGGTTTGGGCCTTAAGAAATCCAACTGAATACGAGTTCTACGGCCCAAAAACTTTTCTGCTGGGGACAATTCCTCTCCCTTTCGACTATTGTTATAGTATGCAACCGCTATCCAAATCTCTCCACCCCCATATTTCGACTTCCTCAACCAACTCTTTACCGCCGCCACCATTCTTTCCGTCTGCCCATTTGAGCTTGGGTGGTAAGGAGGCGCCAAAATGTGTCTGCCCCAGTTTCAGTACAAAAAACTTTAAATTGTTTACTTATAAAAGCGGGTCCTCCATCCGACACGACTATTTCCGCTACCCCAAACTTTGCCCAAAGATCTTTTAACGTCTTAATTACTACTTGCGTTGTTAACCCCTTTACTTCTTGATACTCTACCCATTTTGAGTAAGCGTCCACTACGAGGAGATATATTTTATTTTCGAAGTCGAAAAGTCTAAGTGCACTTTTTCCCAGGGCTGAGTAGCCCTAGGCCAAATACTTTTCTTGTCCTTTCGAGGCATACTTGCCCATGAATTACACATTTCACAACTTCTCACCATATTCTCGATTTCTTTATTCATGCCAGGCCACCATACGTATTCCCGCCCCCATTGTTTCATTCGTTCCACACCCTGATGCCCAGCATGAATCATTGACTTTACTGCCTCCCTTAATTTGGACGGCACCACTCCCCGACTTCCTCGTACCACACACTCGTCCACTATCGTTAGCTCTTTCTCCACTTGCTTGAACTTTTTGTCCCCATCTCGCCATTGTTTTCGACCCAATATGCACGCTTTGATTTTCGTTAACTCGCGATCTTTTAAAGTAGCATTTTTGAGTTGTTCCTACGCAACTGGTCCTCCTTTAGATATCCCGACTATCGCTCTAATCAACCCGTGCTCATCCTCTTCATCCATATCTTTCGACTTACTCGTTTCGCAATCCTCTCCCGCTCCACATCTAGAAAGAATATCCGGTAAGTAATTTTTTCTTCCTCGCCGGTATTTCACTTGCACGTCGAAACTGCCTACCAGCAACAGCCATCGCTGCAACCTAGGCGACAACATGAGCTCCTTGTTGTCCTTCCTGAAAAGATGAACCAAGGGCTTGTGATCCGTATATATGACAAATCGACGTCCGATCAAGTATTCCCGACATTTAGTCAATCCAAATATAACCGCTAGCGCTTCTTGCTCGATCACTTAATATCTTGTCTCGGCCTCTCTAAAAATTCTTGAGAAAAATAAAATAGGTCTCTTCAATTCGTCTATACAATGTAATAGCGCTCCACCCACACCCCTATTCGAAGCGTCGACGGCCAATATCACTGGCAAATCGTTATCAAAACACACTAGTACTGGTTCCATTCCAATCCTCAATTTCAACTCCTCAAAAGCCTCCTCCTGTTCAATCTTCCATTCAAATCTTTCTCCTTTCTTTAACAATTTATACAACGGCGCCGCTATCTGTGCGAAACCTTCCACAAAACGGTGATAATAATTCACCATTCCCAAGAAAGCTTGTACTTCCACCTTATTATTAGGCTTCACCATGCTTGTTATATTTGCCATATTTTTGTCCAAAGGTCTGACCTCTTTCCCATTGATTTTATGCCCCAAATATACGATTTCTGATACTCCCAACACACTTTTTTCAACGCTTACCCGCAATCCTTTATCCTTGATCCTTTTGAACACCTCCTCCAATCTTCGTTCGTGTTGCTCGGGAGTCTCTCCCATCACCAATACGTCATCCATGTAGTAAAATACTCCCTCTAGTCCCTGAAACACTGCCGCCATCGTTCGTTGAAAAATTGGAGCCGACACGCTAAGTCCAACGGCAATCTACAGAAGGCATACAATCCCTTCGGAGTCGTGATCGTTAATAGCTTTTGTACCTCGGGTTTCACCTTCAATTGTAAGTAAGCGTTCGTAAACCACCTTTGAAAAGTATATGCTGCCCTTCAAATTAGCTAATATTTCTTCAATCCGTGGTAACGGATATTTTATCTCCACGACCCACGGGTTTAGCGTGACCCGAAAATCGGCGCATAAACGAAGCTTTCCATTAGCCTTCTTAACGGGTACTAACGGTGTCGCCCACTCGCTATACTCCACTGGACAAACAATACCCTTCTGCACCCACTGCTCCAATTCCTTGTCTACTTCAATTCGCCATTCGAACGGTATCCGTCGTAATGCACAAAACTTGGGCACATATCGCTCCTTTAATTTGATATCCACTTCATAATCTCGGAGACAACCCAACATTTCATCAAAGATCTCCTTGTAATTTTTCATCAAGTTTCGCACTCCCTCTTGTACTTTGATCATACCAAATTCTATCTCTCTATTCCGCAATTCCCTCTCTTCCCGTCGTCTCGTTTCCTTTCCAACCATTTCCATTTCTTGGCTATGTTTTCCCTTAGTATTTCCTTGTTCCAAATCATCATTTTCTCTAGTTTCTTCTTCTGGCAACACTATCTTCTCATCTGCCAATTCCTCCAACTCCGCTTCAAACTTTCCTTGATCATGAATTTCTTTCTGTTCTTCGGATCATTTCTTCCTCCCTTTCTCCCAAAGTCTCGACAAATCCTAAAATTCCCCTCGATACCTCCCCTATAATTCCCCCCGGTATCTCCCCTATAATTCCCCCCGATACCTCCCCTATAATTCCCCACAATATCTCCCCTATAATTCCCCCCGATATCTCCCCTATAATTCCCCCCGATACCTCCCCTATAATTCCCCCCAACACCTCCCCTATAGTCTTTAACAACCCCATCATCTTCTCCTCTCCTTTCCCCTTCTAAAAAGGTCTCAATTCCTGGCAATCTTTCTCCATACCACAAATTCAAATCTCTATTTTTTTCACATCTTGCATCAGGTAAAAATACACCACACCATGCGAATACTCCCCAAAAACCACAATCTGGACCAATTCGGGTGATCTAATCCCATCCCACTACTGACTCTACTTTTCGATCTACTATCCATAAGTCCAAAATCTCCACTCTATTCTCTAATACCACCTTTAACTCCACCCTTCCCATCACTGCGACTTCTGATCCATCCAACTGACGGATCTTGATGTCCTCCCGTCTAATTATTCCTTCCGACCAAATACTCTGATATTTCTCATATCCCATCACGGATATGGCTGCCCCGGTATCAAATAACATGGATACCATATTTCCATTCAAATTTATCTAAACTCTAGGGCAAGGATCATGTATCCTTTCCTCTTGTATCATATTTATGCCCTTTGATTCCCAATCTTTTGCACTATAATCTGATCTTTCCATCTCTTTCGCCCAAAGCCTCCCGACCTCTGTGGCATGCTCTTTGCCATCATATAGTCACAAATACTCGCAATCTCTCGTACCATGTCCTTCCTTCCGGCATCGGAAACAGATTCTATTCTGCTCTTTATTCACAGCCAAAAATGGTATTTCTACCTCTTTATTATTTTTTTTACTTTTAATAATTCTAACATTTGGAGATGATTTGGAATATACAATGCATAGAGTAATTAACTTAATCATATTACCGATGTAGAAAAAGAAGTTGTTCTGGACGGGGTATTTTCCAATCAGGTAAGACAGAAACTCAGGATTATACCTTAGAACAATGTAAATCTCCCTATTGGTAAGTTTTTTAATAGATAATTCACTATAACACCTATTATTTAGTCAATAACCTTCTACTTATGTCTGATAGTCAACCAATAACTCAATTCCAATTATCTCAACAAATTATACAACCTTCATTATCAAGTTTCATAAAATATTAGATTTTTAAAATCAATATAGTTTTAGACTATCAGCTTACTCAATCTCAAATTCTAGCAACGCCCAACATGCAGTTTGCTAATATCATATAAAGTTTCACAAAATAAAATTTCTATAATCAATTTTTTTAGGCAATATGTTTACTCAGTTTCAGTTCTTTGTCATAAACTCTCAACCAACTTTAATTAGTATCATCCATTATTATCTTTTTATATTCATTACTTTTAGGTAATATGTTTGCTCAATCTCAACCCCCTATTAACACCTAACATGCAACCTCTTAATGCCATATCAAGTTTAACAAATTATCAAATTTTATAATGATTTAATTATTAGGCATTATATTACCTCATAGGAATGACTCTAAAAAAATAATTCCAAATATATCCTAAAAGAAAGAAATTTGGAAAAGCTGACTACACAATATAATAATCATATTATTAATAAATTGGAGTTTGCTTATAAATCATCAGCTTATATTAAATTAGTATACAATTCAAATGTATTGATAATATTTAATTTATATTTGTTTTATACATGTTGAATAATTTATATTTATTAATTGTATTCTTAATCATATTTCTTTGTTTTATACATTTTAAATAATAAATATTTGTCTTATACATTATAAATATTTGTCTTATAATAAATAATCTATATTTGAATAATAAAATACTTCTTTATTTGCTATAGAAATTGAATCCTATAATAACATGAATAAATACATTTAAAATTACATTTTTACCATTCCAAATGATTTAATAACATTTTTATCACTTCAAACTTGTAAATCTCCATTTTGAACGAATTGGACCAGTTGGACGAAAATACGATGAAGTGTCTTACGATCAAAAGCATCCCCCCCCCCAATATTTTATGTAGACAAATAATGGATATCCAAACTACAAAATGGCGCTACAGCTGATTGCAATGTGAGGACATTTTCATCATGCATTTAATGAATGAATCGCCAATCTATGTTATATATATCATTGCTTTGACTATATTATTTGAAATTAAGATATAATCTTAGTTAAGGAAAATTATTACTATTTTTTTTTTAACAAAATATAATCCACTAATACCTGTTTCAGATGGCTATGCCTAATCACTTTAAAAAGCATAAAGACTATAATAGCTTTACTGCTTACTTTACATGCACAAATAAACCATGCCTTGGACGCTGGATTGTTAAGAACAATTTATTTACTATGTCCAAAGAATGCACGAGTATATTAATTATAGATAAATTTTATATTAATATATTATAGATGCAATCTGCCTTCAAAAAAATTATTTTTCTGTAGGATGCAAAGTAAAACCTCAAATATTCTTTTAATTTATCTTTGAAATAATTTACAGATCATTTTGATTTATCCTTACAAAATTCATATCATCCTTTAACATTATTTACCTTTTTATTAAAGCTTTCATTTCATATGCAAGTGTAGAATGCCAAAGTAAAACCTCAAATATTCTTTTAATTTATCTTTGAAAAAATTTACAAATCATTTTGATTTATCTTTATAAAATTTATATCATCCTTTAACATTATTTACCTTTTTATTAAAGCTTCCATTTCATATACAAATATTGGGCGTCAAAGTAATACATTAATTATATCTTATTTACAAAATATTACAAATTATTCACCATGTAAAATACAATATATTTACTATATCAATTATAAAGCTATTCAATATGATATTCCTATTCTCACCCAAAAAGCTGTTGTCAGTGAAAACAATTATGCATCAATTCCATGTAAACATAATATGATTAATACATTTACTATACAAGATGATATTCCTATTCTAACCCAAGAAGCTGTTGTCAGTGAAATCAATTATGCACCAATTCCATGTAAATATAAAATGATTAATACATTTACTATATCAATTATAAAGCTATTCAAGATGATATTCTTATTCTAACCCAAGAAGCTGTTGTCAGTGAAAACAATTATGCATCAATTCCATGTAAAATTTAATATAAATGATATTCATTATATCAATTTAATTGCAATGATATTCAAAATTTATTTTCTTTTTAAATAGATCAATCGCCATTCAATTTTCAAGATTTTTTTTTTAAAAAAATCAATTTATAAATTAATAAAATCAAAATATAATAATGACTTTTTATATTCTAATAAGTATTTGTACATTAATGATAAATTAATATATTATAAATGCCATACAAAACATTGTAAAGGGGGGGGGGGATTTTAAATACTCATTTTATAATGACACAAAAGCATATTGATCATAATGATGAAGAAATATATAATACACTTACACGATCAATATGCTTAAGACAGAACTTATGTTAAATAAAAATATCAGTATTAGAAAGACATACAGAAAAGTTATGAGAGACAGAAAACTCGATTCTTTCTGTATGCAAAACCCCAAAACGTTACCTACCTTTTTATCAGTTAAATCCATTATGAGACGTGTTATTCAATTAACACGACCCCCCCCCCACCCTTTCAAATGGTGATATTATATTAACCCAAGAGCACACAATTACCATGACTGGAACTAATTTTTTAGTTCATAGTTGTGTGATAAAAAATTGTTAATATTTTCTACAAGATCTCTTCTTTCACGCCTTTGTTTGGCTGAAAAAATTTTTTTGGATGGAACTTTTAATTCCTCCCCTTATCAATTTTATACTATTAATATTTTAATTAACTATACTTTAATTGTATGTGTTTATATATTATTGCCTAATAAATATAAATATACTTATATAAATATGTTTAATTTATTAAAAAATTATTGTTTAACTTTAGGTTTATTTTTCCCCAAAATATGCGACCATTGATTTTGAAATTGGCGCATATTTAGCCTTAAAGAATGTTTTCCCAAACATTCTTGTCAAAGGCTGTTATTTCCATTTTTGTCAATGTATCATTAAGCGCATTCAGCAATGTGGTCTGACCATGATAAATATACAAAATAATGATGTAAAAAAATTTTTCCGTATAATTATGGCTATCCCGTTGTTATTAGAGCGAGATGTGCCATATATTATGAATGAACTAAAAATACAAGCTGATTCTTTTGGGTTGTATTCTATATACAACTTTTTAGATTATTTTGAAAATACTTGGATTAATAGTAATGCAAGATTTAACTACCAAATGTGGAATACATTTAATGTTAGGGGTGAAAGGACAAATAATCATGTCGAAGGTTTACACAGATCTTTGATATTACTCTCATCCTAACATTAATCTTTTTGTTGACACTATAAAAATTATAGAACAGGACATATATCTTAAATTATTACAATTAGATGATGGAAGGAAAGTTACAGCTATGGAATATTTAGAAAAAATATCAAGATATTTATATTCAAAAAAATCTAATCACATTTAAGTTTTTTTTAAACTACAATTTCTACTTTTGTCATATATTCTTTTTTCACGATTTTTCCTCCGTCATGTAATTATATTAATTGTTCAATAATTTTCATGTTGTCAATAAAAATAACAGCTATTAGTCTAAGTATTTATATTCTAGTCGGGTCATACAGAAGTGGTATACGCCAATTACAATATTTATGGTCGTTCTTATGCCTAATTTTATATTGTAATTATCCATAATTTTTGTGATTTTTTATTTATTTATTAACGTTTTGTATTGCATTTATGCGCATTTTTTATCCAATTATTTTTTTCTGTATTTAACGTTATTCGTATATTTATACTAAATGATACCCTTATAAATAATGTATTATAAGATTATATATTTATTTGTGAAATAAATATTATTTAATAAAATAAAAATATATCCTTTAATGCTAATAAATGTGTAACATTGCAATAAGTATTAATCCAACGATAAAAAATTTATTCAGGGATTTCCTACTAAGTTAGGTAACTTATATATACTAATAGAATCTCAAAAAAATTAAAAGATGTGAGGAAATCTGATGATTATATAAATAAGTATAAAACCAACGATAAAAAATTTAATCAGGGATTTCCTACTAAGTTAGGTAACTTATATATACTAATAGAATCTCAAAAAAATTAAAAGATGTGAGGAAATCTGATGATTATATAAATAAGTATAAATCCAACGATAAAAAATTTATTTAGGGATTTCTTAGTAAGTTAAGTAATTAACATATACCAATTAATCATAAAGCAATAAATTATATAAACCAATATATATTTATATATAAATATATTATAAATAATTATAATTAAATTTTATATATGATGAAATTATATTCAATATATAATTAAATTAATATATAAAATATATTATACTAACTATGTTAATAATATTAACTATTATATTAAATTTAAATATATTGATTACATTATATTAAATACTACAAACAATCATATATTTAATTATTTTATATATCAATTAATTTAATATTAAATATTTAAATATATTATAAATATTTATAATTAAATTTTATATATGATGTAAATAAATAATTATATTCAATATATATATACTAACTATGTTAATAATATTAACTATTATATTAAATTTAAATATATTGATTACATTACATTATATTAAATACTACATATTTAATTTTTTTATATCAATTAATTAAATTTAAATTGTATTATTTACTTTATTAAATTACAAATTTCTAATAATTCGTTATTAATTTAAATTATAGAATCTGTCTCATTTGTAATTACCGATTGAAATTTATTGGCGGCCATGTTTTAATTTTATATTTATATTTTAAAATCTCTCGCTTCAACCAGGGGCCATACTGGTCGCCATTTTAGCTTATTTGTCTTTTTGATACTTTTTAATATTCTAGACACCCAAATCCAATAATGTCTCATGACTATTTATCCTCTTCTGATCTCGATCGATTATTTCTGATTAATGTGGCAAATAGAGTTTATCCTTATTTTTCAGTTGCACATGTCATAGGTGTTTGTTTAATATTAAAAGCTGAAAGTTTAAACTAATATATACAAATTTATATAAATATTTTATAAGATGACCGCCCCTCTGCCCGTCGGCATCCACTATCATGTTGGTTTTCAACAATGTTATCAATTTTTGCTGGAAACATTTTAGCAAATTTTATTCTTAGCGAGCCTATTCCATTTAAACAGAAAAAGCTCATATTTGCTACCATTGTATGGTAATTATATTTTTTATTATCTAACAATAATTTATTTGACTAGGTATTTGATGTTTTATTCTCCTTTTGATATTGTATACCGTATTTTCAATTTTTTCCCAATAAAATTATTGGTAATGGTTGCCAAAGAAATATATAGATGTATAAATATCTATGAAGGGGTTTCATTTGCCATGAAATTATTCCCACAATCTTATTTAATTATTGTTACAGTAGGAACCGTCAAAGGTATATTCTTTTAAAAATTATAATTCATCATACTAATAATATATGCAAAAACTTGAAAATTACTAGTATTTTATATATGGTGAATTCCATATCAAATCAACCAAAAAAAGTCGATTCTCAACCCGACCCCCTTCAATTTTTCTTAAATTTTGCATAATGGTAGTATATACTATAACTAAGAAAAAAATGAAATTTTACCTCCCACAAGGTTTACTCGCTAAGATATGGGCGTTTAAAGTGCGGAAAAATAGTACATTTTTGACAAAATGTGCCTCATTTATTTTCAAATATCTCGAGAAATAATTAAGTTAGAAAAATAATTTAAATTTTATTATGTAGCTTAATAATAGTTCTTTAAAATATAATGATATAAATTTGATGAATGTCCAAAACCGGATGTATAAAACCGGAAATGGCCATAGAAAAAAAAGGTTTTTTTTTTCGAAATTTTTTTTCTGTAGATAGATATAACACTGCTTTATATTTGTGCCAAATCCTAGCCTGGGATGAAAAAGGGTCTAGGAGTTATGACTCTTTATATGGCTTAAATTGATCAGAAATACCTTCATTTAATGAATACTTATGAAATAATGTTTTTTTAAAAATTATGTCTAAAATTGTGACTGAAAATTACTTGACAAAATAATTCTAAACCAATTTATAACTTTATTTTTCTGAAATGCATAATTACATATAATATAATAATTCATAATTATGTTTACAATATATCATATATTATCTAAAGAATTGGAATAAATTTTGACTTTAATTTTATTTTCGTTAAGGGGAATATAAGCATGGTATTTTTGTGTTCCCGGAATTCTTTTTGCTCTCAAAAATCTGCTTTCTAGATGATTTTCCATATTATTGTATTCATTATTGCTTACAAAAATGTAATTTACTCCATGTATATTATTTGTTGCAAAGTCGAATAAATCCATTGGTGTCAAAATATGGTTTTGATATGGTCGTTGCAAACTAGCTCGAGCTGCTAGCCATTTTGTAATACCTCCTAAACTGTTGCACGGACTTTTTCCATGAGCTGTAGCAAAAAAATGCCACTCGGCCTTTATACCAAAGTCACATTCATGATTATAGAGATTTATGAAATTTTTTTTATTTTTATATTGGGTTACGGCCCGCCCCATCAGAAAAATATTAAATTTTGGTCAATGTATCAAATATTTCTTTTAAAAATAAGATCATTTTAGTTTGAAATAAATAAAAGGCACAGGCATTGTGCTTTAAGCAATCTGATATCACCACTAAACTTATATGTTTTATAGTGTTGTCCTGACAATAATAAATGATAAAAGGGTGAATAGTGGACTGATTATTTGTCCAATGAAATCCCTGTGCATGGTCTTGCACTATAAATGCATAATTTTCCGAAAAGCCGGCAATAACTAAGTATTCGCCAACATTTAAATTAGATTTTAAATTGTTTTAAAATAATGATTGTTGTGATGCTATAAATGAATGTGGAATCAAATTGTCTAATTTCTCAATTTAATAATCTAGGAATTCATCAGCTGATTTTGTCAGCGTTTCGAGCGTACTATCCACTGCCAACCATTGTTTAAATGATATATAATCTATTGAATTCGTATCAAATAATATAATCAGTCTTTCTTTTATTTGGGATGAATTAGGACAAAATTTACATTTATTGATGTAACATCCAAGCTGGGCAGGATTGCAAAGACTTTGTGCAATACAATGTTTATAATCGTTTATTGGAAGATAATTATAATGATCATTATTGTTTGTAAGCTGTTTTAATTTTCCCCCTATTAAAAAAGCTTAAAATTTTGGTGTAGTGTGCAGATACACATGGTATGTGTACCTATGATGATATTTGTTGAATTTTAATATTTTTAAATAAACATTATTTCATAAGTATTCATTAAATGAATATTTTTGATCGATTTAAGCCATATAAAGAGTCATAACTCCTAGACCCCTTTTTATCCCAGGCTAGGATTTGGTACAAATATAAAGCAGTGTTATATCTATCTACAGAAAAAAAATTCCGAAAAAAAAATACTTTTTTTTTCTATGGCCATTTCCGGTTTTATACATCCGGTTTTGGACATTCATCATATTTATATCATATTTATTTTTATGTCATATTATAGAACTATTATTAAGCTACATAATAAAATTTAAATTATTTTTTTATTTCTCGAGATTTGAAAATAAATGAGGCACTTCTTGTCAAAAATGTACCATTTTTCCGCGCTTTAAACGCCCATATCTTAGCGGGTAAGCCTTTTTGGGAGGTAAAATTTCAGTTATAGTATATACTACCAGTATGCAAAATTTAAAAAAAATTGAAAGGGGTCGGGTTGAAACCTAGTTGATTTGATATGGAATTCACCATATATATATCTGATATTTTATTTTTGAATAATATTCAAATTTAATACAGGTGTTGGAAGCCTTGTACTTAGAAACATCGAAAGGTCTCTTCGAGGTATGGGGACAAGCTCAATTGAACTGATGCAACCTGCGTAATTAACCTATTGATAATTTTATATTAAAATATAATATACCTTAGCCATTATTAGTATTGTTAAACGGCTCATTTTGAGCAAATTTTTTGGCTAACTCAATACTTCACCCAGAAAAATATACGCAAGCCTGAAGATTTTGCTCATAGAAGGAACAAAGTTCTATACATAAATTATTATCGAAATCTCGAGGCCTAAGCAATATTTTTTGGCCAAAATATTGAGTTAGCCGTTATAAAAAATCGGCTCAAAATGAGCCGTTTAATAACACTAGCTATTATATCCACAAACTATTCTTGAAAAATTCTCAGTAATTTTAAAACATAGGCTTTCTTTACTAAATCTATTTAAATATCAATTTTTTTGCCATTTCAATAATTTACTCCAACCAATATTATTTACACTTTTCTTCGCATATCTCTTTATGCTTTCATCTTTTTAATTATTTAGATTTTAAAAAGGGTTTAGGTCAATTCAGAGAAATGTCAAATTTTTTGTTTCAATGCATTGCAAATGCATAGTATACATTTCAAATTGTATGATGCATGTTGGTAAAATTACCAGTAGGCGTTATGAACCATTTAAAAAACAAAACTGGCGTTTTTTTCAAAACTTTTATATTCTCATTTTTCACGTTGGCCTATTAACAGTTCACTAGGGTTTTTTTACAAGAAAGTCTACAAGACCTTGTTACCCAGATAAGAATAATAAGAGCAGGGTAATAAAAATCCCTTCCTAGTTATGTAATTATATTTAAATTTAATTTTATATAAAATGTAAAAGAATTAACTTGTCTTTTAAAATGGAATATTTAGAAATGGATGGGATAAAGGAAGATGATATTATAATTTAGTTAAATTCAACATGTGTGTATGGTTGGCAAAATTTGTTATTTATGAAAAAAAAATAATATGACTTAAATTACAATTTTAAATCAATACTAACATTTTAATTAGATATTTAGATAAAAAAAAATTATATTTTTTTTACTCCATTAGCCTCACAGGTAAAAAATAATGCTTCAGGATAGTGTTTTTAAACCGCTCGTTTGAGCCGATTTTTTAAAACGGCTAACTCTATTTTTGTAGGCAGAAAAATATTACCTACGCTTCGAGATTTCGATAATATATGCCTAGACCGTTGTTCCTTCTACGAGCAAAATCTTCAGGCTTGCGTAATATTTTTCTGGATTAAATATTGAGTTAGCCAACAACACTACTTCAGGAGATCCAATCAGGAATTTGTTAAAATAAAAATACATATTGATAAACCGTGCTCATATTTGATATTTTGTCAAATAGAAAACTGATTTATCAAATAAAGATGATATTCATATATATTTATTTTGTAAAAAAACAAATCTATGTTTTATTTGGAAATAAGGTCAGTCAATATATATATATTTTTTTATCTAAAACGAATACTACTGTGAAATTCCCTAATTTAAACACAAAAAAAATAATGGAGATTATATTATTTTTAATTTAGCTACTGTTATATTCTATCAGGGTGTCATGCACCCCCATTTAAAGTGCCTAAGGGTAAATTTATTCATTTAATAATACACCCGCCCTATTATAAAATATTGATTATGAGTTTTGTGGCAAGCGTTTTGGCGCAAAAATGAAGAAATTTTTAGAATCCTCCCCCCTTTATATTAGAAGTTATTTTTTAAAACGAAATATGTTTCAAATTTAACAACCAATTGACAGAAATGTTAACTTTTGCCTTAACATCAATCCCTTATCTATCATGGTAAATTTCCAAGCCAAACCTTGCCTATTTAATAAAATTGTTTTCAGGTGAAATATAGAAGTGGAAAAAAAAATTTGAATAGTGGGCACTGGTTTATTTAAGTCAGGATAAAAAATAAAATAATTATATGCATCATCTTCACCATAAACTTCAGTAGAAAGATTATTTTCACCATTTGCAATGGTATATTCCAAATTTAGGAATCGTTTGGGAAAACAAGTTTTATTTTTTAACAATTGAATTCAAATACCAATGCCGAGAACATAATATATAATTATGTTCACAAATTGAGCGTTTGCTTTTTGCCGTACTCTTTTAATTTAAAAAATACGTAACGCTCCCTATTTATTAATATCGTTGATTAAAAATTTTAAATAAGTTATAAAAAAAAGGAATGGTTTTTCTAAATTATATTATCGTCTGCCTATTTATTTTATTAAATTAGAAATATTCCATTTTAAAAGGTAATTATACTATTGCAAAATGAAGGATTAAAAAAATATCTAAAAAAAAGCAAACCTGTTCGCGTCTTTTTAAATGGTTGCTAATGCCAAACGGTAATTTGACTAATTTGCACTTTACTATTTGAAATGCATTACTTGCGTTTGCAACAAAGCATTTGAAACGCTCAATTGATGCTCATTATAATTCTGTGATTATATTGAAGTGTTTATTTTTTTTTTATAAACTTTAAAACTGAAAAGTAAGCATTAACAACAAAATTTTAAAAAAAATTTCAAAATTAGTATAAGATATATCAGAGACCTGCACCTGGTACACGTGCCGGGTTATATTTTAATTTTTTTTAAAATTTACAAGGGCCAGACTTAAAATTTTTTTAAAAAATATCCGGGCAGAGCTGAATGTTAAAAATTTATTTTTAATCGCCATTACCATCTACAAAGCGAGGACTTGAAATAAAACCCGGGCCTGGTTGAAAATTTTTTTTAAAAAAATATATGCCAAGCCTAATTTTTTTTTTAAATCCTGGCCGGGCCGAGCAAATGGTATTTCTTTAGATCTCATGAATTCATTTAGTATTTTGGACAAATATATTTTTTAAATAATCGAAATCAAATGGATTTTTTTTATTAGCCAGCTCTGGTCTACAGTGCCTAAACAATTAAGTCTTGAAAAATTTTTGATTTTAATGAATTCTTGTATAAATCAAACTCAGATTAATCCAAAATTTGTAGGCACAATTCTCTTAAATTCATGGGGTTAAGCACCATTTTAAGCGATATAAAATTAGTTTATTTTTAAGTTTTTAGATAGGCTAATAACGAGGCTTCTTAATGAGACAATTGTTTAATCCTATAAAATTCAAATTTTATCGCAAAAGATCAAAGCACATGTCACATAACTTTGGTCTCCCCTACTTCTTATTTTATTCCAATTTATTTAGGAGGGGGGAGGATAATGAGGTGTAGGGATACTTATTATTAGTGATCTGCATCGGGCCTAATATTTCGAGCCCGGCCTGGCCCGAACCCATTTTTTAAAAAAGTTTTACCGGTCCTGCCCGAATTTATTAAATATACAAATTAATTTTTATAATTACTCAAAAATCAAAATAAAAGATACATGTTATATGGTCTATGCCTATAAATAGGCTGCTCAAGGATAATTGTTTACTTTTTACATTTTTATTTAAAATTAAATCAATTTATCCTTGCGTAATTCGGCGGATCACCTTTTCATTTTTAAGAGAACCCTGATTATTTACGCCTTTCTAATTAAATTAATTGATAAATTAATTAACCGATAAATTTTAATTAAATTTTTAAATAAAAATTCTTTACCAGATCAAAGAAGATGGCTGAAAATGCATCTAAGGGTGATATCGAGGAGGTCCATATCATAGTCAACGAGAAGATGGGACAAACGAGAAGTGATAAAACTAATATCAACACAAAGCTTGACGCCACTACAGCCCAAATTGCTAAGCAAATCGCACTTTTCAATTCCCAAAAGGAATAAAAAAGCCAGTGGCCTATCTATCTCCCATGCTCAAGTGGATACAAGGAATACAGTTGCTTCCGGATGTGAAGAAATTTTCTATAGATGTATTCCTTGTATCCACTTGAGCAGGGGAGATAGATAGGCCACTGGCTTTTAGCGTCAAGCTTTGTGTTGATATTAGTAATTTCACTTCTCGTTTGTGACATCTTCTCGTTGACTATAATACGGACCTCCTCGATATCACCCTTAGATGCATTTTCAGCCATCTTCTTTGGTCTGGTGTTAGATACCGTTTTGGAGAGTTTTTATTTAAAATTTAATTAAAATTTATCGGTTAATTAATTTATCAATTATTTTAATTAGAAAGGCGTAAATAATCAGGGTTCTCTTAAAAAACGAAGAGGTAATCCGCCGAATTACGCAAGGATAAATTGATTTAATTTTAAATTAAAATGTAAAAAGTAAACAATTATCCTTGCGCAGCCTATTTATAGGCATATCTAGTTTTTATAAATAAAATCGAATATTTTTATTTTACATAAAAAAATTAAACATAAAATTCATTAATATAGATACATTTTAAAAAAAATTCCAAGACCCGACCCAGACCGAACCGCCTACTTTTATAGATCTCTAAATCTTATTACCTTAAAATAATATTTACGCCCACTGACAAATTAGCCAATTGAGGTCCACACTTTCATCCTTGGCTAAGGGGATGTATCCTGCCTCCATTTCTATTTATAGTAATAATTTTCATCACGAAAACATTACATACATATCAAGGATTCACAATTACTTACCGTATTCATTTTTCTGTTTGCCAAGCTCCCTTGAATAATTCGATTAAATGCAATGCAATTACTTCAGTTGAGTAGCACTTTCATAATTAGGACTTTCAATTCAACTAAAATTTGACTTCAAATCTATGTGAATATTGTGAGAATACTTTTAATACTTTGTAGGGTTAATCGTAAAGACTTCCAACCCCCTATCAAACATTACTGATCTTTTGTGCCACACATACCTTTAAGTAGAGATCTTCAAAGCTTAATGTTATACATACCCATGTTGTTATATGGCTCCCATTTATAAATACCGAACAGATTCGGTAGGATTATCTATACCAACGTTAACATTTATATTTAGTTATAAAATATATAATTATTTCTTGAAACGCACATCATTTAGAGTTATTATCGGTTGCCAGTCTTTTTTTTGTAGAATCATTCCTAATTTTGTGTACTAGCAATTTCTATCTATAATTCAAACGTTTTTTTTATCAATATCCTTTGCCGTTCCATACACAATTTTCTCCATAACCCTGCATTCACAGTTAGAGCAAGTATAAAAAAATGCTTTATTTTTGTATTCTTCCCCGCGAATTTTGTATACTTCGTCGCGAATTAGCGCTAAATGTAAACATAGGTTTAAATCTAAAATATCGGTGAGTGACATTTTTCTAATTCCTTTTTACAAAAGAAAGGAAGTAGAGCTAATAAACTTAGTAATTTTTAAACCTGGCTCAGGTAATTTTGAAACCCTGTTCCGATCCATTTGTAATTTTTAAACCAGAGTGGGCCTGTTTTTTTTTGTAGAACCTACCTGGTCCGGATTTATTTTTCTAAGAGTCCTACCCGGGGTTTTTCAAAAAAACTTACAATTTTGGGGGTTCCTGGGTGTATTTTTGAACTTGTTCACTGATGGTTCAAATGATTAAATACTTTTATTTTTTTTGAAAACTAACAAATATCTATATATCTATACTTTAAGTTCAACCAAATTGAGCCTCATGGTTGCTATCGTTTTCACGCTTCACAAACTCAACCTTATACTCACCCAGGTGCCCGCGCCCATGCTTTACCTGTGCGTGGTTACCTTCATGATATACTACCGGATTTCCGTGCTCATCTGGGACATTTCCGATCCGTTCCTACCCCTTGAAAATATTTTTTGCACCCTCTTCATGGGGGGCATTTGGGACGCGCTCCAAAAAGCCCTGAAAAAAACCAGCCACCGACACAAAGACGGTAAAATATTTAATGATAATATCAAGGGCCAATCTTTCTCGGCGTTCAGGGAACATTTCACCTCGTCCAAAAAGGGTTCGATTTCTGATTCCGAAAATGAGGGAGACATCGAAAGAGAAAACGCGACGGAACGTGCAGACGAGGACTACGAAGGTGAAAACGATGAAGCCAATCCTTCGAGGGGCGGGGCGGGAAAATCTTTTTCGTCTTATGCCAAATACAGCAAGGGTAAGAAAGGCGGCAAAACATCTAGGGATGCCGCTAACAACGATTTAATTGCTAATGCCGGATTAGGGAAACCAAAAGGGGATAGAAGCAAGAAGAAGGATTGAGAAAAAAAAATCGATTCGGCCCAGGCCAACTTTTCCCTACCTTTTTTTTGTTCCATGTGAAATTCGTAAATCTGTGACCCCATATCACGTGATAATAAATAATTTGTACAAAATGTTATATTGTACCCTTTTATCAATCATTATTTTCTAAAGTCTCCTCTGTCGACGGTTTGTTTAGTTTTGTCCTCTTTTTTCTTGTTAACCAAAATATATAGTTTCTCAAATTTGTTTCCGAATTATAATTTCTTTTTTTTTCTTCTCGAATATTCTTTTATATAATTTTGTTTTGTAAAAAAACATATATAAATCGAAACTGCCTCACTCTCCATTTTTTTCGCTAAATATTTCGCAATTCGAGATTTTGAATCTCGAAATAAAATTAACCAAAGAATTTGTGATTTGTGACTGCAAAAAAAACAAATTATATGTTTTTTTTTCATTTTGCCTAATTAAATTTAATAGTGTAAATTTATTATAATAATTTTGATTTCGAAATATCAATTTTTTTTTTGGAATAAAATTATAGTATTTCAATTTTGTTTTTTCTATTTCGCTATTTCCACATGAAAAAAATTTAAATCATAAACTTTCAAAACAATAAGAAAAATAAAATAAATAAGCTATTTTAAATGTAAAAATGAAAACATGCACAAAACATAATTCTAAGATAATTTTTTTTATAAATTTCAAATATTTAACACGATTTCAGTAAAATTTGCGAAGCTTTCAAAACTTTTCGATTTTTTAAAATTCATTTTGGGCACAAGCTAATAATAAGTTGTATATTATGTAATCTTCCAAGGCTAGAGATCCACCCCGTCCAAAACAGTTTAACTAAATGGTGTTAATCGTTAAAATAGATTTTTGATTTATAAATTTTGGTTCCTTTAGATAGTCGATATTAGAAAATGATGTCACTGGATATATAACCCTGCTTATAAGATTAATTTCAGGTAAGTTGATACGAATTGGAAAACCACCTTCAAAATATTAAATTTAGACTTAATTCTTAGATCACCTTTATTTATTTATTTATTAATTTTTTTATATTAAAACAACTATAAAAATATTTAAAATTACTAAATAAAAATATATATTAATAGTATCGAAGGCTCTAAAAAGAGCTTAATTTAATAATGAAAATGTACCTAAAAAGCTAATATAATTGTGTTTAAAAATTTCCAATTGAAGTTTTTGTTTAAGAAATAAGGATTCGCGATTTTCGTTTGTTATGCTAAAAAAATTTCGTGATAAAATTTTTTAAAAAATATATGTAGACTTGAAAAATTGCCGTTAGTTGAAATGACTATTGGCTGAAATATATAAAGTTATTTAATTTGAATATTTATTTATTTTCCCCACTAGTAAGAGGGTTTGTATTAATTGATGAAGGAAAGGATGATAAGCAAGTTGCATTCCAAATAAGGGATTTCCCATTGGGTCAGGGAATGCAGGTTAAGCCGTAGGTCTGAGGCCGTCTTGTAATGAGAGGTTATTAGGTTCAAGGATGTTGAGTATTTTAGTCTTATTAAAAGCGTTATGTATAATTTTATTAATTGCTTTATGCCGGAGATGCCGTCCTTGGCTGCGGGTGCAATTTAGATCATGTCTGGCGTTAGGTTGAACGGGTTGACTGCATTGGTTGCAAGAGTGTGAATGTGTAAGCGAGCATCCAAGTCTTAAGCCTATAGTAACTTTCAGTTAGTCATTGGTTAAGAGATTATCTTTGGCTTGAAAGTGCTTCAAGCCATTCATGCCCAACGTATTTATCGTTGTTTTGTAATAGCTGTATATCGCTGATTTCGGTAGGGTTAAGACTATTTTGTAATTTTTTTATTAGGGGTTCGATGATAGAATTGTTAGAGATTTCAGTAGAAAATGTATAACCGACTGGGGTTAGGAGATTCCATCTTTCTATTGCTGCTGAAAGAAGATCATCATGGGGAGTTATGAATGATGAGATCGCAGAATTGAGCGATAGGCGATTTAATAATAGAGAAAGGGAAAGTAGTTCTAAGGGGATCAAGTCGATACCACCAAGTTTAGCGGGTAATTGGGCTAGGTGCCAATTAAAGTCTAATAATGAAAGGTTGAGGAACCTTTCTATAAAGGTCATTAAGCGAATATTGTGTTGAATGAAAAATTTTGAGGAGGTGAATGAGAAGGATGAGTGGAAGAGATGTGAGATTTTGGGAAGATATAAACACTTTTTTAATAAGTAAAAAAGCTGGTGCGATGGAATGTGGTTGATGAACTTTTCCAAGTTTTGCATCTCAGAAAAAGTTTTATCGAAATTGGATATCTTCTTTTCGATAATAGTTAATTCTTTAAATAAATCTAAGGAAATCTCGGGTTGAGGAAACAAATTTCAGTTTTAGTTTTATTTAATTCTAAACCTATTTTAGAGCATTCTCTTTCGAGGTAGTTAAGGGCTTTACTTATTTGATGTGGATTACCGCATAGGGTGCCATCATCAAGGTACTATAGGTTTAGGTCGAGATCAAAATCAGATTTAAGATCTTTCATCATATTATGTAGTGTTGTTAAACGGCTCGTTTTGAGCCAATTTTTATAAAAGGCTAACTCAATATTTTAGCCAGAATATTGCTTACGCCTCGAGATTTTGTTAATAGGTGTCCAAACCTTTGTTCTTTCTACAAATAAAATCTTCAGGCTTGTGTAATATTATTCTGAATGATATATTGAGTTAGCCGTTTTTAAAAATCGTCTCAAAACGAGCGTTTAACAACACTAATATTATGGATAGCTAAGCAGAAAAGAATAGGAGGGGGTCACCCTGTTGTATTCCCTATTCAGAGTAATTAACGCTACCATTAAAGATGAGGGGAGTGCTATTGTTATAGCAGATGTCTATGAAGAGCGAATATTGGGGGAAATTATCGAAAAGTGCCGAGGAATGAGAAATTGTTTTGAAAGCATTTTTAATATCAATTTTACATAAAACGGAGTTTATTGGTGGATGTTGGAGGTAGATTCGTAGTCAGTGAAAGCCTATATCTACGCCTCCTTTAGTTCCGCATCCTAATTGGTATTTTCCTAGCAGGGAATGAGTATCGGACTTTAGTTTTTTTGCTATAATTTTAGCTATCAGGCGTCTGAAAAATGAATCGATTGCGATTGGGCGGATGCCACCATTAGGTTTTTCACAAGTTAGCTCCAAATATAATTTGATGAGATAATGTGTGAATATTGAAAACACAAAAATATAAAAAAAATTAAATATATTTTTAATCATTACAATTTACCACACCAGTTAAATAATGCTTATCTTTGAATCAGGACAGGAGTTAATCAAATGTGACTTTTATTATTTTTAAATTTACCAATGTTTTCAATTTATAAAAAAGATAAAATTTTTAAATGCAATTAAAGCTATAAAATTATTAATTTTGATGATTAACACAGATTTACTAAGATGGAGGTGCAATCAATGGCAACGTTCCCCTTTATCTTCCTCTCATAAACAAATTTTAAAAAATCGATCAGCTGTTAAATCTTTACGGATCAGATCCTTATGAATCCAGCCTCATACCTTTCTTTAAAAGTAAAATCTGATTATGACATTCTAATATTCGTTTTCGTAATATTAATGAATCCATACAAGCGAAGTTAGTCGTTCATTGACAAGAAATCGAATACGTTCCGCCAAAATCCATTCACGAAAAACTGAATGCGTTCAAATCTGCGATTTAAATTTTTTTATTTTTTTAAAAAAAAAATATATATAATAAATGCAATTAAATATTTTTTATAATATATATTATAATGTATTATAAGACAATTTATATAAGATTTAAAAATATTAAATTTTTCGATTAATTAAAAAAATAACTATAGTGAAAACTTTTTATAAAAATCCCCTTATTTCATCAGAGCCGAAGATGGTATATTGCAGTGTTATATCTGTGTTCTTAATTGTTATCTTCCGAATATTTATTGAAAATAATTAATATCTTTGGTTTCAAAAAAAATTTGATAAGACTATTACCGCCCAAATTTTTTTCAATAATTCTTCGTCCTAAAATAAAAAGAGATTTCACGATAGAATATTCTAAAGCTTTCTAAATTTCTTGGTTTTACTCGTTTATTTTTAATTTGTTCATTCTGTCAAAGGTTTTACCCCAGGCCAATCGAGTTTAAAAGCTAGCTGTATTTTTAAGGATGAAATAATATACTGCTTTTCAGATAATATGTGGTAAATGTTAATCTGGAATAGGTATTAATCCAGAATTCTCCCAAGGTGATTCGGAATTTTTAGATTTTTACAGTCATTTTATGGTTAAAAATTTTATAATTTTTGATTACCGGAAATTCCAGCAATGTAATAGTACATCTACCCTGATAGTTTCAGACAATTTAACTATCCTAATCTATACGAAGGACAAAGGTAATATAAATTAAGATTCCTTCAGATGGTTATGACAAAATTTTCTGAAATTCTATCTCCGGTATAGTTAAATTTTTCTAAATATAAAAATCGCTCTCACCTAAAATAGTTCAAAATTGAGAGATTCAGATGCACCACGGGAAGATTTTCAGTATTAACTTACCCACCACATATATGTAGTGTTGTTAATTAGTTGAGTTCTTCAGACCGCGACTAATAGTCTTAGTCGATTAACGACCAAAAACTCGAGCTAGTCGAAACACAACTAATTTATTCGACTAAAATGACCAATTTAGTCTAAAAAAAATCTAAAATTATTCTTTAAGCTATTCTTTGCATTTACAGTGATATCTGCTGAAATGACCTCGTAATTTTTAGTAATCACTTTGAAAAGATTTTTATTATAATTTTTTTGAAAATTTTTTAATTTCTATTTTCGATTGATTTTTGTAATGCGAACTCCTAAAGTGACCACTTAATGTGCCAGTGGTGACCATTTTTAAAAAAATATTTAAAATTTTTATTATGTTTTTAGGTAGTTTTTTTTGTAATGCTATTAAGTGTCCGCTTTTCGTGATAATTGTTTTTTTTAAATTAAAGTATAAGATTATATAAAAGTAAATAGATGGCGGTATATATTTTAGCATTAATAAATTTTTATAGATATGATCTATGAAAACACTATGTTGATATCCATAAATATATTAAGACAAATGTTATAACTCTTCAAATATTCTAATATTGATATATTTGACAAAATTTGAATCACATCCTAAGATAATATATGAAAGGCACCTTAATTTAAGATAAATGTTTGGATATATATACTAAATGTAAATAATTAATTTAAAAATAAATAAATCATGGTCTAATCTAAGTCTATGTCTTTCACTATATTAAATATTTTGATCAATTTTTTTTTAGAATAGAAATCAAATGGACTTTTTATAAGCTAGCTCTAATCTACAGTCTCTAAACAATTAAATCTTGAATAAATTTAATTTTAATGAATTCTTGTATAATTAAAATCAAATTAATGCAAAATTTTTAGGCACAATTGTCTTAAATTCATAAGGTTAAGCACATTTATGCATGCTTAAATGTATTTTAAGCAAAAAATTAGTTTATTTTTAAGTTTTTAGATAGGTTAACGATGAGGCTTCTAAATGGTACGATTGTTTAATCCTATAAAATTCAAATTTTATCGCAAAAGATCACAACACTTGTCACATAACTTTGATCTCCCCTACTTATTTTTTCATTCTAATTTAGTATATCTATTAATGACATGGAAGTGGGGTGGGGGGAAATGAGATATAGTGTAGAAATAATTCTTATTACCTTAAAATAATATTTACGCCAACTGATAAATAAGCCAATTATGGTCCACATGCCCATCCTTGGCTAATAGGTTATATCCTACCTCCATTTCTATTTATAGTAATAATTGTCATCATTAAAACATTATATATCAAGGGCTCACAATTACCTGTCATATTCATTTTCTATTTGTCAAGCTCTCTTGAATCGTTTGAAAGCAATGCAATTACTTCAATTAAGTAGCTCTTTCATAATTTGTACTTTCAGTTGAACTAAAAGTTGACTTCTAAAATCTATTGGGATATGGTGCAAATTATATATTTTATAGGATTAATCATAACCACGGCCACTCCCTTCCCATCATACACTGATTTTTTGTACCAAACACTTTGAAGTAGAGATCTTCAAAGCTTATCTTGATATTATACATATACATGTTGATATATGGCCCCATTTATAAATATTGAATAGTATCGGTATGATTAACACTAGATCAACGATTAGTGATCTGCATCGAGCCTAATTTTGGCCCGAACCTGATTTTTTTTGAAAAAGTTTTGCCGGCACGGCCCGCACCCGAACTTTTTTTTAAAAATTTACCGACCCGACCCGGCCCGAATTTATTTAAATATAGAAATTAATTTTTTTTATTACTCAAAATAAAAGACATATGATATATATCGTTTAATTTCGATAAATAAAATCAAATATTTTTATTTTACATAAAAAATTCAATATAAAATTGATAAATTTAGATATATTTAAAAAAAATTCTAAGGTCAGGCCCGACCCAAACCCAATTATTTTAAATAGAATTAGGCCCGAGCCCGGGCCGGGCCTAACTTTCCAGATCTCCAACGATAAAATTTTATTTAGTTTTAAAATGTACAATTTTTTAGAAATACCCATCATTTAAATTTGTTATCAGTCCTAAGAAAGAATAGATGTCAATCTTTTTATACTATCAATTTCTATCTATAATTCAAACGTTTTTATATTACTGTCGTTCCATACACAATTTTCTCCATAATCATAGTGAGAGCAAATTCGGGGCGGAGTATAAATAAATGCGGTATTTTTGTATACTTCGCCGCGAATTCGCTCTAACTTTTGAATGTAAGGTTAAATCTAAAATATTTTTTAGAGCTAATAAAATTCTTAAATTCGTAATCCTGCCCGATCCATTTGTAATTTTTGAACAGGTGACCAAATTTTTATTCTTTTTTTTATCAAAAAATTATAAAAGCTATTCTTTGCAATTACAGTGATATCCGTTTAAATGATCTGGTGATTTTGATCAATCACTTTGAAAAGGTTTTTAATTATTATTTTTTTTTGAATTATTTTATATTTCGATTATTTTTTGTAATGATAACTCCTATAAAATGAACATTTTGGAAAAATATTTTAAATTTACATTATGTTTTATTTTGTAATGTTTTGAAGTAACCGCTTTATGATTATTTTTTTATAAATATATGAACATCAAAAATTAAATAGATGGCGGTAAATATTTAACAGCAAAAAATATTTGTAGATATGAACTAAGATTATTTTGTTGGTATTTAAAAATTTTAAAAATAATTTTAATTATTATAACTCTTTAAATAAGTTTTAATAATGGTATTTTCTATAATATTTAAATCATATACTGAGATAATAAATAAAAGACACCTTAATGTAATAAAATTATTTTGATATATATACTATAATGTAAACAATATAATCCAAATATCTATAATAAAAGATAATGTGTTAGCGTCAGTGTTTAATTTTCGGCAATTACACATTGCCTCAATTTTTTACCACAATTTATTATATATATTTCTATAATTTTTTTCTTCATAATTTAAATTTATTAAAACTTATTATATATATAATATTTATAAAAATGTAAAAACAAAAAATGATACAAACTTTAAAATAAAATAAACAGGGTTGTGCATTTGATCGGTCAAATTTGGTCAAATTCAAATAAATGTTGTTTAGGATAAAAAATGTATGTATATTAAATTATTTTTTAAACTCTATAATTAATGTTTCACTCTCCATGGCAGAACCTTGTTCTAATTTATAATCAATCTTATTTTCTTTAACATTTTTTAATCAATCTTAGGTTATGATATACTCCTACCAATTTTCTGGTTGTCGAGATCTTCAATCTGTTTTCTTAGACATTTCACTTAATATTAAAAGTGAACAAAGCCCATTACAACAACTTGAGCCCGAAATCTGATTGTTTTTTATGAAAGTTACTGGTTTCTACATATTTTGGCTATACGCCACTTTTACTTATGAAAATAATGACATCACTCAAAATATTTTAATGATGATCTCTTTATAAAAAGACTAATTTTTGTATTATGTCATATGCTTCATCAAACTAAAGTAAGATGCCCCTTATATCGGGGATCAATAATCAGCAGTGCAGTGTGAGCACATGTATTTGATGTTTTCTTTTTCACTGGTCTTTAATACTTTTTCTTTAGGTTGGAAAATTATAAAATCATGGACATGATTGTATTATGTGTTTTCTAAATTAACCATCTCATTTTTTACGTGAGCCAAGGTCAAGATAGTTAAATGTTTTTATGAATAGTTTAATTTAAATTTTTAGTTCAAAATATATCATTTAATATATTATATATTATTGGTAATTTCTCTCAGACAAATATCCAACTTCTTCAACAGCTGCTTTCAGAGCTTTGTTGCATATTTATATTTGCTCAATATATTTTATTGATGATGCCCATCTTGTTTGGATAATTGTACATAATGTAATATAAATTGGCAATTAACAATTTTCTCAAACTATACTTAAGTTAAATTTTTATATTTATTTATATATTTAGATTCAATCAAATTAATAATGAGAAAAATTCTTAATATTTTAATATGAAAATTTTATATTTTTATATAAAATTATAATTAAATCGATGCCTAGATGATACAAATATATTTTTAAATAATTTGTAAATAAATTAGATGGATAAATATACTTTAAATACATATTAGTTCATTATATAAATACAGTTATTCACCAATAACATTTTAGAGTATTTGATCGTATTTGACCAGGTCAAATACTCCTTCTGTCAATGACTTGCCAACCCTGAAAATAAATAATTGCAAGAAAATCATAATTGAGTTCCTAAAATGGAACAATAGTTAAATTTAAAAATATTGATTTCAACGTCTAAGGAATAGGAATTTTCAAGAGTTATGGGCCCGAACTGTCTACTGGTAGTCATTGTTATTGGTGAGAATATGAAATTGCTGAGACTTTTGTATTTGTTTATTTTTTTAAAATCTATGCTTGAGTAAGCAGGTACATTGCCGGAAACAGTCCAAATGTTTTATTTTGCAAATTAATAAATTTAAGATTAATGTAATATTAACGGAGGAAGGATATAAACTTGTTCAAATTTCAAATTTATATAAACAATAATAATTTTAGCAATTAGAGAAATAACCTCACAAAATATACTAGCTAGGTATAATGAAAGTATAATAATTTTATAAAAAATTTTAGCTCACGAAATTGACTGGCTACTTCCCTTTAACTTCTCATTGGATTTTTTTTCCTGAGCATTTAATCAAATATAAAAACACTTTGATGCCTCTTTGAACCTAAGCTTTATACATTCTTTTTTTGATTTTTTATTTAATTAACAATTTCTGTCATAATATTTATAACACTTATAGTATCAAAACACTATAAAATTAAAAATACAATTTCATAATTTTGTTACCAAAAAGGAACCATAATGATACCTGAAATTTCTATTTGAATATTTTGACTTGTATATATATGTAAATTCTTTAGCTTCGTTTGTAAAGAGCTGGATTTTCGCGCTTAGATTTTTTAAAAAACTTATAGGTCATTTCTGAAAAATGGCCGTTCGTGGAAGTCACTATTGGAGTAAATAGGAAGTTGTTAAAAATTTTGTATTTAATGATCTTTTGTAGCTTGTGACAGTGAATTGATATGTATGTTAGAAGAGAGTGAAGAGACGCAGATTATCGGAGGGCCCAAGATTTTCATATCATAAGGTTCTAAACCTACTTGAGATAAATTTGTGGACTCAAGATGATTCGGAATATGGGCGATTGTAAAAGCTCAATTTATTACATGGTTTATTGCTGGCGCTGACGTCGCCCTGCACTATATATATATACAATTTAGGCCGTGCCTACCCCTTGAATCGAGGGTTTGCATTTGATAACAAATCTTAGTAAGTTATAATTTGAAATTTTAAGGTAAAATAATCATTGATAAATATATATATTTTTTTATTGTTTAAATTTAAATTCAAAAAAATATTAATTTTAGTGTAAAACTTTTTAAAACTAATGGCTATTAGTACGCCATTTTTGAATGTAGTCAAATATAGTGCAACATTTTAATGAATATATTTCTATTATCAAAGGATTAAATTTCAGAGTTCACTATTTTTTAAAAAAAATTAAGATATGCTATTGTCCTTTTGGAATGATGTATTCTGTTCTCTCTCTACAATTCTATTATAACTTGTACTTTACAAGTTAAATATTTATAAATTTGTATAGAGTGATGTATAGTTTGAAGTATAAAAATATTAAATTGTAGCATTGTTAAAAGGCTCGTTTTGAGCCCATTTTTAAAAACGGCTAACTCAATATTTTAGCTAGAAAAAGATTGCCAAAGCCTCGAGATTTGGCTAATAAATGTCCTACCTTTTGTTCCTTCTACAAACAAAATCTTTAGGCTTGCGTAATATTTTTCTGGATGAAATATTGAGTTAGCCGTTTTTAAAAATAGGCTACAACGAACCGTTTAACAACACTATTAAATAGAAATATTTTCAAATTTCACAAAAAAGAAAGGACGTCCTTGGAGAAAAAGTAAATATATTATTTTATCTCATTTATTTCTCTTTTTCATATGGTATATATAACATTTTTACAAATTAAAATTAGAATATAATATTAAAAAGGTTAACAATAAAAATAAAAGGTAAAACTAAAATGAATAAGTTATTAATTAAATGAATGCGCGATTTGAATAAACAGAATTAAATGAATGTGTGTTACATAAATTAAAACATATTACTATTCAATAACCAAAATATATAATATTTTAATTTATTAATTCCTATAATATAACACACAATAATAATAATGACTATAAAACTAGATATTTTTAAATAAAATTAGGGATGGAGGGGATACTTGAAAAAATTTCTAAGAGAAAACGAGTATCCTAGTCATAATTCTATTGAATCAAAAAACTATGCCCACTTTATAATTTTAGTGACCTTATTGAATCACTCCTCCCCTTTTGTAATAGAAGGCACTGAATAAAGGTCAAGGGATATACATAAAATTAAATTATTATTTTTTAATACTAAACTTAATGCTATAATAGAATATGGTGTTTACAATTAGATATAAAAGAAATTCCGACGATATCCATTTATTAAAATTTGTATTTTATTGTATATTTTCCAATATATCTAATTGTATAAAATATATTTTTTTATGTAAAATTACCATTAGTTATAAAACATAAGTGATGCATCCAAACTAATTCTAAATCTAATGTAGAGATATATAACTAGTTACAGATTTGGGCAACCCCTCAGTTGTAATTTTGTATTTTACTATTGCTAAAGATGCAATACATTTTAAATTTAAGTTTCTCAACCAATAAGTTGATGGCTCTTTAGAAATGCTTATACCTGCCACACGTCCTGATTTATTTACAGAATCATAATGGGAACCATTTTTTATTAGAACTTTTAAAATCTGCACCATAACATAATATTGTTACAGTAAAGAAACATAATGCAATGGTGTGTTGTTAGCTATATCTCTGGCATTAACATCTCCGCCAACTTCAATCAATAACTCGACTACATTAACACTAGGGAATATTGATAAAATATAATAATAGAGAAAGGAAGATTTATCTATGCATAAATGAAGCAATGATGCCTCATTAGGTGTTAACGGGTTCAGTTTTATTATATTGTACAATGTAAGTTTAAAATGATAATATTCGTTCTTAGATTAATCGTTATACGCAAAATTAGATGCATGAAGCAAATATAAAATATTGAACAATGATTTTTTAAAATAATTCACTTGCTGAACAGAAATAGGTCTTATTAATATTTTACTTGTAGCATCTGGCAAAGCCTTTTCGATTATTTTTAAAATTCTGGTCAACTCCTACAATCTTGGCTGTTCATTTATGATAGATCTTCCAAATTTTTCGGACATTTCCATCAATACAATGCATAATGTTTTCCCCGTAAAAACGGTCTCAGGGTGATATATGATATAGTTTGCCATTTTCATATACATATATCTATATACTTAAACATTTTCGAAATTCTAACAAATCTGCATAAACTGCACCTCTGTATAACATTCTAAAAACAGTTTACCTGTGATTAGAACCTATCACTCTTTCATATATTAGCAAAGAATGTAGATGCATTATTTCACTATCATTTCGAATCTCCTGTAAAGTTGCCAGGTCATCAAATTCATCTATATGAAAACTATTTAGGCAATTTATGAAGGATAAGGAAATCTTTTTTAAATTTCCTTTTCCTAATATTGTTTGAATTTCTCATTTCTAAACTGTATTCCCAGAAATGAACGGCCTATGATATATCATGAAACTTCTCTAATACGCTGGCCCCCAAAAGATCATATTGATTCAAAACATAATCACTAGGGTATTTTGGATTCTTAGCTAAAAATTCAAAAATATTATATGAACCATTAAGAGCAGAAGTTTGTAAGGGGTCGTCACCAAAAACATTTTTAATTCTTACATCTGCACCATAATGAGTACTCTCATAGTATGGGTCTTATTTTCGTGGACAGTGTAATGCAAAGCAGTTTTACCATGCATATCCTGAGCATTTATTTCGGCCCCATTGCTAATCAAAAATTGGCATAGTTCAAGATTCTGAACCGAGTTTATTAAACACGTACCGCCGTTTAAATTGGGTTTGTTAATATTGGCACCATTCTTAACTAAATATTTGACTATTTCAATCTTGTTCATAAAGCAAGCCGATCTAATAGGGGTCGAACCTGAATCCGATGTGCTATTAACATCGGCTTTTCCAAACTCTACCAATATCTGTGCCAACGCCATGTAACCTTTAACCGCCGAGCACCATAACGATGACACTTTGTGAATGGTTTGAGTTGTTTCATTTTCTTGCATTTTGAGCTTGCATTTTTGCTACACGTCTGCTTTGCAATCCTTGATTAAAAATTTGATCAAATCTTTGCTCTTGCAATTTGAGATGGCCATAAATAGCGGAGTCATGTCATCCTTATATTGGGACACTATGCGCCTTCTAACTTCCTTGGGGTACAACTTTACGTTTTGTTTTAATGTAGGATCTAAATCATCAGTCTGTTGACTCAGGGCGTCGAAAAGCATATCGGTCAAAGTGCTTTGAGGATATCTTAGAGCCATGGATTTTTAAAAAAAAAGAATCAACAGATTAACTATATGTAAATAGTTTTTAGACTTTTTTAAATATATTAAGTAAATTGCTCTTAGATTATTTAAATAATATTTTGGTTAGTTGTTTGTTTATTTGATAGTCATTTAATTTAAACGATATTTTTTTTTATTAAAATAATTTACAGTTATCGATACATCTAAATTAGTAGTGGTATTAACTCTGGAGGATAACCTGAGCTAATATCCTAAATATATTTAACCAAAGTAGTTTAAAAAATTTTTTTTTAAAATTTATATATTCACAATCATATTTTATACATCTACAAATATTAATAAAAAAAATAATTACGTTTTATCTTCAAATTAAATGCCAACAAAAAAGGCTCGAGTGTCGCTAGACTTTCAGTTTGCCGGGGCTCAAGCGGTGTTAAATTCTTCTTTAATATAAATATTTTAGTTTTGTTGGTTATGAAGAAAAAATGTTTGTATATTGGAAAATCTTAATTAAATTTAATATAAAAATTATATTAATGATGCCCGAAGTCTAAAATCAAATAATGAGCCTAGGATAAATTACTAGGAAATGAAACGTGACCAAAATGCCAGCAATAAAAAAATAAAGGTAATTGAGAACCAACAAAGAGTTCAGGAGAGAGTACATAAGGATATTTTTGAAATGGGAAAAATTTTATCATTATAGTCGATCAAAATAGATAAAATGAGAGAACGTTAATGGGTTAGGGTGCATTCACAGTAGAGAGCGATACGACAAACACGACGCGACATTAAGCGACAGAGCAGCTGATGTGTCGTAAGCGACAGAGCATTCATAGTAGTAGGCGGCAAACATATTTTTATTTTTTTTAAAAAATGGTGTCAATTACTATTTTAAAATTAATCCTCTTATATCGAGCAATGAAAAGACGCAGAAAAAATAACCTAAATGTTAGAAAAGAAGAGGAGGGTGAGTTCGCCATACTTTTCCCCAAACTTTTAAACAATCCTGAAAAGTTTTATAACTATATGAGATTAACTAAAGTATATATTTCAATGTTTAATCTAAATTTAAATTTTGTATTTAGAAAACCTTTTATTATATTTTAAGCCATATTAAATCAAGAATAGTGGTAAAAAAACCAATTTTATTAAAAATCCTACATCAGTAGAGGAAAAATTGATGATAACACTAAGGTTTATATTATTTATTTTACTTTATATAATCAAAATTGCTAGATATTAGGGAACAGGGTGTAGCTATCCTAGCTTAGGAAAATGGGAATATCAACAATTCAACTAATAATTATCACAACATGTACTGCCATATTTGAAGTACTTGAAAATATTCATTTAAAACCACCAAATTTAAATGATTTGAAAATAATCGCTGATCAATTTGAGAAGTCTTGGAACTTCCCAAATTGTGTTGGAGCCATTGATGGTAAGCACATTGAAATTAGAAATCCTGCTAAATCTGGGAGCTTATATTATAATTATAAACAATATTTTTCCATAATCCCACAAGCTTTAGTTGATGGTAGAGGTAGATTCATGGTAATAGCTGTAGGCAGTTATGGCAGTGAATCAGATGGAGGTGTGTACTCCAATTCTTTATTATCAAAAATGATTGAGAATGGAGACATAGATATTCCACCTCCTAAAATATTACCAAATTCAAATATTATTCTGCCACATGTTTTTGTTGCAGATGATGCCTACCCTCTAAAATATTATATTATGAAACCTTATAAAGGTAAATTATCACACATTCAAGAAAATTTTAACTATCGTCTTTCAAGGGCAAGAAGAATGGTGGAATGTACCTTCGGGATATTAGCATCTAAATGGCGAATTCTGAATCGAGCCTTGGATACGAATATTACCAACAGTGAATTAATTATCAAAACTTGTGCACTATTACACAATTTGGTGATTGATAAAGAAAACGTAGATCTCCGCCCCAAGAATACTCAAGATCCTAAACAAAATAATTATTTATGGAATAATCAATCTATAAAAAACCCCTCAAAGGTTTCTAAAGATATCAGAGATGCCTTTTCTGAATATTTTTATAGTAACAAATTATCATGGCAATTATAACTCTATTATCAAATATATTTAAAAAAACTATTTTTATGATTTGTAATTATTTATTTAATAAAAAGAAAATATCTTGTGAAATTAAATTTTATTAATATAATAAATATGCAGCAAAACATTGATCCAAGAGTTTATGATAATTATTAAAAAGATAGTATATCGTGAGATTAAATTTTATTAATATAATAAATATGCAGCAAAACATTGATCCAAGAGTTTATGATAATTATTAAAAAGAAAGTATATGTGAGATTAAATTTTATTAATATAATAAATAAGCAATATTATTCTACATCACTATCAAAATTTAACAAAATGTCACAAATAATTTTTATTAATTTTTTCTTTCCACTATCTGATCTTTTTGCCAGGGTCTGCTCAAGCATCACATTGATCCAAGAATTTGTTGATTTTCTGCTTTCTTTTATTCTTTCAATTTCAAGAACTTGCTCAAATAAATCTAGTTTAAAATAATAATATATTTACAAATGCAAATTACCTTGATCAATATCTCTCTTTTTAATTAACTTTTTGCCAGGTACATAAGATTCACTAGTTGATGGTGATGCTAAATATATAATATTATTATTTATATAAAATATAATCACCATCATTCCTAACATCTGTAGATTGACTCTGACAGTCACATTCAATTTCAACAGCTATATAATAATAAAAATTTTAACAAAAATTAGTATATTTTCCATCTTCATATTGGAAATTTCCACTCATCTGTCACCAATATTAGGTATAAGAGGTTTTATTTTTTTCAGGTTGGTGTATTGTTTCCCAGATTCTATAGTGGGAATCAAAAAAGTTAAATTATTATAAAATTTTCAGGTGGGACTGTGATCAGCCCCTGACCCACTTTTTAAACATTTCAACTTTTTATGTTCCCTCAAAAAAGAATCTTTTAGATACTTTCATGTAGATTAAGCTATCTCTACTGTAAAAGAAAAATATTTTAAATTAATATAATCTTTAATTACCTGTCTCAATACTATTTTCTGCTGCTATGGATTTCCATATGGAATTATTTTTCTGGGTATTTTTATACCCAATTGATCTTTTGTCATAAAGACAAGGGTAAAATCTAACAGAGTTGATCAACTCTTCTTTATTTATATCCTAAAAAATATATATATGATATTTTTATAATCAAAAATTTACTTGCAAATTTTGTATTTCGGCCATATTATAGTTTGTCGCTTTGAAAATAACAAAATGTTTTGTAATGTGATTTTTATGTTTAATGCGACAAATTTGGCGGGATTGTCGTGTCGCGTCGCAAAAGCTCACTATGAATAGTCATTGGTATTTACACATATTTGTATTTTGTCGTGTCGCTGTCGCTCTCTACTGTGAATGCACCCTTAAGGAGCGAAATAACCATTTAAAAAAATGTATACTATGGATGGATAAATGCGGATTAATAAATACGTTAGTATTCAGACGGAGGACCAGTATTTATTAATAAATAATAAGTTTAATAAATCTTGTAAAAATATAACACATTTTATCACCATCATGTCAACCCCAAGCTCTAATGACCAGGCTGAACGGAAGGTAGGGTTAGTGAAGTCTTGGTTAAAAAAGTCCAGAGGAGGAGGGGAATGGAGTTTGTGGTTGTATTATATTAATACAATAAATTTGATAGAGGTAGGTCACCGGCCGAGTTTAAGGAAGGAGATAACGATTAGATACGTTAGAGAAGACCGAGCCGAAACGGGGAGAAAAAAACAAATGATTTAACGCGAATCACAGAGGATCAGGCGTTATGGGTAAAAACGTTTACGGGAGAAAATAGATGGGTGAAATGAATAATAAATAAGATGACAGGGAGTAGGACATTTAGTATCGGTTAATGAGATTAGTATGGCTAGGAATGGGGAATAATTATGATAAAGACAATAAGAAGTTAATCAAGCAGTTAGACTGATTAAAAAACACGAGAGGTTAAAGTCGTATTCAAATTCGATTCGCAACTTTATGAATATAAATATTAGTATAGCAGAGTCAAAGTGTGAAAATAAATTATTTGATTTAGAAGAATTCGATTGAATAGAATAATTAAACTGAGCATCGGATCGATAATATGATTAGGGCAAATAATTCGAAGAATTATGCAACTCGGAGGATTATTATATAAGACAGAAAGTAGTAAATGACTAATACGAAGAATAATAGGAGTATTCATAGAAGAACCACTTGTATATTGATATAATTGAATTAGAATAATGGGGGGAGGGGTGGGGGAGAAAAGTAGGAAGTAGAGAAGAAAAAATGATAGAAAAACAAATAAAAAGAGGAAATTTAAATAATAGTGCAATTGAATAGGATAGGGGAAATGAATGAAATAGAAAAGAAAAGAGGTTAAATTTAAATGTATCAGAATATAAAAATTGATAGAATTAGAATGAAAAAATTACACAGAGTAGATCTAACTAGAAGCCGGGAAATAAAACAGATTTTATATTAATTAAATAATAATTTAGATAACTACAGTTTTAATATATTTTCTCTATCATAATATTTTAAATGTTCTATATTCTATATTCTTAATCTTAAATATTTAAATTATATGATTTTAATTTTAATAAGATATGTTTAAACACACACAAACAACACAAGAAAAAGGAGAAGTAACAATGGAAGAAAACAGCTTGAAAATGAAGACAAAAAAATGGAGAAAAGGGGATAATCCATTGGAACAAAAAGATAAAATGAATAGAAGGAGCCGTTAGAGTAGGTGAAGACAAAAAAACTGGCAAGAAGCGAGAATAGTCTAAAGCAAAAAGAATTGATAAAATGGATGGAAATGTTACAATAAATGAATTGACAATATGATAGGATAAAAGAGAAGATAAAAGAGGGGAATGGATTTATAGTGATGAATCAGCCAATGGATTGTATCACAGTGGTTAATAGACGAATATAAAAATAAATGTGGACAGGGGCGAAGAAGAAAGATGAACAAGGGGATAGAGAGAATTTGTTTAACAACACTAGTTTTGAAGAAATTTTTAAATTATGTGACCACATAAAAAAATTTTATTCTTTTTTTTTTATCAAAAAAATCTAAAATTATTCCTTAAGCTATTCTTTGCAATTACAGTGATATCCGCTAATGACCGCTTAATTTTGATTAATCACTTTGAAAAGGTTTTTAATTATTTATATTTTTTTTTTGAAAATATTTTAAATTCTTTTTTCGATTATTTTTTTGTAATGATAACTCTTTAAAGCGACCATTTTTAAAAATAATATTTTAAATTTACGATGTTTTTAAGTGACCGCTTTTATGATTATTATTTTTTTACTAAAATTTAAATAGATGGCGGTAAATAGTTCAATATTAATAAATTTTTATAGTTTTGATCTAAGATGATTTTTTTTTTGGTGGTATTTATAAATATTTTAAGATAATTTTAATTGTTATAACTTTTAAATATGTTTTAATAATGGTATTTTAATATTTGAGTCATATTCTAGATAATAAATGAAAGAGACCTTAACCTATTATAAATATTTAGATAAATATACTAATGTTGACAAGAGAGGAGAAGTCCTGTCAATAAATTGAACATTAGATGTCTGTCTTGAGAGAATTGCTTTGTCGAAGGGAATAAGAATTTAATTTCAAACAAATTTTTATTTTAAAAGTGTTAACTGATAAATTTTATAATATAAAATCTCTTTTTATATCCAAGGTAAATCAATCATGTAAAAATGTATATCATATAAAATAAGTTATCCAATTTACAAAATATAATATATAAAAAAGTATATTAATACAATACGAATATATCGTTAAAAAGAATATATAGTTACTAACATGTATAAACTATAATATAAACGAAATCCAAATATCTCTTCACCTTTGTTTTCTTCTTGTCACAGTCATAATTCAGATACTGGGTTCACGTGCACCATTAAAAAAAAACGTTAAAATTCAATTTATTTTTATTAAAATCAAAGAATTAAAAAGTGCTGTTCTTGTGTTCTACTGGATTATGGCTTCTTCCATCTCCTTGTCAATCTGTAACATCAATTGATTTCCATGCCCAAAATTTCTTGTTCCATTGTCATACATTCTAGTATTATTATTTTTCGACTCCTCAGAAATTGGTGGCTCAACGTTAAAGCTTCTTGATCCATGGGCATATTTTCCTTCCGTTTGTTATATATTGGGTTGAGGATTCATAGGCTCAACGGTATAGCCTATTTATCCACCTGGGCATATCTTCCTTCCGTTGATTGTATATTGAGGTTGAGAGTTCAAGGCATACCCTGATACATCTCAATTGCTCATCGAGTGGTTAAATAATTGACATCTAAAGCATTGTCAGGATGGCTGTGTTTGTTAAAATTGTTCGACTATTTCTTCTTATTATTTTTTTTACTCTCTTGGGTTTCTTTAGGATAAGATTCACTTGCAAATAAAATCGCCCATAGTCCAATAAAGGCGCTCATTTTTATATATAATTAATTTTAAAAATTTTTCCTTTAAAAATAAAAAAAAGAAATAATGATTTAAAATTTATTAATTTTTTACAAAAATAAAAACTACACAAATAAATGGACGGACGACACGTCTCCACATGTGTATATAAAATTAAAAATTTTTTTAACACTTAATTACTTAATAATAAATTTTTCTTTAAAATATTTTAACCAAAAATTCATTTAATTTATAAATTTATTATAAAAACAATAACTACACAAATAAATGGACACTTCTCCATATTATAATAGTATACCATCACCGAATATGCATATCGAAAAATTAAATAAATTCAAAATGAGAAACATTAAACACCATCCTTTTTTTAAATTTATGATTTAATTTTTATTTTCTTTAATGGTATGACTTAACAAAAATTTATCCACAATAAATAACCATATAATAAACCATTCAAATTTGTGAAACATTAAATGTTTTATTTCATGCTTGTTTCTTTCTTTTCTTCTATTTAGTTGATTTATTATTTCACTTCACACATAATAGCAAATTAAATTTTAAACCGTTAAATTTACGATTTAACAATATTTTTATATCATAATAGCTCTATAAGAGGTTCAATCTGCTATCTACTAATAGAAATATGCTGTATTACAAAATATTATTTAGGCTAAAATCTTGATCGGGCCGTTTTTAAATATCGATCCCAAATCATGCCCTTTTGCATCACTAATATAGGAGCTGTAGTTAATCATAAAAATGTTACCTTAAATTAAAACTACATTGTATTAACCTAAATATTTTTTTTGATAAATTCTTCAAAAAGTGTTAAAATTTTATATTATTTCTACCAATAAATACAGCGCTATTTTATTACTAATACAGCTCTAAAGAAATAAATTTTCAACTGTTAATTTTATTGGCCAACAAAATATATATATCTACTTTAAGAAAATTTAAAAAAAACACAAAAAGTTGTTACAATTGTGAAATCTCGTCCCTTTTATACTTTTTTGGGAGCAAAGTACGAGTTCTACACGTGTTATATAAAATCAGACGACTATTTATAAATTCGATAAAATAATTTTTAAAAATACATATATTTTACAATAATAATATAACAAAAATGTAAGCTCCCATATACAATAATTAAATTTGTTTATAATTATCGTATTGTTGTTGTTATTGATATTTATATAATATCTTATATAGATTTAATCCAATGGATATATCCTAAAGGATAACTTATATTCACATAAAATTAAGAGTATATCTTTATAGAATTTAATTATGAATGAGAATTAAACAATAAAAAACATCATTTCATTAAATTTTCTTCACAAATTATCAGCATAAATTATTTAAAAAGAGAATCTTTTGCAAGCTATTATGTGATTGACGATTTCCCCTTTTCTATTTCTCACCCCTTTAACAATTTGGACAGCAAATTTTATAAATTTATTCAATAAAATAATTTAATATGTAAGTTTTTTTTATAAATTAAGTATGGTTGTAGAATATTTCGAATTCATTTAAAAAAAAATTGTGATAGTCTACTAATCAATGTTATAGACCTGTCAAACCATCACCTATATCAATATTTTCGGATACCGTTTTTAATAATGATGGTGGAAGTTTATTTTACTCAGCATCCATAATATCAGAAAATGCAATTTAAAATTTTCTTTTTAAAAACTTTATCGAAAAATATTGATAATAGATAAGCCTTTCTTTTTTCAATGGAAAATATAAAATTTTGTGTTAACATTTTTGTTTGTTAAAAAAACTCTCTACTTTATAAAATAAATACGCTGATAACGAAAATTACGTAACGATTGTTTTAAAGAAAGAAATTTTAAACAATTATAATTATTAAAAAAACTATTTTGCTAAAACTTTGAAAAAAACAATGTTAAAACTATTTATTCGTTGTTGTTGTGGGTGCTTTATGGGAGAAGATGACGATGATGGCACAGTCCAGGAGATGATGCCGGAGTCTAGTAGTCCCATGAGGGAGGAGTATGAGGGTAATCATTATTATTTAAAAAAATTTATTTAATTATTCAAATAAAACTCGACGGAATTCTTATTAACGATTATATCCACCAAAGACATTCGTCATATTATTTATAATTCAGAGATCTGAAACAGATAGAAACTAGGATCTAAGACTATGATGCTGAATGTCAAATGTTAAAGAACTGTTAATTACACAAATATTTTTAAATAATAATTATTACCCTCATACTCCTCCTTCAAGGGACTATTAGACTCCGGCATCATCTCCTGGACTGTGCCATCATCGTCATCTTCTCCCATAAAGCAACCACAACAACAACGAATCAATAGTTTCAACATTGTTTTTTTCAAATTTTTAGCAAAATAGTTTTTTTAATAATTATTGATTGTTTAAAATTTCTTTCTTTAAAAGAATCATTACGTAATTTTCGTTTATGAGCGTATTTTTAATTTATATAGACTAGAGTTTTTTAAAAAAAATGTTGACATAACATCTTATATTTTCCATTATAAAAGAAAGGCTTATCAATTTTCAATATTTTTCGATAAAATATTTTTTGATATTATGGATGCCGAGTAAATAAACTTCCACCATCTTTATACAATTTAATATAACTTAAGTTAAAATTCAAAGGCCTAATTAGGATGTAATTTCAAAAAATTGATAAATTATAAAATATATACTTTCATTTGGTTTTTCACGCTGGCACCTATGCTTCTTTTTCTGGTTATCAAACAAGGCTTTGAAATAATGATTGTACATAGAATATAAATTAATATATAGAAGAAAAAAATACTTAATATATTTTTGTTGATATCTGAGCGATATTTTATAGATGGGTACAAGTACGGTATATATATTCCTGAATCTATAATTAACGTTAAAAGATTATCATAAGTTTCAGAACACCACTTTTAAAAAGAAACTGAAGCAGAACTGTTTTGTGAAAATAATAGAGAAACCGGAAATAGTTCAGATTCAAATGTTCGATTATAATATAATTCAAAAAAATAAATAAATTCTAAAATATATTCTTTCACTGGGCTTTTCTCTATTTTTGTTTGTAAATTGTTTTCCCTTGCTCCTCCAAGGCTTTTAAAATATTTATTGTTAAATACTTAAAATATATTGATGGTAAAATATTTTGAGCAACCCACAACCCCCCCCCCCCCACTTCCAACAGCTTTCCCTTCCTTTATAAAACAATATTCAAAATGATATGTAATTATCATAATTATAAATTCACACTTATTGAATATACATAACTTGCATGATATACTAATTATCTACCTATAGAATATTGCTCAAAATATTTTACCAGCAAATGTATATTATAAATATTTTTTGCTTCTGTACAAAGCCTTGGACGAGGACAAAGAGAAGCTATACAAAAGGGAAAGGTCCAGTTAAAGTATATGAATTTATTTATTTGAATTATATTTAAATCAGAATTTTGAATCTAACTATTTCCGGCTATTTTGAAAATGGTAGTGCTTCCGTTTCTTTTTAAAAGTTGTTCTTTAAACATATAATTTATAATTATCTTCATATTATTTCTGTCAAGATCTCTCTTCAAACATCCATCTTCTCCTAAATACCATCCAAGAAACATTTCAAATAAATTATTCTCTCTTTCAAAATCCTTTATTATTATCTTTTTATCTGTTTTTTAAAAAAATTAATATGAGCGATGTTTTATAGGTCGGGAGGGTGGGGTAGATGTTTTTTTTGCTTTGTATGCTCTTATTCCTTATAGAATAAAGGCATATTAAACTTAGTTAAAATTAAATGAGTAAAAATAAATTATCACGAATATATAAATTTTTACTAGGAAATTTGGTCTTCAAATTTATACCGTTACACATCTCCTCATCTTTCATCTTTTCATACTGTTCATCTTTATTGTCCTCAGATTCCTCATATTGATTATCCTTGTATTCCTCATATAGGTTATTCTCATAGTCCTCCTCCTGCTCCACATACCCTTCTTCCTGTTTCTCCTCCACTTCGCTATCATCATTTCCACTCTCCTCATCTCCACTCTCCTCATCTCCACTCTCCACATCTCCACATCTCCTCTCTCTCTCTCTCTCTCTCTCTCTTCTCCACTCTCTACATCTCCACTCTCCTCATCTCCTTCGCCTTCAACGATCAAGGCTTTAAAAATATTATTTTTGATATAAATTAATAAATGAAAAAAATGTATATACTTGAAAAATATTAGTTGGTAAAATAATTTGATCTATATTTTATCAGTGGATATTTAATATAATATACCCACTACATATTCACATAAGGGTAAATCAGATCGCCTATCTATAATTAAGGTTTATAGATTATTACAAGTTTTAAATCTTCCTTTACAATATTATATTTTCCAATGAGAGAGGGGTCTGGAGGGGGGGGGTGGAGGTATAGATTCAATTATTTCTATTACTTAGTAAATTACCAATGCGATGTATAGAAGAGGATTGTAGTTTGACTATCTCGTTTACATTTATATGAATATATTTAGTGTGTACACTACACTTTATCCAATTTATAGCGCTTAAAACATTTTAGCAACAGATATTAAGTGTTTTTCAGTATGTCAATTCATATTCCATGTCAATGATCATTTCAAAGCCTTGATTTATACTGATGTGAACGAAGAGAAGCTTAGAAATAAAAACGGAAAAAAAGATAGCGCAATAAAAGCACATATATATTCGTTACCATTTATTAATTTTTTTGAATGTATAATAACCAGAATTTCAAGATGGTATTCTTATAAAATATCCAAACTGTCTAAATTTAAAGAGGAAAGAAAATCGATAACAACCATTGTACGGAAAAACTTAATAGTTATTTGTTGGAAAAATATTTTAGGGATCTAAACAGGTAGAAGTAAATACATACTAGATATTGATATAAATGGAAATCAAAGCGTCCAATTAAAATCTTCAACTGCATACCACTCAATTACATATTCCAAATAAATTTATTACTATTTCTTTTTTAGGAAATTTTTAACAAATTATTTTTTCTTATAATCAATGATTGTTGTCAATTTCTTTTCAAAGAAATTCAGACTTAGTTTGGATATTTATAAAAATATCCATCTTAAAACTCTGAAACATATTCAATAAATTATAACGAATATATTATACTCTTACTACCTCTTTTGCCCTTCTCATTTCCAACACTCCTCTTATTCCTGATCAGCATAAACCAATGCATTAAAATGCAATATTATATACCTTAGAGTATGGATTAAAATACTGGAAATATACTTTGATAAATATTTGTTTTTGTAATATTTTAATCAATGTTTTATAATTGGATAAATAATGCGAAGACGCTCGTTATAGATTCATGTAAAGCTGAATCAAATCGACCATCTATAAATTAAATAGTTTAATAAATGGGGGTGGGTAAAATTTTATTTTGTTTTATAATAAACTGTATTCTTTGTTAGGAACAAATAAGTATATTTTATTATTAGTAAATTAAAATAAGTAAAAATTTAAAAATAGCTTTTTATTTCTGTTCTGTTGTTTCTGTAATTAGGCGCTGTTCTGAGTTCAGTTCCTTAACATTTTGACACATTAATTCCAGCATCCTAATCTTAGATCTTATCTTGATCCTGTTTCGAGAGTTCTAGATTGATTCTAGACCTCTTAATTATAATTAATAAGACCAATGTCTTTGGGGGATATAATCGAGTAAATACGTATTTCGTCGATTTATATTTAATTTAAATTTTTAATTAATTAAACAAATTTGTTTAAATAATAATGATTACCCTTATACTCCTCCCTCATGGGACTACTAGACTCCGGCATCATCTCCTGGACTGTGCTATCAACGTCATCCTCTCCCATGAAGCAACCACAACATCAACGAATAAATAGTTTGAACATTGTTTTTTTTCAGCAAAATAGTTTTTAATAATTATTGATTGTTTAAAATTTCTTTCTTTAAAACAATCATTACGTAATTTTCGTTATCAGCGTATCTATTTTATAAAGAAGAGAGTTTTTTAACAAACAAAAATATTAACATAACATCTTATACTATCCATTAAAAAAGAAAGGCTTATCAATTATCAATATTTTTGGATAAAATTTTTAAAAAGAAAATTTTAAATTGCATCTTCTGATGTTATGGATGCTGAGTAAAATAAACTTTCTCCATAATTATTAAAAAAAGGGTATCCGAAAATATTGAAATAGGTGATGGTAAAAGTTGAGACAGGTCTATAACATTGATTTAGTAGACTGGCACAATTGTATTTAGAATGAACTCGAAAAAAGAAAATTTTGAATTGCATCTCCTGATATTATGGATGCTGATTAAAATAAACATCCACCATAAATATTAAAAAAGGGTATCCGAAAATATTGAAATAGGTGATGGTTAAAGTTGAGACAGGTCTATAACATTGATTAGTAGAATGCCACAATTTTTTTGAATGAACTCGAAATATTTTTTAAAAAAACCCTAATTATGAAATTATTTTATTGAATAAATATATAAAATTTGCAGGCCAAGAAAGGAGGAAATTATTCATCACATTTTTTAAATAATTTATGCTGATAATTTGAAAACAATGTATTTTTTTTGGTTTTCTCATTCGTAATTAAATTCTATAAAGATAATTATAAACAAATTGAATTATTTTATTTATTATTGTAAAATTTAATTATATTTTAACGTATTTATAAATAGTCGCTTGATTTTATATATCAAGTGCTAGTGATTTATTTTTTATCCCAATAAAGTAAAAAAGGGACGAGATTTTAAAATTGTAACAACTTTTTGTTATTTTTATTTAGTAGCTATATATTTTGTTGGTGGTCAATTAAATTAGCAGTTAAAAATTTATTACTTTTAGCTTTAGAATTGTGTTGGTAAATTGTGTTAGTTATAAAATAGCGTTGTACTTACTGGTAAAATTTTATATAATTTTCACACTTATTTGAAGAATTTATAAAAAAAATATATTTAAATTAATATAATGTAGTTTTCTGCAAGGTAACATTTTTATGATTAGTGGTTCGAGGACCTGATTTGGGTCGATTTTAAAAACGAGACCCGATCAGGATTTAAGCCAAAATAATATGATGTAAGCCTGGAGATTTCTACTAACAGATAGCAGATCTCTATTAATAGATAAAATATATTGCTGTAAAAATGATTATAGAGCTATTATAATATAAAAATATTACTGAACATCTACCAAATTTATTATTACATACAATCATAGTCATTATTTTTCAAATATAAATTATTTCGGGATAATTTTCTGATAGATTTTTTAATGTAATTTAAAGGTATTAAGTCATTCTATGAGCAAATTACTAAACAATACTCTATAATAATGCATTTATTGTAAATGAGGGGAATTAATCACAATTTTTTAATAGTGTAGTAGAGTAATGATAATTTAAGTAATTCTTTTTTAAATATATGAAGGAATTACTATTACCATTACAACATGTTATTGTAATAACATGGGAATATTACCATACCTTCGAAGGCGGCAAGCTTTAGGAATGTAGGTGTAGTTTTAAGGTATGTTTGATCCACTGATTATGTCATGTAGATGCTCATCACCGTTTTATATTACATAACCAGCGTTTTCATGGGTCCTAAAATGAAAAGAATTAGAATGTGATCCTCCTAGCTAATGTTGTTAATTAGTTTAGTTCCCTATGCGACTGTATTAGTCGATGATTTTAAACAATATTTTTTTACAATTTTAAATTGATTATTTTTGTCAGGCTGTCAACAAATTTAATATTTGCACATTTTTTTTATATCATTATTTTATTAATAGATAGATAGATTAATATTTATATTTTTTAAATTCTGTAGAAATAAATTGAGGTCCATTATCAGTTACAGACCTTTTAGATACAAAGGTAGCAAACCACTTCTTTAATCTAGTTATCATCTTCTTCGCCGATGTCTTTCTCATCAGATCTACCTCAGCCCATTTTGAATATAAATATACTCACACTAGTAAATATAAAAAGTCAACCGGTCCTGTAAAATCTAGATATATACGCTTGTATAGCTCTTTGGTGCTATTACATGAATATAATGGTAACTCATTACGTTTGGTCGATTTTTTTTGACACCTAACACAAAGCTTGATACACAGTTTTATATCCTCTTCACACAACAACAATAAAACTGAAAATAGATTTCATCGTGTTCATTCTCGGATGTCCCCGATGTAGTGTTTCCAATACAGCATTCCTAAGTTTTGTTGGGATTATCAATCTACCATTTCATCTGTCTACTGTTGATTCTTCTTGCTGAGGGTAAAAATTACTAGTTCCTGTTCTTCTTTCCCATTAAAATCTCTCCAACCTTGTTCATTATATCATGATACTCGCTTTAGTTTGGATCTTGTATCGAATTCCTTCCCCCTAAAACCATATCCTCTAAATTGATGTTACGAATCGCCAATGCATGTTTTCTATCTCTATTCGGTATGATATCGTGCAATAGTAACCTAGATAAGGCATCTGCTCAAAGATTCTTACGACTCGGTCGGTATTTTATGTTAAAATCGTATGCAACCATCTTCGAGCCCAAGGTGTCGGACGATTATTTGATATTGGGGAGATTCCTCTTCAAACAACCGTTCTAAAGACTTATGATCTGTCCGGAGTACAAATTGTCGACCGTAAATAAAATCAAGGAATTTTTCTATTCCAAATAGCAGTGTCCACGCTTTATTATTAATTGGCGGATACTATTTTTCAGAAGCAACAACGTTGCATCGAATATGCGATAGATTTTTCCTGGTTAAGTGAAACCTTATAAAGTAAAACTGCCCCAAGACTTGTAACTTACGCATCACACAAATGACATCTTTACTACAATATACATCACAATTTTAGTTCAGTAATATGTAATTTAATATAATACATATAAATCTTAATAAAATATATCATTGCTTGGGACCAAAATATTTTAAAATTTCGCAAATATCCTCATTTTCGCAATTATACTACTAAAATTAAAATCAGTTTGTGTTTTTTATAAAAATATTTATTCTCTATATATATTTTAAGCATATAAATTATCAAACTTTCTAATAAATACAATTTTTAGTTAATATACCAACTCTATATTTAAAATTAAATAGTTATTAAACGAATGAAAAAATAAATTTTTAAAATTTATCAAGTATGTTAACATATGAATTTGATTTTTCCTATGTATTAATTCATTTTCAATTTAAAAATATATTTTAATGTTTCCATTTTTTGAGAAATAATTCGAATAATAGGTAGAACAACAATGATATAGTAGTTAGACAAGGTAATAATTTTTTTTATAATTCGAATAATAGGTAGAACAACAATGATATAGTAGTTAGACAAGATAATAATTTTTCTTAACTTTTTTAATTGAATGCATAAGATTTACTTAAATTTTATTTATGATAATATTTAAAATAAAATTAAAATAATACGAACTAGAAACTTATTAGATGGATTAAGAAAATAATGTACTTTATAATCTATGGAAAACAAGTTAAATTATAACATGTCTTTTTTTTAAAGATTTTATGATACCCAAGAAAGTTTCATATGATAACAAATGCTTATAAATGTGAAACACTTCTACAAGCAATTCAAATCACAAAAAATTATTCAATTAGAAAAATATAAATATTTGATTTCATATATATAGTTACAAATTTATACCAATTAATTGTATATTTATATATGCCAATAAAATAAAGACAGATTTGTAATAAATTTTGAATATTATCATATGTTAATTAAAAAAAAACCAATCTATTCTAATTTTTTAAGCTCAACATTTTTTTCAATCTAATTGTTCTATCCCAAACTTAAAATTATATTTATTTTAGTAAAATTATATTATAAGATCTTTAGATTCCCTTTACCATTTCAGAACTTTAATTACCTTTTATATTAACTCATCTTTTTAAAATAAACTTATGAATTCTAATATTATAAATGTAAATGTATTAACAGGCCATGCTGGAATGAAAGTTTATTAATTAATGATTTGTTAACATAATATTTTATTTGAACTTATTTTATTATACATGCATCACAATTATAAAATAATGTAAGATTTAATAAAAATATTTTATGATAAGAGTTTGGCTAGACTCTGGAGTAAATAATTCTTTTCCTACTATATTTTCTAGCTTTCTCAGTGAATCTTGGTCCCTTAAATGATCATGAGCATTTTCTAGAATATAGTATCCATTAAGAGCCTGATTTTTTGCAACTAAAGGATTTGATTTGAGGCGTAATGTTTGATTGATGTTTTACTCTAAAAATAATTTGAATATGATTATAATATATAATAAAATTACGATTTTTGTATTAAAAAAAAAATAAAGGTGCAGTTCATGTAAAAAAAAGAATAATTTATTTCTGTAAAATTTTTTTATTTCTCTTATCCGATTAAATTAATGTTATTGTCATATAAATGGAACCTGGAAAATTTCGCAATTAACCGATATTTCGCAATTAACCGATTCGCAATTATAAATGCAATTTAATATTATGCCATAGTAATTTTTATCAAAATCGCGGGGTTTTTTCGCATTTAAAATTGTTTGCACTTAAGCGATATACAATTAAGAGGTTTTGACTCTATGTAATATTATTATTTATTGTAATATATATTTTTAAATATAATCAACATTATATCAAAATGATTAAAAAAATTAAAATCTAAAATATTTTATTGTGGTCGAGACAAAATATTTGTACCCCAGACCCATTGTTAAACACTGATGGGTTAAAATGTATGGTACCGGTCATAATTTAGCACATAATGTTTACGAAGCCATCCAAAATTTAAATTTAAAATGCCATTAGAAAAAAGGGAAAATATAGCAAACTATCTTAAGGTTTATAAGAGAAAATATAATAATATGAATTTTTTACAGGAAAAATGGAGATTACTTCCAGCTTTTTTAGAAGCTAAAGGATTAGTTAAACAACATATTGATTCCTTTGATTATTTTATCAATACTGAAGTTTTTTATTAGAATATTTTCGAATAATTTTTTATTTATAGATTAAAGAAATAATGAAAGCGAATAAATTTGTAACCAGTGATGTAGACTCCTCATTTTATCTTAAATATCTTGATATTAGAGTTGGAAAGCCAGATTTAGAAGAAGGTTTTGGAATCAATAATAAAGGTATTAATCCCCATGAATGTAGATTAAGAGATTGTACATATTCTGCTCCTATATTTGTAGATGTAGAGTATACCAGAGGACAGCAGAGAATAATTAGAAATGATTTTCTTGTAGGAAGGTTTAATATTTAAATTTTTATATTTTGTGTTATATTATATTGTTATATAATAAAATTTAAGATAAATAATGAATTACATTTTTGATTTTGGTAGTTACTCATTTTTAGCTAATAATATGGCTTAACTTTGAAGAAAGCAGAAATAATTTAGTCTACCTCAATTCTTAAACTATTTTTTTGTCAGGTGCCCATAAATTGATCAATTTCTAGGCTATTGCCCAACTAGATCTTAAGTATTAATATTGTTATTAACTTTAAAGTGATAGATGACTAAAATTTTAACCCAATTAATATTATATGAAGTCTTGATATTTTTTTTAAACAAAAATTGTTTATTCCCTTGCTCTGAATATATTCTTTTTTTGATGTAAGTTTAAGATGACCCTTCAAAAAATTCAGATATATTTATCACAAACATTTAATTTTTATCACGATTATATTTTATCACATGTCAGAATGCCTGTAATGCTTAAAAGTTGTATTTGTGTCTTGACAAATAAGACTGAAAGGGAACTTGCTCAAATGAATGAATGTCCTCTTGACCCAGGTGGCTATTTTGTGGTCAGGGGTTGTGAACGAGTTATACTTATACAGGAACAAATGGCCAAAAATAGGATGTTAGTGGAAAAACTTCCTAATAAAACTGCTACAAAGGATAGCAATGTCAATAATTATATGTGCTCAGTAGCCAGTCAGACCCATGAAAGAAGGACTAACACTAGTTTAGTGGCCAAGAGAGGAAAATATTATGTTAAACATAACCTGCTCTCAGAGGTTTATCTTTTATTTTTTAGTCATTATGATTATTTATTTTTTTTCTAATTTATTTTAAAGATTTAAAAATTTTTTTTTATCCATCATTATATTGGTCAATATTATTTAATGATTGGTTATTAACCAATTTTTCACAGACATTTTATCCTTGAACATGGTAGCCTATGTAAATTTTTAACAAGGATTATTTAATATATTTTCCTTATTTCTAGCCATTGGATCTTTATGCATTAATAGTTTATTAAAATTATTTACCATTATAAATTTTAATAAACAAAAATGATATATTTAAAAATATACAATTAACTTTAAAGCGTAATCTTTTTTCAGCAAATGGATCTTTATAAAAAAAATATAACTGGAATCATTTGTATTTCCTAAAGTAAATATTATTTTATAACTCTAAATATTAATTTATAAATATATAATATGATGATTTATAGATCTAATGATCTTAATAAATAATATTGTTAAATGGCTCTGTTTGAAACTATTTTTAAAAATGGCACCATAAAATATGCAAGCCTGAAGATTTTGTTCATAGATGCACAAAGGTTAAGACATTATTAGCGATATCTCGAGGCATATGCAATATATTTTTGGCTAAAATATTGAGTTAGCCATTTTAAAAATTTGCTTATTTGATCCATTTAACCAATAACTAAAATCAGCAGTTTAAAGACATAATTTATCAATAAACATATTTATTTCATGAATTTATAGATAACATAAAATTGTATTGAGAGTTAATATTATATAACAAATTTTAAATTATTTACTAGAGATATAGTGGTTTCTAATTTTTCATAGGTTAATAGTACTAGATCCTATGCAATTTTAGTTACTCAGTCAGATAACACTAAACAGCCAAAACATTATTATGAAACTTTTAACATTGCAACAAATCTAAATCATCCAGATATTTTTATTTTTCAGTAGTGCCCCAAGGGCAATCCAAAGTGTTGAATATTGAAATAAAAATGTCCCTTATAAAATAGAAAATAATTATATGATGATTGATAGAATTTTAAAAATTATCACTATTTTGTAGAAGAGGGGTAAAATACATAATCAAACCGATATAAGACATACTAGATTATTCATTATTATTATAGAAACATTAGTACTTTTTATGGAAGTAAAGGTAAAATATCTAAGTTAAAATAAGGTGTATTCCGCATTTTCTCAAAACGTATAATTAATATTAATATACTAATGAAAACCAACTAAATTAATGTAAGAATTCACTGAAAAAAGGAGTTTAATATTGAATCTTTTAAGCAAAATTATATTAAAAGTTATATATATCTTTTATCGAAGGAAATGAAATAGATTAATATTCTTTTGAATATAATGTAGGAAAGATATAAAGGTACAGGGTGCAAAAGGATTTAGTATCTTAGATACAGGTTTTGACATGACTGCTCACCTCTAGTTATGTGAGCCTTTCTGTCTGTCTGAAATCGGCTTCTTATAATCGATTTATCATGGATAAGATCATAATGACAGTCACCTGAATATTTTTTTTATTCCTCTTAACAATATCACCAGGACTTGCCTATAGCTATAGTCTTCAAAGCAATGGGCTTCGAATCGGACTACGAGATAACTCGCATGATCATAGGCTGTGATCCCGAGCCTTTTGTTTACGAGCAGAATGAATCAATAATAACAAGTTCAATTAGCCCCTCTCTGGAGGAAGCCCACACGTTTCAGATCTTTACTCGCAAAATGGCTCTGACCTACATCGGATCCAAGATAAAGGATTCCAGGCTTTGGAACATCAAGAAGAGCAAAATAGAACAAGCTTGGGAGTTTCTCACTTTCACACTACTGTCTCATGTTCCGGTATATTTTTTAAAAAAATTATAATATGTGAATTTTAAATTGAAAGAAAGAAGTGTAAATGTCGATTCTTAATCGTAAATTGTCCAAGTATAGTATTAAGTAGTAATTTTAAGCGGATCAATTTGGATCGATTTTTAAAAAACGGGAATTTTGGCCAAAATAATATTATGTAAGCCCGGAGATTTTACTTATATATCACACGGGGTTTGGGCGTCTCTATTTGGCAAATCTTGAAGCTTGCATATTATTATTTAGGCTAAAATCTGCTCGAGCCGTTTTTTCAAAATCAACTAAATCTGGCCGTTAGACAACATGTCTTATTTATTGACATAATCTCGTTCGCGGTTGTTTTAATTTATTAAATATACAGGAGGGGAAAAAAGGAAAGTAACATGAAAGGATTGAATTGGTGGCAAAAAGTCATTATAAACGTTCATTAAAAAAATTTTTTTTTTGGTTTATGATCTAAAAAACAGGTTAAAACAATACCACCGAATGTGAATAGAACTCAACCGGATAGCTTTGATTTCACGGGCAAGGCCTTATATTTAGCCGTAATGTGCAAGAGGGTAATCTTATCTTGCGCTAGCTCCAGTTTCAATCAAGGTATGCAATATGGTGCAATGTTTTTAGATAAAATTAAAGAAGAAGGAAATACAGTATATCCCCCAAATGTGATCATCTCATTATTATTGAACCGTTTTACTTCGGTCCCTTGAGATGGTAAGATCAAGGGTTCTGGACCCGAATTCGGGTTCAGGAATTTTAAATCCTATTTAGCCGTAATCTAAAACCGATCTTTTAAAAGAGGTCGAACTTGCCCCTGGTCCATATTTCCCCGGATTCGATGGGCTGCCCATAAATTAGTCCCTGCTTAGTCTGTGGTCTCAAAATGCCCAACTAAACAATTTTAAATTTCTGAACCAGAAATCGGGTCCAGAACCTTGGTAAGATTAATTTTATTCTTATTTATATTAATCATACCTCTCTTATTCTAAATATTGATAGAAAAAAATTTATATTAAACATTAAAATGGTCTTTGCAATAAAAAACAGTTTCAACATGTATAACGCAAGCTCATTTTAATTGATATTCGACCTGCCAATCTGTCATCAAAAATCTTTTAAATATATATTACTATTTTACCTCCAAATATAATATCTGTTATACAACTAACCTGCGAGTAAATGATCCATAATTTTTAAAAAGGGATTTTACAGAAATAATTTATAAAATTTGTAATAGCTTAAATCTTTTAGGATGAAATAAATCAAATTTTAATATATTATTATTACTGGGAAAAATTAAATGTGGATTTTTATGGGATAAAGTAAAATTAGGATATGATTATTGACTATTTTGATAAAGAAAGGATAGATATTTCATAGATCGGTATTATCCTTGGATAATGATATTTTTATATTTGTAAACCCACCACTAATCAATTCATAGATATGTTAGATAATGCTGACACATGTGAGGAGCCAAAAAAAGTAATAAATGATTTTGATAAAATAGAAGATCATTAGAATAGTATAGAAAGACAATTTTTTAAGTGCCATCTTGGTTTCTTGATTCCTAAATTGGAACAAAATCTGAGCCACTTACTATAAATGGAATATATTTTTAATATTTCAGCAAATAATGTCACTCAATGGTGCCCTGGAATCTTGCTTATAATTACTCATTCAGAAAATTAACAAACGTGATTCGTAAATAATACGAGCCGACACAAAATTTTGATATTAAACTCCCCCAAAGAATATTAAATTACCTATTCCATATTATAATTAACATCTGAAATGAAATAAAGCACTTATACCTCCAATGGGTGAACCTAGGTTGTAAAGCTAGTTTTGTCCACTACAAAATTTTCAGGTGGACAGTTCGATTCAAGGGGGGAATAAAAGTCACACTTATTAGTATTTAGTGAAAGTTCCTTTATGGGGGCTAAGCGATTTATAATTGTAGGAATTGTTATGATTTCATTATATGGGCCAACTATTGTGCCGTCATCGAGGTACCAAACATTTAATTTAAAGTCACAATTTGAAGAGATTTCTTTTATGATTAATTGAATGCCCTGACAGAATAATGCAGGACTTAAAGGATCTCCTTGTTGGATGCCTTGTTTAGAGAGAATGATTGAATCAGTAAATTTTTAAAATGTGGATTGGTTGTAACATGCTGCAATGTATGTTGAATACTCTGGGAATGTGTCACAGAAAGAGGGCAACGCACTCACACATTCTACTCTATTGCTCAATCATATTTTTTACAATACACCATTCAGCTCAACATTTTTGGAGCCCGCTTACTAACCTTAAACAAAACAAATGGGGACATCAGAACTATTGAAGTAGGGTCATTATTCCGGCTAATAATTTTTTCCCTTTATAAAATCAAACCTACTCAACCTACTACAACTTAACCAGTTTGATTTTAATGTTCCTGGAGGATGTGAGACTGCATCCCACTCGATGCGTATCATACTCTATAATGCGCATGATCAATGCATCCTCAAAATAGATCTACAAAATGCCTTCAATTTACTTCGAAGTGAACATTTTATACCCTCTTTCTGTGAAACATTCCCAGAGTATTCAACACACATTGCCGCATATTTCAACCATTCTAATTTTTTAAAATATAATGATTCAATCATTCTCTCCAAACAAGGCATCCAACAAGTAGATCCTTTAGGTCCTGCATTATTCTGTCAGGGCATTCAATTGATCATATAAGAAATCTCTTCAAATCGTGACCTCAAATTAAATATTTGGTACCTCGATGATGGCACACTAGTAGGCCATAGTGAAATCTTAAAAATTCCTACCATAACGGTACTGTCACTAAATCATAATAAGTGTGAATTTTATTCCCCCCTTGAATCGGATTGCCCACCTGAAAATTTTATTGTAGTGGACAAAACTAGCTTTACCCACTTAGGTTCACCCATTGGAGGTGAAAGTGTATATTTCATTTCAGAGATGAATTTCTTGCCAAATTCAATAGAATGAAAAATATTTTAAAACATTTACCTGCTCATCAGGCTTTTATTTACTTAAAATTTTTTCATTCATAAAATTTTACATGCCTTTCGTTCATCAACAATTTTCATGTCCCCTGAAATATTATTAGACCTTGAAGTTCATATAAAAAAATCTAATCTATTTTAAATATCAAGTTCTCAACTCTCCTGGATCTAAGCTACCCATCCATCGCTAGATGGTATATGTATCTATTATTCTTAAGCATTTAAGCCATTTTATTCTCAGTTGATAAGAGTCTTAGATACTATCGATCCACATAATACGATAGCGTTAGACCTCTGGAGCCAAAATGCTCCGAGCCGCTCATATCCAAATTCTATAAGATAAAGAGACTAGAATTTACTATTGTACAGCATTGCGTCGAATACTTACACTTCAAAGGTTAGAGAATATCCATCGCTCTTTTTCCACCTAAATCCAACACCGAGTATACAGAATAGCAATAATACATGCCTGATCACATAATTCCAGCCTCAACCATATGCCAACTTAGTTATGAATGGTTAAAAACCATACCTTTTCTAATTTAGGCTTGTTACTAACCAATGAAAAACTTAGAATAGCTATAGGTCTTCGTTTAGGCTCTGATATCATAACGCCGTCATCATGTGTCCCTGTGTGAAATTCATATTGATAGCCTTGGACACCACCCTTACAGTCGTTTTTCAAAAGACAGATTAGCCAGGCACTATGCCATCAATTCGATCATCAATAGAATCTTGAAATCTATTATTATTCCTTTTAAGCTGGAACCCTCTGGACTCTTTCCTGATCAAACCAGACATGATGGAATGACGTTAGTTCATTGGAACCAAGGTATAATCCTTGCTTGGATTATACATGTGTAGATCATTTTGCCAGATCTTTTTCTCTCAACTTCATCACGAAAGTTGAACATAAAAAAAATAAATATAGCCACTCTAATAATCTTTTGTTTGTTCCGGCAGTCTCAGACACCTGTGGATCATTTGGTCTAAAATTATTCAAAACAATAAGGCAAAGGTTACGTTTAATCACAGGTTATTAAAAAGATTCTACCTACAACAGTGAATATCTAAATTTGTCGACCTAATTGTATATCTAAACATGGGTCATTAAGCCCCGCCGACCAAACCTAAATATATTTCTTGTATAGCGTAAAAAAAATATTCATTATTTTCAGGTATAAAAATAGAAGAAAAAAAACGAAATAATTTTTCTAAAATATCAAAAATATTTTCGTTAATTAATTTTAAGCTATTATTTTTTTTTAAAAAAAAGGTTCCATAGTTTGACCAACTTATGAACCGTCACGGAGGTTCTACTGTAAAAAATATTATATATTGAATGAACAGAATAAAAGGATTAAATATTTTTGAAAGAAAGAATAGAAAGAAGGATGGATGGAAAAAAAAGAAGCAAAAGAAAATTTTTTAAAGAACATTACTACTGGATTTTAATTTTATATTTTATTGTAAAGAATCGACCATTGCTTCCGACATCTCAGATGACAAAGATTATTACGGTAACAAAAGGTTTGTTTTCTGTAATGTGTGTACAAAAAAAATTATTTTTATTTTATAATATTTTGATTGGCGTATTTTAAAATATATTTCACCGTTATCAAAATCTGAAGATTGCTCAAAACAGATTTTTGTATAAATAAAGAAATAAATTATACTTTTTTTTTGGTCACTTTTCACTCCCCTGAAGGCTCGAATTAGCCGGGAATTCTTTGGCCCTCCTTTTCGAAGACCTGTTTAAACGGCTCAACGCCGAATTGAAAATCGCCGCCGATAAAATCATCCCCAAACCCCGCACTGCCCAATTTGATCCCCTGAATCACGTCAGAGTCGATATTTTAGGGAAAGGTCTCGAGAACGCGCTGGCTACTGGTAATTGGACCATCAAACGATTCCGAATGCAACGGGCAGGGGTTACTCAGGTATTTATGATTATTTATTTGGAGGAGTTTTTTAAACTCTTTTTCCTAGTTTTTTTTTATACCTAATATGCGATAGATGAAGAGCTGTTTTTTAAAAAAATGGAGAATGTTATTCCACTCTAAATCATATACCATATCAAAATAAGTTTTTATACTTATGGTCTTCGATTTAGATACCTATTTTTTTTAGAATTTGGTAAATCAGCTTTTCCACTTTTATATCCCATTTCAGTCTTATCTTCTCGTCCTTTTTCACTTAGTTTTTGCTTTCCTTACATCTTATTATCACTGTCTTTTATCTATATACCCCGATTTATCATGAAAATCCTTAATGTAATTTTACAAACAATTTATCCCCTCCCCATCCTAACTTTTCTTCAAATCTTTCTCATTCTTTTTTTTAAAAAACTTTCATTTTATGAACTTTTATTCCATTCTTTTATTTCTTTTTTTAGGTCTTATCCAGGCTCTCTTACCTTTCGGCACTGGGTATGATGACTAGGATTAACTCCCGCTTCGAAAAAACCCGAAAGGTTAGCGGTCCTAGAGCTCTCCAGGCTTCTCAATGGGGTTCCGTGTGTCCGGCTGACACCCCTGAAGGAGAATCTTGCGGACTAGTCAAAAATCTTGCCCTCCTCACTCAAGTAATAACCTTATCGGTTCATAAAATTTCTAAATCCGCTCTTCTATTTACCTACAGGTTACCCACGATGTTCCTGACCAAGATGAACGTGCCGTCAGTCGATTCCTTTGTAAAGTGAGCAAGTTGGTGGATAGCGATCTGCTCAACAGTTTGGGTCATGGTAATACTCTCGTCTTTTTGAATGGTAAATTTTTTTTTCAACTGATCAATGCTTAACATAAATAAATATGGTAGTAATGGTTTTTTTTTATATTAAACTGCCTATCACTCCTAGGATTTAATTCTTCGACATTCAAGTTAAACGACTGTCAATCAAAAGTTGACATTACGAAATAAAATGAACTCTTATTTTTACATAACATTTATTTATTTTTTGTTATGGTAATTAATTTTCAGACAGCAAACTCCTTAATCTTGACTATGAATGTAAAATGACCTCTTTTTTTGAACGACACATTATTTTAAAACATTGATGATGAGTGTGTGGAGGGAAAAATGTTATTTACATCATTTTTTATTAGGTGCGACTTCGATTTTCATATAGGCAAGCGCATGACTGGCGCAATGATTTTTTAAGAATATGTTTCAAATTTACTATTCTAATGATGATAATAACAATAATGCCACAATTATGAAAACTTTAAAATTTTAATCCCAACCAGGTGGCATGGTACATTAATTGCTGAAAGCATATTCTGTGGAGCAAATAAGAATTTAATTAATAAACGTTTTGAAAATAAAACACTATATCAAACTTTGAGTCATATCTAGTTAGAAAAACTATTTTTTCTTTCAAAATTACAGAAACAGCCAAATTTCTATCTGCACTAAAAGGCTTACCTTAACTTAGTATCTTTTTTAGAAGTGAAATTGATACAAATTTAATATTTTTTAGAAATAATTCTCGCAATATAATTTTATTTTATCTCTTATCAAAATGCATTTTCTTTTTCTTATTCCATAATAATAATATAATAATGAAAATAAACATTTTACAAAACTTAACAATAATGATAGCTCAGAAATCATTTCTTTAAAGGAAAATATCTTAAAAAAATTGCGTTACGATTTCTGGTTTGTGATCTGCAAGTAATAATATATAAATATGTTCATTTATTTTTATTTCAAAAATAATCTATTTGGCTTCCCTTCCAGATCTAAGAATTTCAAAAATTGAAAATTGTGTCAATGTATAATATAGTAGAACAAAATTACTCAGCTTTGTAGTGTATTATAAAACATCTTAAACTTATAGAGTACGATGATAATAAGATTATTAAGATAACTATTGAGAATCAAGAGGAAAATATTAAATTCAAATTATTTGTCAAAATTAGCAACTAAACATTCAAACAACAAAGTAAAAAATATGATTCCACTTTGAGTGATTTAGAATAAGTATGCCATATTTTTCTCGGAAAACGCTATTCACAAAATATGGAATTTCAATATTTCTGGAGAGAAAAGAGGATCGAATAATCTTTACACGCTAGCTAAAAAAAAAAATTATTTTCCGACAACTAGCACACTCAATGGAAGAGTTTTTTTTCTACCGGTTGACATTGAATTCAAAGAGATCAGCATTATGTCCAAAAATTTTTAATACGATTATTTTTATACATGATATAATTATAAAATTACAATATCGATTTTGTTTATATAATGTGCTTAGCGATTTTAAAAAATATATATGTTATAAAAATTTATGACAGTGCGTCGAATTACGCCGTCTATGTTGACGACGGCTCTCGCGTCGGCCGCCGATAGTTTCGTCGGCTCACAGGTTTAGTTGTATGTTACATATTGTTATAATGAAGTCCTTCTTTCATGTTTGCCGAAAAAAAAACGCATTTTCATTCATATAAAAATGTTATTTATTATATACCAAGTTTGTAAATATTTTTTGTAGTGTTTTTTTTTAAAGTTATCAGTAACTGTATGAATATTGATCAACTCTCATTAAATTAACTTCTCGTATAAAATATATTTACGAATTTGAAATTCGTTATTATTGAGCTTCTCTATCCAGATCTCTTACGAATTATCATGTTCCTTTGTAATTTTCGCAAAATAAAGGCGTAATTCTGGGCGTAACCTCCAATCGCGAAAAATTAACGCTGACTGTTAGGATGCTTCGACGCAAGGGCTTCCTAGACCCCTACGTGTCCATCTATTACAACACATCTCATAAATGCGTCTATATATCGACCGACGGTGGAAGGATTTGCAGGTCATTTCCCTATTATTCTTTTCTCTCTATTATATCGCTATTGATTCTGATTACTAATCCAAAAAAAATATAAGGTTGAATTCTGTATCTTCTAAAGATAAATTATTTCGTATATATTTCTCTCCTGATTCTCCCGGCCCAGGCCCTACATAGTTGTAGATCAAGTTGGTCTCCCTCTCGCGACGCAGTCTAAATTGACCGAGCTTTGTTCGGGTATTCGGAATTTTGATTCGTTCGTACAAGATGGTTCTGTCGAATTCGTGGATGTGAACGAGCTCAACGATTGTTTCGTGGCCCTTTACGTCAAGGATATAATACCCGGAAAGACTACGCATTTGGAGATAGAACCTTTCACTATCTTGGGTAAATTCATATTTTATTTGGAAATGCAAGTATAAAATGTTTATATTTAAACCCAAAATCCTATAAAAAACGTCACTCAAAAAATATACCTGAATAAAATCTGAAATAAATTTAATTTATAATTATTTTTTAAAAAAAAACAAAATGAACAAATTTTAATACAATAGCGTTAATAATTATTGTATATAAAATTGTTATTGTTGTTAAATTAGCTAACTTTGACCATCTCTATTGTGGCTTAGTTTAGCCTTTAGCTTAAAAAATTGAATTAGGCTTCTAAAGTTAAGTCTTAACTTGAAGAGTGATTTGAATATTTTTGGATAAATACATAGCTACACTTGTTTTATAGATGACAAAAGTTAGATAAATATCGATCTGAATTAACTCGCAAAAATATTATCCAAAATTCACCATCTAACTTTATTTTCTTACTCTTTGAATTATGAGCGTTATTTAATCCGATTTATGGAAACAAGCCAACTCAATATTTTATCCTGAAAAAAAATATTACGCTACGCAAGTTTGAAGATTTTGGCCATCGATGGTGGCACAAAGGTTTGGGCATCTATCAAATAAATCTCTAGGCGTAAGCGGCTAAAATATTGAGTTCGCCATTTTTTGAAAATCGGGCCGTGTAACAACACTACCCATAATTGTGAGTGACGAGACATCATTAGTCGTTTGGCTCCCGCTCCCCTAACTTTTTTTTAAAAAAGTGACTAGGAATATTATACCTCCAAAAGAGATTGACCATTAACATCGTAAAAGCGAATTATAAAAGTTTTTATATATACTCGATTAGTAAGTGTCAAAATGTCAATCAAGACCCCTAAAATTAACATTTTCTTTTATTTACTAAATATTTGCTTATATAATAATAATATTTAGTTATTTAAGGCGCCTATTTAAATCGGTGAGAATTAAAACTGAATTGCTCAGATTAAAAGATGAATCGCTTAGAAATGTATAAAACGCTCAGAAATTCGTGTGCTATTTTAAGAAAATATATGTGAAATTCAGTGAAAAACCTTTTTTTATAAAAATTCTATTGATTTATTAAAATTCATATACAAATATGATTATTTAAAAATTAACATGGTTGGTATAATATAAAGAATACAGTAAAATATGTCATATATAAGTTCAAGTTAAAAAAAAATATTTATACAAAGCATGAGAAATTTTTTTTTTAAAAATCAGGTGGCGAGGTCTTGCCAGGATGTTTTATATATTTGATAGTTAGATCTAATTAAAGAGACGGCGATTTTCTGCTTGAGTTTATAAAATGGAGAAAGGTATGATTTTTTGATTGATTTGGATATTATTTTGAAGGGATTTAATGCCGCTTCTCCAAAAGGGCAGGTTGATGTAGCTGCTACGGGAACAAAGTGGTTGTCACACATTAGGTGCGAGTTATTTTTATTTTTTAGAGATTCAGCTCTATTAAGGAGATCATGCAAATTATTAGATGGTGCCATGGGATCAATGCAGATAAAATCCCACATTAAAGGCTTTCCCATTAAAAACGGTTACGATTGTTTTGAATTCAGGGCGTTTTTTATCTAAAAAGATGTCGGTTCTAAAATACAAGGAAAATTGGCATTATTTAAAAAGTAAACTATTATTGAATTTATTTGATCATGTCGGCTGATTTTTAATATAAATTTACAGTGGAGAGCGTGTCTCCCATACGCATCTGCCGATTGATTGCATTATGCAATGTATATTGGTTTAGAAATACATCCAGGCTTAAATTGATTGCATAAAGAAACGAATCGTTATCTATTAGTTGGTTATTTACTTTACAATGCTGGGATTCATGGCCAGAGTTGTTAAGTGTTCTTAGGAGGGATTTATATGGTGATCATCGCTCTAGTTTAGAACCGACATTTTTTAGATAAAAAAACGCGCTGACGGCAAAACAATCTTAACCGTTTTTAATGGGAAAGCCTTTAAGGTGGCATTTTACCCACATTGATTCCATGACCCCATCTAATAATTTGCATGAAAAATACTCCTAAATGTGTGACAACTGACAACCACTTTGTTCCCATAGCAGCTACATCAACCTGCTCCTTTGGACAATTGGCATTAAATCTCTTTAAAATAATATCCAAATCAATCAAATCATACCTTTTTTTATTGAATAATGGATAAAAATTTTGAGCTAAATAATATAAGTCGTTATTTAATCTATATACAATTTTAAAAGATACAGTAATTATTAATTCATTTGTATCATTAAATTTTTTATGATTTTATTCGAAAGAAAGAAAGAAAAAGAAGAATAAATTTAAAAAAAAATGTTATTAGCCAACCCCTCCTGATATTTAAAAAAAAAGAACCAATCATGTTTTGGGAAGATAATATATTTAATATTTTTTTAAAAATCATTCTTTAAAAATAGGCGTTTGCGCAGGACTGGTCCCATTTCCCGATCACAATCAATCTCCTAGGAACACATACCAATGCGCTATGGGTAAACAGGCCATGGGTACCATCGGTTACAATCAGCAGGTTTATTTTATATTTCATTCTATCTTAAATTTTTTGTTTGTTTGTCTATTATTCCTTCGTTATAGCTAATATTTTTATTCTAGCACCCCCCCCCCTACTCCCCATCTCATTTAATTTCTTTCTTTCTTTTTATTTGGCCTGATTTATCCCTTGAGCATTTTCTCTGGATCCAAACTAGAGGTCCGCCCCGCCTACTTTTGGACAGGTTAAAGAAAATTTAAATATTGAGCGATCAGGTTGGCGGGTTTAAAATTATTTTTAAAACAATGGACGGATGGGTGAATTTAAGATTCGGGCTAAATGAACAGAACGAACTTCTATTTATTTTAAATACGCTACGCGAGGTTACGGGTAAAGGTCGCGCAAAGTATTTTCTAGGCATCGAGACCTTGCGACTCTCCGCCTATTTAAATTTATATTTGCATATTTTAAAACTTTTCAATCTCGTAGTACAGGACTGAATGAATTAATTTAAATATTAACAAGATTTAAATAATTAACTACAAAATAATTAAATCAATTTCAGCTTTATTTTAAGGAAAAAACATAAATAATAAAATTTTATTATAAAAGCAATATTATATATTATAATCCTTTATCAACATTTGCATATTCCAATTGTATGCGAAACATATAACTTTTCAAAAATTATGAAGATCCACAAAAAGTAAAACATAAAAATTAACATAATAAAAATACATCGCAACTAATGTTGGCTCTTTTTGAGTCGAATTTTAAAAACGGCTAATTCAATATTTCATCCAGAATAATATTACGCAAGCCTGAAGATTTTGTTTATAGAAGGAACAAAGGTTTGGACATCTATTAGTGAAATCTCGAGACTATGGTAATATTTTTCTGGCTAATGGTAATATTTTTCTGGCTAATGGCAATATTTTTCTGGCTAAAATATTGAGTTAGCCGTTTTTAAAAATCAGCTCAAAACGAGCCGTTTAACAACGCTAATCGCAACAAAAATTAATCAAATAATTTTAAAAAATTGAGCTAACGGGTTGGTTAAACCTATTTTTTCTTTAGATAGATTGGCGAGCGGGTAAATTTTTGTTATGAAAACTAAGGTCGTGCTATTTAAAAAAATAAAATAATAAAACATTGGGCAGGCTGGTTTTTATGTTAAAACCCAATTGATGTACCCCGCTAGTTCCATCATGACCCTATAGTTTTCGATAACCTTATAACTTAAAATCATACATCGAAGTCAGCTGCAATCAATGTCGTTGGCTCTAAGAGACGCCATTGTTTAAATATTGCCTTTCAATGGCGGACTACCTTTTTTTAATCCATTTTGATGAAAAATAATTGTAAGTCTAGATTAATACGAACGTGATTCTCATTGGTCCTACCAGGCCGCCTTTAAAAATTTGGGGTTTTTTTGCTCATATCTATTTTTTTTTGAATTTAGCACTTTGCTTCATAGAAATATCATTTCAAACTTAAATTGTTGTATATGCTTTCAAAACTTGTATTAAATATTTAAAATTATACTCTACAAGCACTGTTGTTAAAAATCCCGAAAGATTTTTAGCTAAAATGATATTATACAAGCCTCGTGATTTGGAGGTCTAAACCTTTCTGCCCTTCTATGAGCAGAATTCTCCAGGCTTACATAATATTATTTTGGCTTAAAAATATTAATCGGGACGTTTTTAAGAATCTGAATTTTTAACTTTGCAAAAGAGGAAGTCGTATTTTTAAATCTAGCTCTCAACAGGTGTAAGAGAAAAGAGAACCTTTAAACACGGTTGCAATAGCAAAGTTATATTCAAACTTAAACCAAATGAAAATGGATACATAATTAGTGTTAAAAAAGTTTGATAAAACCCACAATCATCATGAATTGGGTATTATTATATCTTGGTTTTATAATTTTATCTAAATATTTGTTAATGGTTTTAAAACATTTACTTATTTCCAATAAAAACCAGAGTTGATACTTTTCAAACATATCTACACATCCATATCTTAAAATATTCATGTAAGGGTGAGTCTAATGTCAAAATAAATAATTAAAAATTTTTCTGGCCCTCCATTTTATGAAATAAAATTTACTATGAACTTCCAGAATTTTATTAAATTAATAACTGATTAAATGTATACATGTCATACAATATTTCACATCTGTAGGTCTCTGGTATTAAAGATGAACTTTTATAATTCTTATTCATTTTAATATTCTTTTTGAATTATTAACTAATATTATATTAAATCGTAATTTACATATGGCTAGACTGTTAAATTTTAAGTTCATCTTTATTAATCTGATAATTTTTTTATAGATAGGAAACGATGGGGCAAAATTATTACAAATAAAAGGAGCAAACATTAGGGCAAAAATTATTACAAATAAAAGGAATATAAGCATTGAATAGGTAGTTTCAGTAAATAAAAGACACCTTAGAAAAATGGTGTATGCGAATTCAATTGACAAATAAAATCAATTTTATAACCAGCTTAAAAATTTTAATTTATTTGAAATACAAAAATATTTCGATAATCATTGGCATCCAATTAGGCATCAATGGTCTTCTTTCATGGCGGAAACATACTACAAATTTTAAAAACTACAGCTTAGATAAAAAGCACAAAATAATAAACCTCTATATGACTTTCAATCCATCTAGATTCCATTCATCATCTCCACAATTTCAATACCATGCATTACTTACAAATTATGCTTTCAAAATTGTATTAAAGGAGCTTACATATTCAAATTATATTTGTTTTGAAATGATGAAATAAATTTTATTATTGATAAAGAAATATATAAGATTACCTTAACTCATTTCAGCTATGGATCTATAGAATCTATGTTTCTACTATGCCGACATATATTTGCTAGGGGGGGCAGTGAAAATATAGCTATATATTATAACATTCTGTTCTGAATTTACAAGCCACATGCCACATATATGGTTAAACCCTTCACCATCAATTAAAATTAACAAAAGTACTGGCATGCAGTAAATGTTCAATTTATATGTCGCGTCTATGAAAACAACTTCAGGATATGCATCAAACATTTTTCGCATATCCCTACTCTGAAAATAAATCCCCCTTAGCTCATAACCCTCAATATACATATCTATTATATTATTAGCCCCATCTTGATTCTCCATTAATTGAACCAACTGTTTTAGGTCATTCATTTTATTGTAAATGTTGTCATCCACATTTTGATTCAATTTAATTTTTAAATTGTACAAATTAGCAGCTGTTACAACTTTACCCAGCTTGTTAGAGTAATAATTTTACTTGATTTTCCATCAAATTTGAGGGCAACATTAGTTAAAAGATTGTCTAATTAAATGGCCCTCCTTTGTTTGGGCTTGTTATTAGACTCCACATCATCTATAAAAAAAATTAAAGCAATTATCAGATGATGAACTTAAAATTTAACAGTCCTGTCATATATAAATATAAATATAATTCATTAAACATAAAGTAAACTATAGCTTTTCACAAGGTTGTTCCATAAAAATTTTTTTACCTCCTAGCTTAAATTTTCTTTCGGAATTTTTTATGGCCAGATACTGCAAACTTTATCGTTGTATTGTTAATGATTTATGCTGGTCAATCATCCAATGAAGTCCATTTTTTGGGCCTACATAGCGTATATATTTATCCAAATTTATTTGAATTGTAAACTACTGTTTTAATAAAAAAAAAATTGCGTATTGACCCCTAGCTTTTTTGATTCTTTTATCTAAACACATAAAAGAATTTTGGCTTAAATATATTAACAAGTTACGAATTTTGTGCAATTGACTAATAATTAAAATGGCATATCTCATAAACATGTGCTCGATCCAACTAAGTTATTAACTAATCCTATAGCTATACATAAAATAAATTTGAAAGCCTATTTTATCTTATAACAATTTCTAATTTTTTTTACATTTAAATTTTTTTAACATTATATAACCTTAAAGACCTACCATTAATCTATATAAAGAAATTTTAATGACGCTTTTAGCTCATTGATATCCAAGGATATCTAAAATAATTATAGGGAGTGCATTTTTCCCCAAAATGCCCCATTTTTTTGACCTTTAGATGTCCGTATCTCAACCGCTGTTATGAGTCGGAGGCTTGGAAATAAATTTTTTAATTATAAATATGCAAACTCTATTGTAAAAATATTTAAAAAAATCTGAGGTGGTCATGGTTGAAAACTCATGATGATTTGTCATGCAATTCCACCATGTTTAAATTTCGAATATAATAAGTGTATCATTTCTTTTATTCACGGAACCATTACTCGAGACTAGTGTTGTTAAACGGCTCATTTTGAATCGATTTTTTAAATCGGCTAACTCAATATTTTAGTTAGAAAAATATCGCCTAAGCCTCGAGATTTCGATGATATATGCCTAGACCTTTGTTCCTTCTCTAAGCAAAATCAGGCTTGCGTAATATTTTCCTGGATGAAATATCGAGTTAGCCGTTTTTAAAAATCGGCTACTCTAGACTAAACAATGGTTCTAACTATTTAACCTCATTGCTAATGTGTAAAGCAAAGGAAAGCAAATTATGGAAAAAAAACTTTTTTAAGAAAAATAAGGGAATAAATTAAATGGAATTGAATGAAAAGGATTAAATAAATCAATATTAAAAGTATACAATGATAGTGATGTGGTAATGGTAACCATATATAGAACGAATCATTTCGCTTATAATACTTCAATTTTTTTAAATATATTTTATTTTGTTCTTTCCTAGGTGAGAATAGATACTCTTTTATACTTATTAGTTTACCCCCATCGCCCATTGGTCAAAACGAAAACACTGGATCTTATAGGTTTACATACATATTAATTTTACATTGTTTTATATGACGTGTTTTTTCTTAAGCGTTCTACAACTTAAAAAATTTTAAGCAATAGGCAGACGGGCGGGTTAAACAAAATTTATAGATAAATAAATGGGTGAGAAAGCGAATTAAAATAAATTTAAAACTAACCACTACCTTGAACCCTCAACTTTTAAAAAGGGTTCGGTTCTGGTTCAGAAAAAATAGCATGCAGGATCCTTGAGTTCGCATCCCTGGTGGCCCAACATTAAATTGAGAAATTTAAATTCGATTTAATTTTTTTTAAAAATTATTAAGAGATGAATATGAGAACCATTTTATTTTTGTTTTAAAAAATTTATTATTAAAAGGATTCGATAAATTGCCAGCCGGTCAAAACGCGATGATAGCTGTCATGAGTTACAGTGGTTACGACATTGAAGACGCCATCATATTGAATAAAGCTTCTTTGGACAGAGGTTGTTTTTTATTTATATATCGATTTTAAGAAAATTGGTGCTCACGAGTGGGATTTGGACCCGTGCCCTTAACCCCTGTAATATCCATAAGGGGTGGGGTAAATTAGACCCCTGGAAATTCTATCTTTTTGTATAGGTTTATCAATTTTTAAGCCTGGCCTAATTCGTATCTTTATTTTAGGTCTGAACCCACCCCCGAATTTTTTAAAATTAAATATATAAATTACCCGCATTTTTATGAAGTAAAAAAAAAAATTGTTTTCTCTTGATCATGAACAAGAGAAAACATAATTTTATATGTTGTTTTTTTTTCAAACCCAACAGTTCGAAAAATTTTGGATATTTTTAGGCCCTGCTCCAGGTCTATCTGTCCTCTAGTGTGAATAGGGGTAAATGATTTGCTCAGTGGATAAAGGGAGAAGGAATAAAAATATATATATATCTAATTATTGAAATATTCAAAAAAAAACTCTTAGGTTTTGGGAGATGCTTTACCTATCGTAACGCCAAATGCACCCTCAAGAAGTACGGTCATTCCCAGGGTTCTAGCGATAGAATAATTCCCCCGACTATAGATAGCGTTACTAATCAGCCCGTTTTCAAGCACGCCTCTTTGGATATAGACGGAATCGTGCGGGTAGGAGCCAGAGTCGAAAATCGACAGGTTTGCAGAATGAATCGAACAAATTACTAATAATTAATTGCCTCCTTAAGGTAATCATGTGGCTAGGATTTTAGGAATATTAAATTATTGTACCCGACACTTTTGAGTCCTGGGATGAATTAATATTTTATCCACAAATCATGTTCCGTTAGCTTTCGCGTAAATTTAAATCCTTGATATTTGGAAATTTGTAGAAATAATTCGATTTATTAACTTCTGGTCAGACCAATAGCCAGGTTTGCGAACAACGATTAAATTGGTGTTGAAAAACTAATCAAGAACTCAATACCAATATGCAGTAGGCTTTAATTCTGGAGACCGCAATTTCCATTTTGGAATATAAATTAAATATTGAGACCTATCTTTAACTAGTGTTTACATTATTATAAAGGGACTCCAAATCATCTGTTACGCTATTCTAAATTTAAAAATTTTTAGATGGCGTTAAATACGCGAAATTTAGACGAAATAACGGTTGTTGATCTGAACTTCATTTTCTTATTATACCAATTCTCCAATTTATTTTTTTCTCCCTATAGGTTTTGATCAACAAATACATGCCTCTCTTATCTCCTCCTACCCCTAACGCCTCATCGGTCTCAACGGCTTCTAATAATCAACAGAATCAGAACATGTTTTGCGACGAAAACTACAAAGAAACCCCTATTAGCTTCAAAAGTAAACTTATAAAAATGAAAACTTTGTTTATTTATTTTTCCCTCGAAATTTCTTACAAAAGAAACCCTTTAGTCAAGGCCCTGACTAGATGATAATACAAAGATGGGATATATCCTAACTGTTAATTAGCATTGAGGCATCGGCCAAGTGTATCTGTTAGGATTGAAAGTATCTGTAATAAAAATACTGACCGATGCCGTGAGTTTCAGCGCATCTCTGATTTTCGGAAATAGAAATGGTTAAAAATATTATTTTTATATTCGTTTCGGATGAAGAATTCACAAATTTTCTCCTACTTAAATTAATATTATAATTAAAATCTTATAATTTGAGTTTAAAAAAATAATAATCATATTTAAAAAATTGCAGATTAAATCAGAAATGGACTTGGGCTTTAAAAGGAATATGATTGAATTATCTTCTATTTTCTTTATAAAAAAAGGTTTATTCATCTATTATGCACATTTGTCTACAAACCTGTCCTTTAAAGAGATCATCACACTAGCTTTTTTTTTCTTGAGGAAGTCTACAAAACCTTGTTACACGGATAGAAAGAATAATATGGGGGGGGGGCGATAAGAATGCCTTAATAGGTTTATATAAATTAGATTTAATACTTCATATAAAATATAAAAACTTATCTTTCGAAATGATATAAGGATTGTCTCTTTTTCTTTGCAATTATTATAATTTTTAATCACAGTACAATTCTTAAAATTTATCGTCTGAGACTTAAAAGCTAAAAACTTAAATATTCATATTTTCTTCCATTTTAAAAGGCAGACGATTCTTTTCTATATATTATTTTCTTATAAAAGAAATCATTGATTGATTTATAATATCATGAACTCATTTAACTGACAAAAATCGAAATTTTTTTATAAGAGATTTTTTTTATAAAATTCCTTCATTTTTTTTTACTTTTCATCTGCTCTAATCTATTTTTGAGCGTCGTTTAATATAAATCAGCTGTTATATTTTATATTCTGTTGTCTTTCTTGATATAACGCCTCATTTATACTAAACGTGATTTGTTCAAATGCAGCATTTAACGCTATCGAAATTACAGCTGATTCTTCACAGTGATAATTTTGAAATATACGCCGCGACATTATCTTAGCGTTTTCATGGTTTCTCTCCATATCTATAAAATTATACATATTTACTGAATTGATTTTATAAGACACCGTTGAATGTTTACCATAAATGAGACCTAACTCACATTGATTTTTTTCAACAATTAGATTATTATTTGTCGTTATTTTTTGTAAAATCTACTCCGTGGGCTTGAGCAAAATCTAAAAATTGTCCAAATTAATATTGAACATATGGTAAAAAGTATATATAAATGTTCATTGAAATTTATTAGGGGTCCCAAGAAAAAAAACATCGAATTTTCGACATGCACTATATTTTAAAATAAAAGAAGAGTTTTTACCCTGCATTCACAATTGCTATTTTGTATACTTTTCTCAACGAATTTTATATATTTTTCCGGGAAGTGTACTATTTCAAAATGGCTTATTGTTTATTTTACGAATTGTGAGTATAGTGGGGGAATAGCCAATTTATTGGCTAAGAGCACACCTGAGCCGATTTATTTTAGCAAGTCTGAGTCGATTTATTTTGGCTAAAGCTAAGCAGCTGTTTTTTGATTGGCTAAGTTTAAGCCGATTTGATTGGCTGAGTTCTAAGCTTAAAATTATTTTTATTGTCTAAGGTTGAACTTAAGCTAATTTTGACTAGCTAACACTCTGTTTTAATGTAGATTTAATAATATAATTCAGAAGGGTGACATTTGTAATATTCGTCATTATAAAACTTTGTATTTTAATGAAATTAGGTGTGAATGAATATTTCAAGTCTTGTTTTAGTAGAAATTCAATAATAGTGTAATTCAGAAAGATGACAATTGTCATAATCATTATTTAGGTAATATTTTAAATATTTTTAGGTACTAATATATAATATCATTTAAAGGGATTACAACTGTCATAGTCGACATTTTAAAACTTTTCCAATGTTTTTTAATGAAAATAGGTATAAATGAATATTTTATTGTGTAAATTCAATAATAATATAAGTATTAAGGGTCACGATTGTGATGTTCGTCGAAATAGGTTAAAAATATATTTTATATCTGTTTTTGTAAAAATTTAATATAAATGAAATTCATTAGGATGAAAATTGTTATCTTCGTCATTTTAAAACTTTTCCAATGTTTTTTAATAAGATTATATTGCCATTTATTAAGTTATACGATGAATATAAAAATTGTCACCCTCTCACTTAAATTATTATTAAATTTACAGTAACACAGAGCTTTATCCAATCAAAATCAGCGTAAGTTCAGCCTTAGCCAAAAAAAATTAGCTAGGGATTATCCATGTATAATTGTGAGTAACAACCTTTTATTAACGTTATTAAAAGCTATTCGAAAAATTACCTCTTCTGCTTGTCCCCGATAATATTATTTTTTTTAAAAAAAACTTTTATATACTTTACCCGTGATTCTGCTTAAAGGTACCCCCGACATTAATACATACGCCGAAAGGGTCATGATATCATCGAATGAAGAAAATTCCTATCTCGTCAAAGTTTTGCTTAGACAGACGCGGAGGCCCGAGATTGGCGATAAATTTAGTAGTCGTCACGGCCAGAAAGGGTAATTTTATGAACGCCATTTTGGAAAGGAGTTTTTTTAAAAAAAAAATGAGATAATTGGTATATCAGGCCTGAAAAAAAAGTTCTTTAAAAAAACTTTACAAATAAATTGAGCAACCTGAGTTTGCAGAATCCTCTTTTGCAGTTTACAGGAACATTAACCTTTTAATTATTGTTAGCAGACTCTGTTGTTAATCCCTTTTTTCCTCTTTTCTATCATAGAGTGTGTGGTCTGATCGTGGAGCCTCAGGATATGCCATACAACGAAGCGACAGGCCAAGTGCCGGACATTATAATGAACCCTCACGGGTTCCCATCCCGTATGACTGTGGGTAAACTGATGGAACTTCTGCTGGGTAAGGCCGGCTTAGCTCAGGGTACCCCCGACAATTACGCGACGCCCTTCCAACTCGATAACCCTTTCGTCACTATCGACGATGAAAAGTTCGATGAAATTTTTTTAAGCATCTTGTTATTTTCATGTTTTTATAATCGAATAGGATGAAAAATGTATATTTGTGGGATAATAGAAATAAATGCGCATAAGAAAGTTAGAAAGAAGCGAAAAATATTTTTAAAAAGTATCTTTATTAAAAAAATATATGGGGGAAAAAAAGTATACCAGAATCGGAACGAGTCAACAGTGTACATCAAGCCCTAATATCCAATGGCTTTAATTACGAAGGGAAAGATATTTTCGTGTCAGGCATAAACGGGCAACTACTATCGGCCTATATTTACAACGGGCCCGTCTACTACCAGAAGCTTAAGCATATGGTGGCGGATAAGATACACGCCAGGGCTAAAGGACCCAGGGCTGTACTCACTAGGCAACCAACTGAGGTAATATTATATAAACAAATTTAATATAAAAAGAAAAGAATATAAAATGGCAATAAAGAAAGAACGAATTACTATTGTGAGACGAGACTGTTAGTTTTGTTGCAGCAAACCGAAGCCTTATAACTCAGAGTTTGAAAAAAAAATCATTAATAATTCTGACGTGAGGGAAAGATTAAGAATACGATTGTAGAGGAAAGGAAACAAGGAAGATACAGGCACTTGGCCATGTGGGATAGGTGTTGTTAGAGATTCAATACACCAGCTGCCAGAAAAATGGGTACTTAAAAGATGTAGTGGTGAGAGAGGAAGCCTAATGATAGCTTGCGCGACTTTTATCTGTAGAATATGCCTGGAGCCATGATAATGATAACTTAGAGAAAGGTGGCTTAGATATTGGCATTGGAGCTATAAACTCTTCCATTCATATGTGTACATTTTTATTTATTAAAATGAACGACATATCTCGGAACTTCTTTCAGCATATCTGACCCTCGCAATAACAATTAAAATCTATATCTTCGACCTAAATGACAAAGTTTCCCATTTTTTCATAATTAGCTCCAATGCCAATATCTAAGCCACCTTTCTCTACGTTAGCATTATCATGGCTCCCTACATATTCTACAGATAAAAGTCGCGCATGCTATCATTAGGCTTCTTCTCTACACCACATGACCTAGTGCCTGTTTCTTCCTTGTTTCCTGATCCTTCCCCTAGTGATCTGCATCGGGCCTAATTTTTCAAGCCCGGCTCGGCCCGAAATTTTTTATAGAAAAGTTTTGCCGGCCCGAACCCGAAATTTTTTTAAAAAAAATTTACCGACCTAGCCCAGCCCGAATTTATTTAAATATAGAAATTAATCTTTATAATTACTCAAAATAAAAGTCATGTTGTATGTCGTTTAGTTTCAATAAATAAAATCAAATATTTTTATTTTACATAAAAAATTCAATATAAAATTAATAAATTTAGATATATTTTAAAAAAAATCTAAGGTCCGACCCGACCCGGTCCGAATTTTTTTTAAAATATTAGGCCCGGCCCGAATCCCGTTTGGGCCGGGTAAGGGTCGGGTCTAATTTTGCAGATCTCTACCTTCACCTACAATCGTAACCTTACTCTTTCGTTCACGTCAGATACTTCAGTAGTGCTTGACTGCTGGACTCCTTATGAATTCACTTGTAAATCTTCCCACTTTAATATTCATAACTTTTAGCCTTGGCACATATTTCCATCTCTTCTTTCTCACACGTCTTTGACCAAGGGTCTCCTACCAAATAATATTTGAAATAAATTCTCGAATAATATTACTACACATTTATAATCTTATTTTGGCCTTTTTATAAAATAGTGGGTTAGGATATATCCTCCTTTTTTTCTTCTAAGTTAGTCAAAAATGAATTAGAAAGAATGAAAAAACCTAAATGAATGGAATAAAGAGGAATTTTTTTTTTATTCCTTACAAAGGGTCGCTCGAGGGACGGCGGTCTTCGACTAGGGGAAATGGAGCGTGATTGCCTTATTGCTTATGGCACTAGCTCGTTACTCACCGAAAGACTTTGTTTTTCATCCGATCAATTTACTATGGACGTTTGCCCTAGGTAATTATTGACACCTATATTATAAAAGTTATTTTATGTTTAATTAAATGAAAAATCGAAATATTATAAATAAGAATGTAATATTCTCTAAGTACGAGATTAGGACTTAACCTTATAATATATTTATTTTCATTCGATAAAAGGTGTGGTCTTCTAGGAACATCTTCAGGACCCCTGGGAGGCTGTAACTTCTGCAGCAAATCCAGCAGTACCCTAAATTCTAAACATACCGCTGCTGAGGCAAATGAGAGTACTATGGCACGCATTAAGATACCTTACGCTTGTAAGTTGCTCTTTCAAGAGCTTAGAGCGATGAACGTGGTTCCTAAATTAATTCTCAAGCCTGCCATTGATTGAGAATTTAAATGTTTTACTTTAATCATGATATTTTATTCATATCGTAAAAATTATTTGTATGTCAATCATGATATAAGGATGTATATGTACATATATTTATACTAGTCATAAAATATTGAAACATAAAGGAATATTGTAATTCCTTTAAAAATGTAAATATTTTTATTAATGCCAAATTATAGTTATTATGATCGATTATAGTACTGCAATAGGAGGCGAGTTTAAAAATTTTTTTTAATATTTGGGGGACATGCTGATGACGTTGAAAATATGTTTTTTTAAAGGGGCTAGGGGGATAAAGGTGAAATATTTTTTGGGGAGAATGACAGAACTGGTTTACTTATATTGAAAATTATTTATTTTTAAGTTTAAATAAATAATATGTATTTAAAATATTGAAAAACAACCAATCAAATTATTTTTAAACATTGGAAGAATCGGAAAGCAAAACAAAATGTTTAAATAAATGGGCTGAAAACTATTGGCAGATTAATTTTTTAATCAATGGAAGGAGGGAAAAGAAGATACCGTGAATCTGAAATCGTCAATGAAGTTTATGTTATCAGATTTGACTATATCTATGGTTGATGTTTGCCCCAACCTTTACTAGGATTAGGATCATCATTTTTATCCGGTGCTGGAATATTCGATGATTTTTTGCCCTTATATTCTCATATATTAATAATATGATTTGTTTTGAAACATTTCCAGATATTTGTAACAACTTTGATTATTCAATTTGCTTAAAGAAAGTTGCTACAATATATGGAGATGTTTTGCAACCATTATTCCTCTAAATATTTAGAGTAACTTATTTATTAATTTTTAACTAGGTGAAATGTATTAAACAATATAACATATATAAAAACTAATGTTGAGAACGTCAATAGCTTACCCAATATTTTAGTCAAAAAATATAATGCATGACTCAAGATCTCTTATTAGATGTCTAAACCTTTCTGCCATCTATGAGTTATTTTACAGGCTTTCGTAATATTTTTTGACTAAAATATTGGTTAATCGTTTTTAAAAACCATACAAAAACAATATGAGATATTAAATTAAAAAATTCTACGGAAAATGCATGACCATGGATTGATAAAAAATTTGATCTACAGTTATATAAGCCAATCGTCTGGTGCAAATATGAGTATTCTTAAGGATCGCTGGATAGCACTGAAAGTTTTTGCCCTATAGATTTAAAAAAGGCGAATGCCTCATGTCCTAAATTTTTAAGTGTTATGGTAACGAATGAACTGGATTGTTTAGGAATGAGTATTATTTCTTTTACTATTTTTTGCTTGAAAAATGGAATTGTCTTGGATTTGATTACGCTGATATATCTATGCAGGTATAATCCCAACCAAGAGGAAGACCGTTCACCTAGGATATCAGGATCAACCCATCCAGCCTTTTGCCGTCCAATGTATTGAACTCTATAGGTTCTAATGAAGATGGGTTTAAGGGCTTTAGATATTGTATATGACGGCCTTTAGAAAATTTGCAGTGGGGCGGATGATGGTCATTTTTTCAACAGAAGCCTAATGGATTCTCAGTTATTCAATTCATTGTAAACCTACCGAGATTTGCGAAAGGAGAAATTCAACATAACGTTCGAACCAGAGAAAAATATCAATTCTTTTGAAGGACGGGTTAATATTGAGGATTTATTAAGGTCCCAGATAATAATAGTTTTATCTAAATGAGGAGACAGAATTTAAAAACCAGACTTTGATGGGAAATAAACCTGGATCCAGGATAAAGTATAGAACCTTAAATTCTCTTCTAGCTATCGTTCCTACTTAGCCACGTGATTTAATTTGTACATAACAGGGGAAGCACGAGAGCCATGGAATAATTTAGAGATATAGAGGAAGCTTTTAGTTAAGAAGAATGCTGAGGTGATAATATTGTTAGCAGATCTTAATGACCAAGGGAAAGGTTTTTTAAAAAAAGAGACTTTCAGGATCACCAATTGAAGAGCCTAAATAAGAAATATTAGAGGTATTATACTTGTCAAGATTAAGGCATAAACCAGTTCAGGAGACATGGCTTCAATAATTTTAGGGACTTATAGTAGTTCATCCAAATCGCTTGCTAATGTACCAATATCTAAGTACTACTATCTTTTATTCTATCCATTATTTGGATGATATCTATGCAAAAGAGAGCAGGTTTTAAGGGGGTCACCTTGTTAGATAAGATTTTATACAATTTTGATTGAATTTGAGGAATAATCTATGCGCGTATTCAATATGAAGGTGTTTATATTTGGAAGAGATTTTGAAGAAAATAAAGATTTTTTTGTAGATAGAGAAATGAAATCATTTTTAATATCAATTATATTTTTATGCCTCTAAATTTAAACATGTGATATAATCAACGAGTGCTAAATTAATGTTTTAGATTCACCTTCTGAGGTAGTTTGTAGAATCTTTTATCCGGCCTATTTTCCGGTCCGAACAATCAAACCCGTTTCCCAAAGATCATATCCAATTTTTTTTATATTCAAATCTAAATAAAATTACTATATTTGAACTATCGCCTCATTTATAATAAGCGCGATTTGTTTGAGCGATACGAAATTATTCGCTCCCTAATTTACAAAAGTTAGCCAATAATTTATAACTATGGAGCGAAATGATGAAATCGTGACAGCTGTTAAAGTATATATCAGAAAGTATTATAGTTATAATCTGCAGTGATTCTGCTAGCGACAAGAAATAGCACTTACTATAATCTTCAGCTTAAAATTTTTTCGAGATACTAAAAAATAAATTGATATTTTTCTTGAAAATAAATTAGGAAAACACAAGATATTTAAAATTTTACAGAGGTCCGACTCCCAACCGAAAATATGTTTTAAAATCATGGTCTGACTGCGAAAGAATGTCTGTCCGATTGATCCGAATCGCTCCTTGTAAGGCTCTCCTTGTTAGGTCACTAAGAAGAACGATAAGGGAATTTATTTCTAATTATCATGAAACATAGGGGAAGTTTGGGACTCGCAGATAACAAAGATAAACAATAGTAGAGCCTGTTATGATTAAATTTATAAAAAGCCTAGTAACTATATTGCGCATGACACCTTTTTAAAAATATCTATGCAATAATACAATCTATGTGAATTAATATTTGACAACTGTCAATATATCTTGTCTAGCTTTGACAAATTTTATAACTTCATATTTTGTTATATCGTCAATGTCCACTTAAGGGGTAAAATATTTAATGATTTACATTATCAATGATTTTTGGAAAATATTGCATAAAATACTATTTCTACTTAAATTAATTTGTTGATTTCTAATGCAAAAAAAAAAAAAATTATTATCGATTTCCTTAAAAGGTCTTTTTTGAGTAGATGTCTTTTTCAGATTATCTGCCATTTAACTCAAACCTATAATTGGCTTCTTAACTTCATGAAATAAATGTTGCTTTTTTTAAAAAAAATTGAATTTAATTGGCATTTTGTTAGCTTTGTATATTTGCCTCACACGGGGTTAGCTATACGTCTGACACTATTTAAATTGTTACGAACATGAGTAATATTTTTATTCTCATGATACTCTATAAATATTAATAACTATTAATTAGAATATATATATATATAAAAAGAAAGAAGGGTTAATTGGGTGCTATGCAATTTAAAAAGTTTGTTAGAAGTATCATGAAAGGGGTAGAAGCAATTTATCTTCATATATCTTTCAGGAGTGTGGGTGTAAATTTGGCTTCTTGCGTTTAATTTATTATTCTCTCGTGAAAAACGATTGGACGAAGATTCGATTGCCAAAGAAGATAGTTAAAAAAATTGCTAAATTTTTAATTTCAAATAAATCCTTTTTTTCTCCTGAATTCAGCCTAAACAGGAATCTTACAGAGATATAATATATGATTATCATTGATTCCCTCCCTCTTTCGTTCATTCCTTTTTTTCCCTCTAAGCTTTCTCGTTTTACATAAATTTATCTCTTTTTAAAATGTGAACGACCCTCTCCCTCCCCTCCCCCCTTTCATATTCATATTCATAAAATATATAAGCAATTTATCTCATTAAAAATTAAAAAAATATATATAAGAGATTTGTATTTATTATAAAATTAAATATTTTATTCATGAAAAAAATAATTTTCGGTGTCTGAAGACTCAATAAATTATATAAAAAAAAAAATTTATTCTAATTTTATTCCGAAAAATTCCTTCTTATATTTTTTTAATCTCGAAAAAAATATTTTTAATCTGATTAACATTAATTATTTTTTTTTTTTTCTGAAAATTTCCACTTATTTTTTATTTTATCCTTAAAAAAAGTTGAAGTTCTTTGCATACTTGATTAAAATAATTTATCAATTTATCCTAAAAATTTTTTTTTTCTTTACTCTCCTTCATCCGGCTTTCCTATGTTGCAATGACATATAATAATAATAACTAGACTGACCATACATTCATAACAATGCCATTTGAAAGGGTCGTTGAATGTAAATCAGCTGGGCCCGCCATTTTGATAACCCATATAGTAATTATTCTCATGTTAAAAACCTAACTATTAAAATTGATAACATGTCCTTATTATCTCGATGATCAGGCAATTCTTTAAATAAAGTTTGAGTCAAGACATAGGAATAAATTGGCCTCTTTTTTAAAAATGATATGGATTACCAAAATGGCGTCCCCAGCTGATGCACCTCAGTCTAGGTATTATCGTAAGTTATTTGCTATGTTGGCTTTAAAACGTGAGTTAAATATGTTAAAGTAAAAAAAATAGATTTTACCGAGTTAAAATTTTTATTTTACCTATACTCAATTCGATTTAGTTTATTTGTTCACCATAAATTTGTATCATTATATTTTTTTTCTTTCTATCCTTTTTCTTCTTGTTTTAATTAAGGGATATACAGTGAAAATTAATCAATCAAACAAAGTACATTATATATCAGTATATAATATAATATAACAGAATAAAAAAGGAGTTTTTTTTAAAATATTTTATTTATATATTTAAGTTTAGGACCTTTTTTTCTCCCAGTTTTAATAGGAATATCTGGGTATATTTAAGCCTTTTGGCAAAAACAATTCGTAGCTCTTTAAGAATTGTGTAAAATTAAATTAAGCTTAGATTATTTTTTTTGGGCATTGCACAAACTATTAAATATCGAGGGAAGGTAAATCTTTACAAAAAAAATATTTCTGAAGTGAATTTGGGGTTTTGTACTGCACTTTACTAAGATTGTTGGAAATATTCAGATACATTTTAGATTATATTCGAGGGAAACACTTTGGCCACTAGTAAAAATTTAAAAATTCTAGTGTCAGATCTATATTTTTATATATTGACCTGAAATGTAATTATTTTTTTGCTCCAACTAGAAGGGAGACGGGGGATGGGGTGGGGTGTTGAATCTAAAAAATGCATCCGATTTATTACCAAATAAGAAACATTTATTGATAAGTGTAACTTCATTCTAATGAATTAATCCAATGTTTGTGAAAAGAAAAGATTATCAACGTTCATTTAATCCCAAATATATTGTTTCAAAGCCTTGCTAAAAATTTTGGCAACGTTTATTTGAAGAAAAAAAAAATCAACTTTCCCTATGTTTATATCCAAATTTTTTCCTACATTTTGAAAATAAGTTTCGATTTGTTATATAATAATTTTTTTTAAAATCCCATATTGGTATATCTTTCCAGAAACATATTGCCCTCTTTGAAACTTAGTTATAAAGGTGAAAGTAACTGTTTTTTTTGCATTAATATGACAAAGAAAACATTATATAAATTGTTGTATTACAAATATATGTTATAAATACAAAAAAAATACCAATATTACGAGGTGTATATTCACGGTTATAAATTTCACGATTCTTGCTTTTTTGATTGCAAAAAGCATTTATTTAATATTTGCGATATTGAAAAAATATGCAATATCATTTTCATTGGAAATTATTTAATTTGCCAACTAGACGATTATGCGTCGTGCAGAATCTCAGGTAAGTGTCATGAATAACTTTAAGTTAAAGTTAAGATCGCCTGGCGCATTGGTCAGAATCGTTAGAAAAATTTTTATATAAAAAGATTCCGCTAGTCCATTAGCGTGAAATAAAGCTCACGAATTTATATTGCGCCGGTTATAATGCGTGTGGGTTGAGCTAGAAATTTAATTCTCAAGTTGAGCTCATTAATGTCGGCTTCCATAGAATCTTGTTCAGTGTTGGCTTTGATTAACGCTAAATTTGACGGTGCTTAAAATGGGATGCTGCCGCATATAACAAATTACTTGATCATTTTATTTTAAAACAGTCGACATATAAAATACTTGTTTCTTTGCATTTTTTTTTTCCTAAAATATTTCATGAAATTTGAGATAAGTAATATAAAATAACTGAAGATAAAATGTAAATTTAAAATGGCATCTTCTAATGATGTATTCGTGATTCATAATACCCTGGTTTAGTAAGCCCCCACGTGAACTTGTTTACAAATCAGGAGTAAAATAATATATTGACAATAATGAATGTTTGTTTGTCAAATTATACAAACAAGTACAAACTTTCTTATATAAATTAAACTCTATATTATAAATCTGCAAAGTTTGCCCAGGTCCGCCTAAAAAACTATAGCCGACATAGCCGGTCTACCGGACAATTTAAACATAAAATATCACTCAGGGTCGCCCAAGTCCCTTATTCTTATATAAAATTTTAATAGTCCTGACATTAACATTATTTTTAATATATTTTTTTTTTAAATTTCAAGCTTAATATTTCTTATTTTGATTAATACTATTTTATTTTCGAAATAAATTACCATATATTAGTATTCTTTATATTATTTTTAAGAGTTTGGTCTAAACTAAAATATTAATTCTCTAAATAATAAATATAGTAAATTCCGCAAAAAAATTAAACAATTAATTTATGATACGAATTTAATTACAAATGCGCAAATAGATTATCAAACCCAATTAATGTTATAAAACGGTTGTTATGGGAATAGATAGTCATAAAGGTGAGATATAAACGCCATTAGTTGACATTGGGAAGAAAAAAATTAGAAAAAAATGCGACGGGCTGGTAAATTCATAAATAAAAATATAACGGGCTGAAGCGGAGTTTTCGTAAAACTTTAACGGGCTGGGATGGGTCTGACTTTTTGTAAATTTTTACGGGCCGGGCTGGGCATTATAACGGATCGGACCGAGAAAATTTTGTAAAATGAATTATAATGGTCCGGTTCTAGTCTGGAAAAATTTAGTGGGATGGGCAACCTATCTAATAAAAAAATTTTTATGTACCAAAGCGCACCCAAGCCTTCGCAGACTTTCACTCTTTATTAATAATTTTTTTTATTTAAAATTAATAGAAATTATATAATTTTTTATCTCAAAATTTTTTTATATTTTATATAAAAATTTAATATGATTTAATTTACTTCAATTTATAGAAATAAAATATAAAATAAAAATAGGTTAAAATTTTTAAAAATGGGATCAAATGGTTTGTCGCGATCGAAGGTTTGACTAGCCTGGATATTATTAATTTTAAATAAATTTACTATTTCTTTCTTTCTTTCTTTCTTCCTTTTTTCTTTCTTCCTTTTTCTTTCTTTCTTTCTTTTTTCCACCAATTCTTGTATAACTTGTAATATCGGGGGAAAAAATAATAATTTATTATTAATATATAAAAAAATTTTTTTTATAATTATATTTAAAAACTGTTATCTATAAAATTTCCAATGGTCACAAAACAATTCACAAGCTATATGAAAAAAAAATTTATTACATTTTTTATTTTTAACTTAAAATTAATTTCTATGTAATAAAATATTATATCCATTGATTATGATCATATTTATAAAAAAAATATTATTTTTATATATATAAAAAGAGTTCAAAATATTTTTCGATGAATTAGCAAAATTAAATTGTATTTTTATATACAAAGGACTTTTTAAAAAATTTATTTTGTGTTTTACACAATAATCGGTAGAGTTTTATTCCATTCATGTATAATCGGCTGAGATTCTCAAAAATCTTGATAGTTTTCAAAATGGCGGCCATAATTTACTATTCATTGTATGGCGCGAAAATATCTGCATTTCCCGGCAACTCCAGATATTCCAAAAAATATTTTGAGGCGGCATTTCAAGGTTAAATTTTTTTATTGAATTATTATTTTTATCCTTTTAGTAAATTTATGATTTTAATTTGAGGCGTTATTTAGGAAAATTTCTTATGTCTCTTTATTTTATTGCTTTGACAAAAAGAAACGACATTACCTACCAGGGTCCTCTAGTGCAGGGGTGTGGGACGATAGAATTGTACCCTTAGATATTCATGGATCGGGGTAATTTGGATGGTGGTAGCCTAACCTAATGATAAATATATATTAAAAAAAACTGTTTACATTATTACTAGAAGTTTCTACTAGCTTCATCTATTAGAAAAATTTCACATGTTACAATGATTAACGATCTACAAGTTGCCATACTGATCTGATGTAAAATCTTGGAGATTAGAACCATTTTACTGAAAGAAGGTTTTTTAGCGATTAGCAACAGAAGATGGAGATTCCATTTGGGGTAGTGAGATATGTTAATAGGGGGATAGGATTGTATTGTCCCAATGTTATTTGGATATTATTATTTTTATCGTTAGTTTGTATAGGTTCTTCTTTTAACATTTTAATTATATATCGAATTTTTAAATATTATTAATATAAAATTTGCAAAATTTTTAATCATTGTTTTATTAAATATTTAATTTTTGACAATAATTATCTATTTTCTTTTGTTAATTTCCAATGATCTTCAGAGAAATCTTTAAGGATATATATATTGATACTTTCTTTCCATCCTTCCATCCTTCTATCCTTCTATCCTTCCTTCCTTCCTTCCTTCCTTCCTTCCTTCCTTCCTTCCTTCCTTCCTTCCTTCCTTCCTTCCTTCCTTCCTTCCTTCCTTCCTTCCTTCCTTCCTTCCTTCCTTCCTTCCTTCCTTCCTTCCTTCCTTCCTTCCTTCCTTCCTTCTCTTCCTTGCTTCCTTCCTTCCTTCCTTCCTTCCTTCTTTCCTTCCTTCCTTCCTTTCCTTCCTTCCTTCCTTCCTTCCTTCCTTCCTTCCTTCCTTCCTTCCTTCCTTCCTTCCTTCCTTCCTTCCTTCCTTCCTTCCTTCCTTCCTTCCTTCCTTCCTTCCTTCCTTCCTTCCTTCCTTCCTTCCTTCCTTCCTTCCTTCCTTCCTTCCTTCCTTCCTTCCTTCCTTCCTTCCTTCCTTCCTTCCTTCCTTCCTTCCTTCCTTCCTTCCTTCCTTCCTTCCTTCCTTCCTTCCTTCCTTCCTTTCTTTCTTTTATTTCTTAAAAAATATAAATCATCTCATAAGTCGTGTTCATTTTAGGAATATATAATTCAACACAATTTTTTTTTAATATAGGTGACTGCCTGAGTGAAAATAATTTGTGTTCTCAAATCTGTTTAGACGTTGATAAGGGAATCTTTGAATGTGACTGTTTTGTTGGTTACGATTTAGCGGAAGATGGATACTTCTGCAAAGGTAAAGTTTCAATTTTTCCTATAAAATTATGAATAAAAACTTTAAAATTTTTTTGAGGAAAGTAAAATATGTTATAATATCACAATCAAGAATTAACTATCACAAGAAGAACGATAAAATGAAGGAGGCAGCGTCTTATGACTATTATATTGTTCTAACTCTATTTTATGAAACAACTTTGTCTTAGTTAATTTTTGGGAAAGAATGAGGGGTGGTGGAAGCCATTTTTAAAATATAGATATTTTGATTGCGATTAAATATTTTTAAAAAAATCTTTCTGAAGATTTTATTTTGCCCAAAATTTTGAGCCAAAATTCTTCGGAGATCAACTCTTCAAGAGATCAAAATCTACAGATTTTTTTATCATGAAGAACATTATAAACTTTGCTTGGTTAGTAGTATAGTATACCTGCGATATATCTAAAACGATATTCGGCAAGGAAAATATATTATCTATGGTAGTGTTGTTAAACGGCTCGATTTGAGCCGATTTTTAAAAACGGCTAGCTCAGGTCAACATTATAGCCAGGAAAATATTGCCTAAGTGTCTAGATTTCGCTAATAGATGTTCAATCCTATGTGCCACGTATGAGCAAAATCTTTAGGCTTGCGTAATATTTTTCTGGATAAAATATTGAGTTAGCCGTTTTAAAATTTTTTTTAAAATCTATTATTCGAAATAATTTCTAAAATAATTTTTAAAATTATAATCGTAGATTTTTTCATATTTGAATTTATTCTTAATTATTTATAGCGCTCCTTGTTAAAACTTTTTATTTATTTATTTTTTTTAAAAAAAAATATAGAATTTAATTTTATCCAATTCTCTAATATTCGACGAATCGAATCGAATCAAATATTCGACAAATCGAATCTAATATTTTATTATTTCTTTCGGATACAAATATAAAATTATTCAATTTGCAATTAAAAACCGAAAACGAATAGTGCAAATATTTTGTAGGTTATAAAACATACCTACTACTATTATTTAAGGGAGGAGGGGGGGAGGGTGTGATAGCTCGGAGATCGGAAAAATTATTTTGAGTTATTAAGTTTATATTGATTATTTTAATTATTTTGTATTTAAATTAAAGATTTGGTTATTTAAATGTAGTATCTAGTGACACAAAGTCGCTACTTACAATTGAGCCGATTTTTAAAATACGGCTAACTTCAGTATTCCATCCAGAAAACAATTGTGCGAGCCGGAAGATTTTTCCTCATAGAAGGCACAAAGGTTTGGACATCTAAAATCTAGAGGCTCAAGCGATATTTTTCTTGGTTAATATATTGAGCGTGTCGTTTTTTTAAAGAATTATGCATCACTAATAATGACGCATTTTTGGAATGTGGGGAGGGGGGAGGGAGAGTTACATATATGTTTGCCCAAAAATATGATTAGGGGGTATCATTTTTATAAGATCTGCCATAAAATTTTAAAAATAGAAAGTAATTCAATAAAAAAAAAAAATTATAAGCCAGAGTTTGGAATGGGAAGGGAACCGGGAAAAATCTAGAAACAGGAAACATAATCTAGAATCTTCTATTTAAAACTAAGAACCAGAATCCATTTTAAAATTTCCAGGAACACCTGTCTTATATTATTTATTTTTTTAAAAAAGTGATTTCTGAGGGTTTATTTGTCACTATCGTTTACAAAATATTTAGAGAAGCAGAACAACCATTATTAAAATATTGAGAACCGGAAATCCAGAACTACCTTAAAAGAACGGAAAAACCAGAACCACCATTTTGAAAATGTTAAACCGGAAGTCAGAACCCTTTTTAATATAAGTCGCTAGCTTAGTAGGTAACCCAAAAATTTTAAGAATTAAACCATCTCCGAATCGACCTCAGACCATGACGATATAAAACTGTATAATTCCAGTATTATCTTATTTATCTTTAAACTAAATTAAAAATGTTCGAAATGTAAATTTATGCAGATATGTCTAATTCCATCGCGAAAGATGTAACCCAACATGAAATGCATCTATCCAAAAATGATATTCACGGCTCATCCACTACTACAAACAAGGCATCTATGAATACAGCTGGTTTTATCACCCCGATAAAAATTATTCCATTCCCTGTATCGTCTAACATCCGTTCCTCGATGAGTCAAAGACCATCGTTCTCCAAAATGATTGGATCAAGAAGGAGCGTCGCAAAATACGGGGGTAAAAATAACGACATAAAATTTCCCGAAAAATTATTGCACCACGAAATAATAAACACAATCGGGGAACAAAATAGTAGTAGTAATGATGTTAATAATCGATATTCCCCGTCATTTTCCCATTTTTTATCGACCAAAATACCCTTTTTAATACATCACCATTCAAAATATAATCGCGATAATTATAATAATAATAATTATAATGATGGAGGGGGGAAAAAATCGAAAACTACGGGGAGAGGCATGGTAGAGTGGCCACAAATGGGTGTTATTATTAATGATGAACATCGAAATACCACGCTAGACGTGGAAGGGAATAATAGGAAAAAAAATGATAATTATGTATACGACGATTTTTACTATGGTAAAATAGAACAAAATAAATTTGACGATGATGATGAAGACATTGTTCGAAAGAATGATAAGGAGATAAGTGGCGATAAAATGATAATGGAGGATTATTTGACCAGTCGAGAAAATATTTATCGATTGGAAGATGAAATTTGTAACGTTTGCCTTAATAATAATAATAATGTTAATAATAAAAATAATAATAATAATGATGAAAGCCGAAAGAGAAATAATCTTAATGAAATCTTGACTTTAGCCGACGCGAACGAAGGAGACAATGTTACGTTGTTGTGCCCTCCCTCGGGAAAAGGTTTCAAACAAACAAAAAACAAAAAAAAACTTTTATTGAAATAAGTTCTAATTTTAAAAAAGCTAAATATAAAAGAGATATTTTATATTAAATTTTAATCATATTTTTTTCTTTTTTTACAGATATAAAAATGATAACAATGTTATAATTTCCATCTTTTTATTTTTTCCGTTTATGAAACTTTCGCGTATTTATTTTAGAAAATAACCTATAAATCTTATTTACTTTAATTATTTTCCTTTCTTTACACTCTTTTTCTCCATTTTATTGTTAATTTATGATCATTATTCCCTTGTGGATTAATTTACTAACATAATTTTAGTAGCGTTTTTTGTTATTATTAGGGCCAAATAAAAATTTTATTAGTCCCCGAGGGGTATACTGGGTAGTGTTGTTAAACGGCTTTTAAGCCGATTTTTAAAAAACGGTTAACTCTATATTTTAGCCAGAAAAATGATTGCCTAAACCTGGTGATTTCGCGAAAAGTTGTCCAAACCCTTTGTGGCATCTGTGACCAAAATCTTCAGGGCCTGGGTAATATTTTTTTGAATCAAAATATTGAGTGTTTAACAAAACTAATACTAGGAACCGACACTCCAAGCATTTTTAAAAATGATCAATACAAAAAAAAACTATAGATATTTTGACTTGATTTATGCTAAACTTCGTTTCTGAAAAGTTAGACGCGTTTTTTATAGAAAGTTATTTAAAAGATAAAATCATTTGAGTTTGAGAGCAAAAAAATAACATTTTAATATAATTTTTTTTTTTTAAATTATTTAATTTAAATATTAAATTTTTAATTTTTTTGCATGTTTTTTAAAACAGAATTTTTATGATTTATTTTTTATGAAAAAAATAATATTTAAGATAATTTTTGCTTTTAAAGTACAATTGTCTAAAAAATATTAAATCTTTATAAGAATATATTTTTTGAGTGAGATATGACAATTTTGAAATGGAGGTGTGAGATACGTCCTATTCAACTCGCGCTATTTCTTTGACCTTACCCTGGGTTTCCCGGGTAGCGGTGCGAATTAGCAGAGAATTATACAAAATAGGCTATAATTTTTGTATTCCCCCCCCCCCCCATGCCATATATTTTTTCTCAGTTTGATGACATCTTTAATTAATTGCTTTTTTCATTTAAAGTTCTTTGATCAAAATTTTTTAAAAAACAACTATGAGTTATATAAATATTTTCAAAAGTAACTTACAATGTAGATAGTTACTTTTGAAAATATAACCAACTCGTTACTTTAAAAAAAAATGTAATAAGTAGTAACAGAAACAATTTACCATTTTTTAACAATATATAAATTATATAAAATTGGGCGGACAGATGAAACTTTGAAATATTATAATTTAGTGAAAAAAATTTTTTTTGACCAACTAAATCCTTCTTACAACCCTCTAAAACCAACTTTTTTTTTAAAAAAAACTTGAATATTTTCCCTAACAGAATAATGAAAATTGGTCATATTTATCGAAATACTGACTTCCAAAGATTTTATAATTCTCAGCTATTACGCAGAATTTTTTTTTTATCTCATTCAAAAATCAACTTATTTAAACGATTTTTACCCTTGTGGATTGTCGATATTTTAAACTAACTCTTAAACGATTTGTAATATTGTACCCATATCATATTCGATTAAAAAATCGATTTTTTTTTAAATTATAAAAAAATATTTTATCGCAATTAACGCCAACTTGCGTTAAAGATTTATGTTAAAGATATAACCTTAAAAACTATTTATTATTATTTTTTCTTACAAATTAAAATAAAAGATGTTGTTTCCAATTTATACAATTGATTCTTGGATAAAGATGATTCAAATTGTTATAAAATATTATTAATATTTCCCCAAATTAATTTTTTATAATGATTATAATTTTTTTTTATATTAAAAAATTACCGTTTAAATAGTAATATATAAAACGATAAATATTAAATATATTAAAAAAATAATATAACACAAAAAATAAATTTTCTAATAAATTAAAATAAATTTTTATCATTTGGAAAAAAAAACTTTAATAACTAATCTCAAATTTAACTCCAATTCATGGCATCAAGCCACTCTCCCCTGCAATAAAGAAGGCATAGAGTTACGATCACCCATTCTCGCCCGGATTGGCTAGTTCCAAAATAATAACTGATCACCTGTCCTTGCCAGATGGGTTGCTTGACGAAGCCTATATCATATGGGAAGCCTTAGTCGGAGATGAATGTCAACCTCCAGCCTCCCATAAATAAAAGGGTTGGGATAATCCGATAATCTCAAGATCCGTTGATTACCTCTTTTCAACCCTGATGTCTGAAGATCACGCTTTACTAGCTTCTTTCAATCAAGGTTCTCGGTATGAATACTTATTCCCTCCAAAAATCTTAATCTCGATCTGTCAAACCAAGAATTCAGCTTTGCAGTAGCCATTCGCTTAAATGTGAAAGCCTCCGTCTCATAAAGTGCACCAAGTGCAAGAAGCCAGTAAGTCTAACTAACCCCCCCCCCCCCCCCCCCCCCCACCCTCCAGACTATAACATCCTTGGAAGCCAGGCTCTTAACCTTAAAAAGCGTGGCAGAGTCTTAAGAACTTAATCAGGAGGCCCAAAAGGAGCGTCTACTCACGTTAAGGCATAGAAATTCAGATCATAAAATCTAATTTCATATGTTCATGGTTCATTCATCGGACAACCGGAATAATCTAGATCTTTTTCCTCTTTCCTTATATATTTAGAATTTTTTTTTTCTTATTTCTCAAATTAAGAAATATCATGTACTTTTTTTTTATTCCCATTTATATTCGTGATTAATAAAAAAACTTTTTTTCCCCTTTCTCAATTACAAATTTCTTTATAAATTAAATTGATTTTTCTCGTAAATTTTTAATTAATAATAAATCATTATTTCTTTTCTTTTTCTCTGTTAATTTTTTTAAATTATATTATTTTTTGATATAGTTCTTTTTGTAATTATTATTTTTTTAATTTTTATCTATTTTTAACAATTTAATTTTCATTATTTTCGTAATTATAAATATATTAAAATTGAAATATTATAATTTGTTATTTAAATCAAAAATTTAAAAAAAATATACTAAAACTTTACTTTTGTCATTTTTGAAATTGTTTACATAATTTTTTTTTTGATAATCTCTGAATTCATTTTTTTTTACACTCGAATGAATTTTCGATAGAATGTCTTCTCCTATTTTCGCTCATTTTCAATGCCTTGAATTTCTTCGTTTCATTCACAATATCTTCGTGTTTACGATCTTACTAATTTTCGATAACATGATGATTATTCTTCCCGGCCAAATCTCCTACATGATTTGTGCTGATCTCGTTTTTATGATCCAAAATTACTTCCAAACATTTATATAAAACTTATCTCCTACCCACAGAAATTTTTATCCGGCCCAAAATAGAGTTAATAAAAAGAAATTCACCCTTGTGGAGTAAAAACAAATGTCGTCATCAACTTTAAATTACTGCCGGAAGAATTTTAATATTGCTCTTAATAATCATAATATTTTATTTCGGTCAAACCTAGATATTTATTTATGAAGCAAAATTAACTCCACCTTGCGGAAAAAGTCTTGTAGCAAGATTTAATTTAGAAACTATTTATCGTAACATTTTCTTCTTGCAATCTAAACTAAAAGATGTTTGTCTAGTTAGATTTTTAGATTAAAATGAGATTAATTTTTTTAAATATTATTAATCTTTTTCTAAATTTATTCTGACACTTATGATTTAAAAGCCATTTTTTTAAAAAAAATTAAATATTTTTTCCCATAAGAGCAACATTCATTTTCCACATTTTATATACCCAGTAGGGTTTAATTCGATCATATTTGACTTTAATTAATTATAAAAAAAAATGGAGAGCTAATTTTTAATAAAATAATTTTTACTTATGAAAAAAAATATATTTATTTATAAATAAATAAATAAATTATTTTGAAATAAATAAATATTGTTAATGGTAAAAAAAAAACAACATGCGTTCTTTAAAAAATGAAAATTTTACTTTTTTTATAATTTTTTAAATGCAACAATAGTTGCAAGTAACAATAGCCTCATATATATATATTTTGGGAGAGAAATTTATTTTGCGCAATCATTGTTATATGATGTAGTGATCTGCATCGGGCCTGATTTTTCAATCCCAGTCCGACCCTAAATTTTTTTAAAAAAAGTTTTTGCCGGCCCGGCCCGAAATTCTTTAAAAAAAATTTACCGACCTGGCCCGGTCCGAATTTATTTAAATATAGAAATTAATTTTTATAATTACTCAAAATAAAAGACATATGTTATATGTCATTTAGTTTCAATAAATAAAATAAAATATTTTTATTTTACATAAAAAATTCAATATAAAATTGATAAATTTAGATATATTTCAAAAAATTTCCAAGGCTGACCCGAGGCCCGATTTTTCTTTAAACCCGATTATTTTAAATAGAATTTGCGGGCCGGGCCTAACTTTGCAGATCTCTAATATGATGCTTAATTTTGTGCATTTATTTTTGTTAATTTATCAATTCATCAATATCACGATAAATATATTTTACGTGATACGTGATAAAAATATTTTCGCCCTCAGGTTGTGAATACAAAAGAGCTACGCTAGGTTTTCCATAAAAAACCATCAAAATAGTTAATTAGGGGGAGAAAATGAGGAGCCTTCCAAACATTTGTGGGCAAGCCGCACGTACTTGTTGTACGCATAACAGTCCAAGAACTGTTATTTAAACGTCTATAAGGCTAATAACAAAAAGAATTGGGCAAAACAAAAGCCTATTATGATTGAGAAAGATTATTTGTAAATTTATAATTTATTTTTTTCAAAATGTGGTAAAAAAGAATATAAAAAGAAAAAGAAAGCATTAAAATAAAAAGTTAAAATCATTATTTTTTTTTTATTATTAATGATCCTATATTTTCAATTTTCAAATAATAAATAATATAAAGTATTAAAAAAACGAAAATATAATATTTTATGTTTTAATATATTTAAAAATGTTTGAAAAATATATAATAATACTATAAAAAAAAAGAACGGAGATGGTGTGACGCAGGGAAACAAAAATGAAAAAGGGACGTAAGTGTTGTCTAGGATAGCTCTTTGGCTAGAAGACTACCATTGAAACTGATATAATTAGCTTTGAGAATCGCTATGGATAATCGTTGACGAAGAAAAAAACCCTCTCGAGGTTCTTCTGAGAGTTTGCTGATTTGTGATCCTAAGTTTTTGAAAAATGCTAAGGCGAGTTTGCCGAAGGTGCCAAGAGTGTTTGATATGATTGGGATGAAACAATGATCATTCATAATTTCTGTGTATTTAGAAGTTTTAAGTTGTTCCATCTGGTCAAGGATGTTGATGGCGTGGTTGGATGGGGCCAAGGGGTCAATACAGGAATAGTCCCATACCAAAAGTTGGCCTCTCCTCCATGGGATTTGAGAGATCCCGTCAGGACGTTTACCGTCAGATCTAAAAAGACCCTGTGGTTTTAGAGTGGAAGGAATTTGAGCGGATTTCAGTGCATGTTGGATGATTGTATTACATTGCTTGTGTCTGATGAATCGTCCATTGCAGGAGCGACAATGTAAACTATGTCTACCCTTCGAGGCAACTGGCGAGTTGCAACCTGAGCAGATGTGAGGGTGAGTGATGGAACAATTTAGACGAATGCCGATGGCGTGGGTAAATTCATTGTTGGATAGTTGAAGCTGAAGATTGGTAGATGGGATGGCCTCAAGAAACTCATGTCCCGTACCATTGAGCAGGGAAGAGAATAGGGTGCGGTCGGTAGATTGCATGCTAGATAAGAGAGTTTCAACGCAGCGAGCAACCACTGGTGCATCCCAGTCTTTCTGTCTATGGGTGGTGGGGGGAAGAGAATCAGCATTGATCCTTGTTTTCCAAATATCCATAGCCACGATTAAGGAAAGGTCTTCTTTAGAATTATGGGCGGTGGTTATTGGCTTTGTCAAGAGACTACTCGATATGAAAGTAGTTATTGCTAAGTCAAGTGGAGATCTGATGCCGAGACCACCAAATTTGGTTGGAAGAGTTGCCTGGGCCCAAGCGGTTTCGTTAAATCTGATATTTACTATTTTTTCGGTTAAGTCCTTTATTCCTTTTTTGTAAGTTTGGAGAGGAATAGAATATTTAAAAATTGGTGTTGACCGAAGTGCGTAAAGAATCCTTGGTATAAAAAAGAAATTTTTTAGCAAAAAAAGGACTTGTGTGATGGAAGAAGTGTAAAGATGTCCTCCAGTTTAAGGAGTATGTCAAGTGTGGTATGAAGAAAGGTGCTTATTGCCTCGTGTCCTCCTACAGGCGATCCTAGATGTGTTAATTCAACGCTTGATGTGACTTTGAAATCGTGAGTGTTGGGAGCATTAGAATTTAAAAGTGAGAATTCAGATTTGCTCTGGTTAAGCGAAAGACCAATGGCTGTGCCCATTTCTTTAATTATGGTGACTGCTTTGGCAATTTCACTACTGGGACCACTCAAGATTCCATCATCAATATACCAAGCGTGGAGCGATAGAGTACATGAAGAGTTTATTGATTTTATCATGTCATTGATTCCAAGACTAAAGAGAAGGGATCCGAGAGGGTCACCCTGTTGGATACCCTCGACAGAAAGTATCTTTTCTTTGTTGAATTGTAAGATTGTTGGTGATTGGTAGCAAGAGAAAAGTAATTTGGTGTAAGCGGGGAAATGGAAGCAAGTTGAATGTAGGAACGTGTTGCGCGAAAGAGTGTTGTAGGCGTTAGAGAAGTCAATTTTTTTATTTTTTTTAAAAAAAAGAAAATTGTTTTTCTACAATTGTGTAATATTATATTTTATCCATTTTTAATTAATATGTGTTATTTTATTTTGACGTAATTGTGTTTTGCAATTTTATTGTTATTTAGATATTGTTAAATTGTCGAATTAGACAATAAAGTAAAGAAAAAAAAACGAATTGCATACATCTAATTATTTAATTTATAAATATCAACACTAGATAAAATTGAACGTTTTTTTTTAAATATAATTTTGAGTCCAATTCTCACTAATGTTGTCAGCCACCAAACCCAGTATTTTAATAAAATAATATAACGTAGCATCGAAATTTCGTTATAAATAGATGTCTCATCTTCATTTACAAGCTTTTCCTTCCTTTCTACCCTTCTATTTGAAAATTAAAAAAATTCATTGACTCTTGAAATCCTCTTAAACATTTATATTCCCGAGTATTAGGGGGATGATTAATCAACTTCCGGCCAAACAAGGTGGTTTGAGATGATTTCTCCCTCTCAATCTAGTATCTTTGTCAGCATCTCTTCTCGTCTTCAATGTGAGAGGTTATTAGTAATCTTATGAGACAAAGTGATAATCTATTTGAAACTCCCTGTGACATATAAAGGAAATATTTATGCCTTTCATCTCTTCCAAAGTCCACTGGACAAGGAGATGTTTTAAACCATTTTCTGGCTAACTTTAACAAGAAATTGATGGGGGTTAATTAATGCCAAAATAAAGTTTAGAAATAAATAATTCTTACGACAATTGTCATTTTTCTGTATTTCATTAAATTCTGATGTATTCCTTGTGGGGAAGGAAGGGGGGGTTCATTTTGATATTAAAAGAATTTATTAAGGAAATAGTATTTTCCACTTAAATTTTTTTTTTAAATCGAAAAAATGAAGAATTTATTTCAGGGGAAATTTTTCCCGGAGTATTCTTTTCAGCGGGAATTTATTTTTTCCGGGGAATTTTCCTCTTAATAAATAAAATATAATATTATCCATATATATAATAAATCTTATGATTATCCATAAACTTAACTAATGGATCTCTTTTGTTCTTCTCCTCTTTGCATTTTAACTGCATTTTAATTTTATGAGAAAACTAAAAATATTTTTTTTTAGATTTAATAAATCTCAAATACGAATTTGAATTGACAAAAAAATGATATAAATAAATGACTACAAATATGTGTAACATATAGCATATCTCGATCTCTTCTTGCTGTCGTTTATAAATCAACCACGCAATAAAATTGTTTTTTAAATTAAATTTTGATCATAATAATTTTGTTTTTTTAATATTTCTTATCAAAAATGAAAATTTATAATTTAATATAAAATAAAATTAGAACAAAATTTCTATTATAGACATTAAAAAAAAATTTATTTTATGTTATCAATAAATTATGTGAGATGTGGTCAAAAATACAAAACCAGAAAATATGCTAAAAAAAAAGGTCTTATGTTATATCATTTACCTCCTCCTCAACTAATTGACATAATATTTGCGAAAGCACCGAAAATTTCGCCCTTTTTCTAACATTGTAAACTTATCCTTTTTTTTAATGGTGAGGGGGAAGACCATCTGTTTAAAATATAAGCTGATTGGGAGAAAAAACATGTAATGTGATCAAAATTTATAACAATTATATGTCCAAAGAATTTTAAAAGGGTATAGCTAGCCAGAATGGTTTCTAGCGTAACTGATAAGACATAAACGACATGTGACTGAAGGACTTTATACTATTTTTATTTGTAATGTTAAACCGTTTGATTTTTAAAAATGGCTTAACCCATTAGCTTAGCCAATACTACGCAAGCTGATTCGCTCATAGATAGCAAAAAGATTTGCACATCTATTAAAGAAAAACCCAAGGCTTGGGTAATATTATTTTAGTTAAAATCTTTATCAACAGTTTGTTTTGAATTAAATATTTTCGCAAACATTTTAGATTTCCTTTTCCGGTCCAAACCTGCATATCAACAATTAGGCGGAAAATTTCCGATGTCAGGGAAAAAATATTTTTCAGTTTTTACCTTTCGGTTAGAACTGATATTTTGCTACGAGGGTCTCGTCATGCGAGTTGCCTTCAAGGATGAATGTTCTAGGAAAAAGTCTGGATCTCGAATTCTAAAACGGATGAAACGTAGGAGGCGGCATTGCAATGATGGACGATATCTTTTATTGTTGTATTTGAAGAATGGAAAATTAAAATGCGCTATATTTAATACCACCCTTGATTCGCGTTTAATCGAAGAAATAAAGTATTTTTTTGGATTTTCTAAATTTTAAATTTTTTTAAAAAAAATAAATAACAGAAACCTGCAGAAGTATCATTTGCGCGACCGGGCCCAAATTTTTTTTACCAATAATATTTTGCTGCCCGGCCCGGTTTTTAAAAAATATATTATATTTATTTTTGATTTTTATAGCTAATAATGATGATTTCAAATATTTGGTTCCGACCCGTGTACCCGGGGGCATAGGGCCGGGTCTGTAGGTCTATGAGTTGGATTGAACGAATGATATCTCATATTATATTTTTTAATTAAAAAAAATAATACTGAAACTTATATAAGACACCCTTACACAAATTACATTACCCACTATTTTATGTCTCTATGCTATAAATCAGATTTTTATGATATAATTAGTTTGCCAATATAACAAAACATTCTCTTGAGAAAAGCGCCCAGGACACCCATGGTGTTGGTTGATGTGGGAGATGGGGGGGGGGGGTGTGGTCATAGATTTTGAAATAAGGAGATAGTACCTTAAAAATAGGCTTTAACTATTATTTATTTATTTTTAGTTTTAGAGTGATAATTTATTCAGATCAGACCGCTATTTCAAATTCTAAGAATAAATTTTGACAAACGAGCTAGTTATGAGGTTTTATAAAGTTTAAAATTATATTTATTTATTTTTTTTCTTTGCGGGGATTTCAAAAAAAACAGCTCTCAGGTCCAATTGGCGCGAAATGTTTGGCACAATATAACGGTTAACATTGATAAAAAGGGAATTAAACTGGTGATGAGCGAAGGGATTTATAGTTCCACGACAAAATCTAGGTATGATGTAATAAGTTCCTCCATTTTCTACTCACGTTTAAAAGACCTGATAATTGACGAAATTCAATTGGGCGGATTACCTAAATCTCGAACGCATTTTGACCTAAAAAATTATGACGATTATAAATATGTTAAACGAGGAATCCGGGGATGTATAAGAAAGGTTTTTAAATTGATTTATTTTTTTCGATATTTTATTACATAAAACGTAACGTCGGTATCCTTTCAAACCCTTTCTATCTAAACTATTTCAACATGTTTTATACGATATCCTAAGTTCGAAAGCTAAGTAACCAATAGAAAATGCCCTATTTTATCGTTATTTAAAAATTTCTATTTAATCCTTTGTAATTAATGTAACTGTAAAGTAACTGCAACTAGTTACAGTTACATTATCTTTTTATTAGAAAATTTGCTCAACCTTGATATCTCTCCTTTCAAAATTTCTTTATTAATAGTTCGGTTACTGTTCAAAAAATTGTAACGATTTTTTCGGTTTCGCTATTCAGTTTGATACTTTGCGTTGGTCTAAATACCATTTTTATATAATGCGTTATTATCATTTTTTTTTTTAAATTTATAAATTAATAGACGTGTGTTAATCACAATTTTCTATATTTTAGGTACGGGTTCAAGATCAATTAACACCCTTAATCTATTCTTTAAAGGGTGGTATATGTGGTAAACCAGAGCTGGACCACATATCTCATGATTACAAATGTAAGTTACGTCAATCAGTTATATCTCTAAAATCCATTTGATTTCTTTAATAATAAATAACCATATATTATCATCTTTTTGAAGATTTCTTTAAAAAAATGATTTATAATAATAAATATCTTTATATCAGAGACCTGCTGAGATACCATTTGCACGAGACCCGGCTCGGATTTTTTTTTTAAGAAAAATTTTCGACCCGGATTTTTTATTAAAAATTTTATTACGGCCCGGCCCATGTACCCGGGTCGGGCCGGGCCTGCAGGTCTCTATTTTATACATTTCTGTTTCAATTCAATTTTCCTTTTTTTTATCGTAATTATCAGCGTACGAAGAGGTGCCATACTTCAATGGAGTAGATAGCTATATTCAATTTTCGTACCCGTTCGACAAGTATAATTCAAATTATCTTAACAGAAATAAGCGCCATAAAAATCATTTTTAAAACAATAATGTCAATGTCGTGCTTGAAGACATAGTCCAATTCTTAAAATATAATTATAATTTTCTATAAATTCATAGCTATAAAAAGGATTTTTTTTATGTCAATTTTTTAAAACTTTTTCCTCAGAATTCTCAAAATACAATCGAAACAGAAAAGTTCCAACATGCTATCCCTACATTTTATAGCGCACGATCCTAACGGTATATTGGTCTGTTTTCTATCCAAGAGTGGGTTGGGTGTAAATCAACTAATTATACTAGCCATTTTCGACGCCAGCTTTAAATTGATCGTTGGAATAGAAAATTACTTTTACGTTTCCAAACTAAAACACCGTCAATTAGCTTTGGGCATTCCACATTCCCTCATATTGAATAATGATGAAAGGTTTTTATTGCATATTATTTTAAAATAAATTTCAGACCATAAAAATTCATATATATATATAAATGTCGTATGGGGATTCGGAATCTCTCAATTTCAAATCATTTATCGAGGGCGATTTAAAAAATTTTTTTGATTTAACTGGAAATATATTCCAACATGTGTAGAGTATTTAGCTTATAAATTTCAGCCATAGACATTTTAGTATTTTTTAATTTATATATAAAATTTAATATAAATTATGAGTAGTTCTAAAGTTCGTTGCAAAATTGCTTGAAATTTACAGTTTGGATACTCTATACATGCCGAAATACGATTCCTGTAAAATCAGATTTTCAAAAACTAAAAATATGCTATTCTATGGGCTCAAACCTAGAGGATGTAGTTTTCTTCTTTTCTTGGTTTTTACTGAAAACGTGGTTTTAAAGTTTTACAGCATCATCAAAAATATCTTTATATTAGTTGCTTATATATTAGAAAGCCGCAGGCTCGAGACCCCAGGGCCATATTTCAATTTTTTAAATTTAACCTATCGACCGGACTTGATTTTTTTTAAAAAAATATCCTGTACAAATGGTACCTCTGATTTTATACCCATATCGTGGCATGATTATAGGAGTAAGCTACTTACTCTAATTTCTTAAAAAAGATGGAAGAACAAAAAATCAACTTTTAACAGAGGAATAATTAAAAAAAATATCCTGTACAAATGGTACATGTGATTTTATACCCATATCGTGGCATGATTATAGGAGTAAGCTACTTACTCTAATTTCTTAAAAAAGATGGAAGAACAAAAAATCAACTTTTAACAGAGGAATAAATACAAATTCTAAAAATTAAATAATATATAAATTTTCATCAATTTGTAAAAACTGGGCAGACTAATTTTTGATCATAACAGTGGCCTAATAGAAGTGTTCTAACTTCGTTAAAGAGTTGTATGTTATCGAATCAAATTTCCATTTTCGTATTGACTCATTTACCTCTTGATTCGTTTATTATTCTGATCTCTTCCCTCATTTTTTCTTTATATAATAATAAACCGTATTTATTTTTCTTAATCACTACACTTTAATTTATCGATTTACACTTTAAAATTTTTTTTTATATAGTTTTTGTCATATATAAATTGTTATATAAAATATTTAAATATAAATAAATTATCATTATAAACGATAAAACATAGTGTTTTTAAAGTTAGTACTTAATTTTTACTACGGAAAAATATTGTATTTCGTTATTTTAAAAAAAAATTATAACTATATTTTTTGGAATGTAACGAGAAAAGTAATTCATTTTTTAAAAAAAATATCTTAAATATATTTCCTATCTTTATGATTTCCCAAATTTATAATTACTTATAAACCAAGCGCTCTTCTATAAAGTGTGTTTAATCTAGGAAAGCTTATTTGTGGAGAAAAACAAAGCACACATTTTAATATATTACACCAACTTTGAAACTAGTTTATTTTTAAATAAGGTCAAATAAAATTTTATTAATTCTAAATTTTTAACAAAAAATTACAATTAGTAAATCGCAAAAATTATTTTGTATATAAATATTAAAGATTATATTTTAAAATGCTGAATTATATGAAAAAAAAATATGAAATAACTTTCAAATGTAGCTATTTGTTAGATAATTTTTAATAAATGTAAAACTACTAACCTTATAATGTGTAACCTTTAACTTAATTTTTATCTAAAAATTTGATTTTGCGCGTAGATAATCGTTATATCCATCCATTTTTCTTTTATAAAAACAGATCCAACACGGGAACGGTAATAATCTTGGACAATGACGCTATATATCAAACTTACACCGTACCTAGGATTGCTTTAACAGATTACACCGTTCATTTAGGTATTTTAAAATAACTCAAAAATTTTTTATTTTAAAAAGCTTCTTTTTAAATTTATTTTTGAATAAAAAAAATGTCGTTCAAATTGATCTGAATTTGTTTAGCAGCCCAATACTATTGACTGTCAATCAAATCTATGACAACTCTTTGATAGTAAAGAAAAAAATTAGAATTAGAACAAAATAAATAAACTTATAAAATGTAATAATATTTTAATATAACCAACATAATAATAAAAGAATATTTGTTGCCAGTACCCATCTCAATTAAAATTTCGCAAAATTTATACTAGGTGGATTAGATGAAGCAACTTTCGGCAAAAACGCGGATCCCGACAAACGGTACCTACCAGAATGGGCATTTCATTACAAATTCAAGGGTTGTATTAGGAAACTGACGATAAACGATTTCGAGCTCATACCCGGAAACCGAAAAAGGAAATCAGACCTCGAAGATCTTGGGCGAAATAATCTTGAAAAAACTCCCCGAACGCCTGATACCGGAAATGCGAATATCTCAAATTATACCACGCGCATAAATGACGACGATATCGATGTTATAAAATATGTTTCCAAAAATGTTACGAATTGCGCAAAGCGCTAGATATGTTTTTAATTATAAAGGAGCGTTCAATTAATTTTATTTTTCATCAATAAAATTAGATTATTTTTTTAATTGTTACACTTTATTTGACACTTTTTATGAAATATATATAGAGGGAGTATCTCCGAATTTCAAACACTTTCGATTTTTGAAATTATATGAAAAATCTAGAGTAGTGATTTACCCCGTCGAATTGTGTTTATTTTTTATGTTTCCTTTCATAAAATAATATTTAAACACGTGACAAATTTACCGTTACATGCGAAAATTTTTTGTTTGAGTAGCGTCTTTGGGCCTCATCGGTGAGGGCATATATCACCTACCGTAAAGATCTGGCGAATTCTGCAAAGAGCGGGGAATTTTTAATGGAATCAGCAAATTGGTTCTGACACGGGGTATGATATGTATGTAATATAGGAAGCGACCACGTGATTCCGCCTTTTTCAATATTTTAAAAAATGTGTCTTAACACTTATCGCAATTTTTTTTATAATTTGGCTGTTGTTTAGTAAATATTTGGTCGTAGTTTAGCATGTCCTCGTAAAAAAATTCGTTGTTGTTTATAGCAAATGATCTGAGGTATCCACTAACCAAACGTCTAGATTATCAAAGATTACGGAACTATAAGTCCAAAATTTTCATGGCTAAAATTGTCTTAGATATTTGCACGAGGTAAATTTTTTCATGGCTGGAAATACAATTCTGACAAATAATCATTTCAAAACAAAAAAACGCCTAATATAAATGATCTAAAGTTTTATATTTAAACAAAAAAATTTGCTAAAACTCCTGGGACAATGAAGCATAATAGCCCTAGAATTTGCCTAAAGTCCTTAGGACATTTATAACGTCAAAAAGGTAAACATTCCACGAATCATTTTAATTTTGGTATTCCCGTTTCATCTTTTTCTTCACCTTCATCATAGAAAAAATTTAATAGCACAAAATCGGAGATGTAAATCAATACCAACATTTTAGCCGGTATCAAAAATAATGTAGTATAATTTATATTAACATATTTTTAAAAAATTTTCATTTGTATTGAGTTAAAATTTAAAAGTATCGGACGATACTGATATCTGCAAAAAAGTAAAGACATTTTTTGCATAGCGGGATCAATATATATTGCATTTTTAAAAAAAATCATAATGTAGCCTGGCGAGTATTAATGATATCATGTGATTCTTTATTTTTTTTAAAAAATAAAGCTTAAATTGAGCAAAATTATTATTACTTCCTTTTTTTAAATAAAAACATTAACAAATTTTATTAAAAAATTATATATTCGGGTCTTTGTTATCCTCTAGCGAGCTTGTTCACTTTGTCGTAAACGTGAGGCAAGTACCATTTAGGTTCGCCCTCGGTCGCGTTGTCGGCATCGCCGATTTTAGCACGCGTCCTCAATTTGTCGTAAGTCGTGAGATCCATCATTTGACCGAATTCTTGACGCGTCAAATAAACGTCACCGTAAAACATTTCGAAACTAAAAAAATAAGTTTTATAAAAATTACAAATTTGTTCGGTTTATAAATTAAAAAACCCTTCTGCCATCATCTAGGAGCAAAATTTCGAGGCTTACGATAATATTATTTTGGATAATATCTTACACAAATTGAGCGTTTCAATCGCTGGCAAAATTTTACGTGGCCTCGTGCAAATTGGTAAAATTACCGTTTAGCGCTAGCAACCATTTTAAAAAAGACGTAAATAGGTTTGCTTTTTCATAACTTTTTTTTATTCTTCTCTTATGTAATATTATATAAAAATGTTATATAAATAAACTTACTTATATCCTATAAAAGGGAATATTTAGAATATTAAAGAAATAAGAACGCAGACGATAATATAATTTTCGAAGACAAATCCTTTTTTTAAATTAGAACTTATTTAAAATTTAGAATCGACAGACGGATATTAATAAAAAGACAACCTAACTTTAAACAAGGAACGCGTTACGTTTTTTTTATTTAAAAAATTACGGCGAAACATAAACGCTCAATTTGTGCGCACTATTACTCTATAAAATAAATTCAAAATTGGTTGGCTAACAGAAAAAAAACTATGCTTTACATAAAAAAGAAAAAGTTAACTTCATTCATTCATTCTTTATATATTTATTTCTAGCGTAGATCGGTGGTTGGATAAATAAATTTTTTTTAAAAAAAAACATCGTTTCAAAAACAATTGAAATATAGATAAATTTATTGTTGTATAATTATTTATCGTAAAATAAAATAAATGGATATTGGTTAGTAGCTAAATTGTATAAAAACATATAAGATCAATGATAATGTAGCTACAGAAAAAAATATTGCCTAAGTCTAAAGATTTCGATAATATATGTCTAGACCTTTGTTCCTTCTATGAGAAAAATATTCAGACTCGGGTAATATGTTTCTGAATGAAGTATTGAGTTAGCCGTTTTTAAAAATTGGCTCAAAACGAGCTGTTTAACAACACTACAAAATAGAAAACATGCTAATATATGTACTCAATTTAATTCTATATAGATTTTTTATTTATAAAACCTGATCGGTTTAAAGACCTATTCCAACGGTATTTTATAAAAAAAAACATATATTTTTTCCAGTGTTAGAAAAAATATAGTTTTCTGAGTAAAAAAAAGAGAAGGGGGGGGGGGGGGGAGAATGCTTAAATTATTATAAAAAAATTTTTTAATCTTCATTTCCGGGAAGAAAAAAAATGGTTACTAACCCATCATTTTTGATCAAAAGTTTTTCTAATTCGTGCAAGCTATCGACCGGTTTAAACCGCGGTGACTTTGGCATTCCGTACAGTCCTACATCTATATACATCCCCCATTTTTCTTCTTTTAACCCAAAATTTCTAGTACTTGCGAGATTACGAGAATCGATCATCGTGAAATCGGCAAAAGATTCCGCGTTAAGAAGATCCTTCTTTAGCGGAGATTTAGCATCGCCACCTGTGGTTAGTTCCTCGCTTCTTTGATTTTCGTCGTCATTATTCTGGATACTCGGGATCATGTCGAAATTATTTTCGGAGATATCGTGATCGAAGAGGTGTCGAATAGGCGGGTACACCATACCCCTGTTACGGTAATAAAGTTTCATGGGGCACAACCAAATGGGGTATAACTGAATTATATTTTTATTCAAATAAGAAGATTAGCAAAAGAACCCCATATTTGAATTGCCATAATTTATAAATAATTAAATAATGTATATATAAAATATAACTAACTGTTGCATATCAGTAACGATTTTATTTTGTTAATATATTTTTTTAATTGTAGATAATGAAGGTTTAAGGCTATCGTGTGATATATTTTAAAAAAAACTTTTACTTTATATTAATTTTTATAGAAAACGTTATTATATATGATATATATTTACACAATTGATTTACTTTGGATATAAAAAGAGATCTTATATTATAAATTTTATCAGTTAACTTTTCATAATAAAAATTTGTTTTAAATAAAATTCTTATTCCCTACACTACTAATATCCATTCTACAAAGCAATTCCCCTCAACCGACGTCAAATACCCTACTAATTCCTATCAATACCGACGTCCATGACAAGTTAATTTCCCTGCTTGTCATTACTAACCAATCATTGCATTGTCTTCATTTTTCTTTTTACTAAATAATTTTAAGCGTTTAATTATTAATTTTTTAAAATCCTTTAAAGGCTTTAATTATTCTTTGTTTAAAATCCGTGTTATAACATTAAAAATTATTGTCATAACTAATAACAATGATATTAATAGTAACTATTTATTTATTAAAAGGGTTCACACATTGACAGCTGTAGTTGATGTCATTGGCTGTAGAAGACGTCAATGAAATCCATCATATCTAAATTCCTTTCAATGACAGACTTCGATGCATGTACTCATTTTTTAAATACATTTTAATGAATGAATTGTCAGCCCTGATTAGTATTAATGTCATTGTGACCGATACCCTAAAATTCTATGCATCTTACAAGATTGAAAAACTTTTCTAAAAAAAGTCTCCTAGAAAATCGGTTTAGGTAAAAAACATCGACAATGCTAAAGTATATCTATTTTAACGATTTAAATTTATCAGTTATAATAATATATTATTTCTTTGTGTAATTTCTCAAGCAATGTATCGAAATTAGGTATGAAAAAAACTATATTTTTTAGAAAAAAAACAAATATTGTTTTTTTATTGCTATTTAAAACAAAAAAATCTATGAAAAATAATATAATCTTTCATTGTCACGATCAATATATCTCGTTCATTTTGTTAAGCAATGTTTTATTTTAAAAATTTTAACTTTGCAATTTTAATTTCGAGTGTTAAAATTCAGTTTAAATTAATTTTGACACATGTTTTTCGTTTTGTTTTTTTGCATTGTTTTTCCCTGATATTCATATTTGGAGAAAAAACAGTTTTATTGTTTTTTTATCCCTAAATTAATACCTTTACATAGTTGTATCTTAAATAATACAATATTTTTTATTGCTTACGAAAAAATGATATATCAGTTTAAAACGTAGGGTAAAAAAACCGCGAATTTATCGTCGCAAAAGGTCAACATTTCTTCTAAATTCGAAGCTGGAACCAAGATATCTTGGGCGACGTGCAGCTTCTCGTACAATTTTTTCACCCTTTCGGTTTGCGCGAGTTTTAAGAAGGACACCTTTAAGGGTAGCATCCAGCCGAAGAGTACGCGGAAAAATGGGTGATTACCGAATGGAATCATATGCTTTATAGAGGATGACATAAATGAATAAATAAAATTAAATGAAATAAAATAAAGGGAAAAACATTAACTCCTTTAAAAAGAGGGGAAAAAAATTGCAGAGAAATTTTTAAATAAGAAAAAGTTTGTATAATTAACGCGAATTATTCGATATTTGATCCGATTAGTATTTTTTTTGAACACGAATAACAAAAATTTCCGATTCGAATAAAATTATTGGTCAAAATAAGAGCTTTCCTCGAACAAATTATTGGTTAATAGCAGAAATTATTGGCAAATATCAGAAATTATAGGTAAATATCAGAAATTATTGACAAATATCAGAAATTATTGGCAAATATCATAAATTATTGGTAAAAAGCAGAAATTATTGGCAAATATCATAATTTATTGGTAAATAGCAGAAATTATTGGCAAATATCAGAAATTATTGGCAAATATCAGAAATTATTGGTAAATATCAGAAATTATTGGTAAATATCAAAAAATATTGACAAATATCAGAAATTATTGGTAAATATTAGAAATTTCGTATAAGCATTTCAACCCCATGATTCCTTTGTCGAAATTTTTATATTTTTTTTTACTACTTTTCATTCGATTTAGTAATCTTATTTAAAATTTTATTTTCAAATCAAATCCTACAATGGTTTTATTATTCGTACGAATACGAATGAGTCTGCTGAAAAATTTGGATCGAATAAGAATAATGGCATTATTTATATGTATATAACGTTACAGTCATATCGCGTAACCTCTCATTCATAGTTAGGGCGAATTCGCGGCGAATTATACAATACTTGATTTTTGCATTCTCCGTCGGAAATTCCCGCTAACCATGAACGAGGAGTTACCCTGCATTCAAGGTTAGCACGAATTCAGGGCGAAGTTACGAAATATGCTGTATTTTCATATACTTCGCAGCGAATTGGCGCAACCCGTGAAGGCAGGGTAATCATAATCAATCAATCCGCGTAATTGTCTTAATCAAGTTGTATAATATTTTATTTTAAAAAAATTATTTGAAATTTATGGGATAGCTATTTTTACATGTGCTGGAATACATTTCCGAAAATGAAACAAAAATTTGATTATTTAAAAAAAAAAATTTTTAACCCCGCTAAAAAATAAATTAATTTAAAAGTTGGTCCATAAATAGCATAATTAATTGTTCGTAACGTTTTATTTTTGTTACATTTTAATAATCTGATCTTACCCCCCCCCCCCCCCTTCAAGTTATTCAGAAAAGCGCGACATCCACAAGGTAAATATAAAAAAATATTAATAATTTTCTATTTTATAAAGAAAAGAAACGACCTAATAAAAACACGAGGAAGCATGAGATAGATAAAGACAGCTTTCATTTAAAAAAATTTTTAATTAAATTTTAAAAGTGGCCTAAATACGATAAATTATTAAAATAATGCAAAATTAGATCGAATATTAATCAAGCTAACTAAATAATAGGTCGATGGTGTAGATTCAAAAAATATATATACATAAAATGGCGGTCGATAGAGATAAACGGATGCAACAAGTGGCTTCCTATTAATATCATGCGCTTCAAGGGGTAAGGAAGATTAAAGGGATCATCCTTGAAATTGGAAGCAATAAAATGCAAAAGACAAATTCAGCTTCCTTTAGGAAAATAGGCGGTATAGTAACTGACCAAAAATATATGATAATTATTCATTTTTTCAGAAATACAAGAAAAAATTTTAAGGATAAATTTAATATATTTTAAGAATTATTATAAAGCATATAAGATGTAACCATTAGATATATATTAAAAATTAATCATTTACTATTTATTACAATGTTTTAAAATCTTTAGAAAACAAGAACCCAATTCAAAATTTGCAACCGGTTGTAGAACTGACAAAAACAGGTTGTGAAATCGATTCCAATAAGAACGGGTTGTAAAATCGGTTCTAACAAGAAAAGTTTTTGAAATAGGTTCCAATAAGAACGGGTTGTGAAATCAGTTCTGAAACCGGTTTTAATAATAACAGGTTGTAATCCCAGTTCTAATAAAAACAGGGTGTGAAACCGGTTCTAATAAAAACAGTGTGTAGCAAGTTTTTATAATGGCAAAGATCCACAATTTTTAATATAAAAAATTTTAACTTCGATTTCCCAGAATAAGCTTTTGGAGTGCCTGTGATAGTATTGCCTTATAGGCACGTACTCTTCGTGTACGCGCGGCGGGTCTCCCTTGCCTTTCTCGTCCCTACGCAAAAATTCCGCTACGTAAACGTAAAACCAGGGCTTGTAGAACGCTGCCAAAGGGTTGATCTTTGGGGGTGAAAATTTGGTGATATCTCGATTTTTAGAATCGTCGGCGATGGGTGGTAAATCCGACATATTACCTTTTAAAATGACGCAATCCGTCGGAGAATATAGGATGGCCTCGACGAAATCGCATGCTTTGTGGGGGAAAAAAATAAGATAAATAATTTGTTTTATAGATCGTAAGTTGTTAGCAATATCGCATTCAAAAAACGGGTTGGGTCGGGAAAGTTATGCGAAAAATCTTAACTGACCAATTCCTGAGGATCTCTGATGGTGGATGAACTCCTCCAATATATAAAACTATTATTTTATGATACCAACATATGATAACAATTCCACACCACTGTTTCTAGTGGGCTAATATTATCAGGATATTTTTTTTCTTAGCTCTGGAGAGAGAGAGAGAGAGCACTAATCTTTTGAGAAGTAACTTTTACGTTGGCGCACTATTTTCTTCATCTTTATAATTAATATTATAATGTTTATTTTATTTATAAATTAAATTTGGATGAAACTTAATTTATAAATTTTGAAAATTTAACTATATTTTAAGAATAATATTTTTGTTTTATAATATGAAATGGATGAGACATATATGAGTAGTGACAATGACAATATTTTAGAGGATTATTTTGCAAAATATTGCTAAGAGATGATAAAAAATTGATTTTGTTTACCAATAATTAAGGTCATAAAATTAAAATTGCATATAAAAAATGGTGCATATTATATAAATATGATTTATTAGACATTTATTGTTGCTAATATAGAAATACATCTTCATTTATTCACTCATTTTATATTTATTCGATTTTTTGCAATCATTAAGATGATGATGATAATGTTATTAGCTGCCATTACATCCAAATTATAGAGTGAATCGGCCATAAATTAATCTTTCTGGGTCTAGATCTAAATATCAGCTAAATAGATGCACTGAAAAATCAAATAATCTATATCCCAGGAACAATAGAATTGGTTAGCCACAAAAAATAACCACTTCTATAGATACTATCTTTTAAAAGAATAATACAAATACGAAAGAAAATCTATCTACCAAATGCTTTTTTTGCATCAAAAAATAAATACCATGAACATAAATGGCTTTCCTATTTTATAAATATATTTATCAGAGACCTGCAGAGGTACCGTTTGCACTGTTCGGCCCGGCCCGGATTTTTTTTGAAAAATTTTCAGACCTAACCCGGGTATATTTTTTAAAAGAATTAGAATAAGTTACAGGTTCCCTGATATTTATAAAATTAAACACAACTATTCTCGCGTGCTAGTGTTAGACTACTTAGCCAAGCTAAATTTATCATTTAGTTAGTGTTGTTAAACGGCTCGATTTTGAGCCGATTTTTAAAAACGGCTAACTCAATATTTTATCTAGAATAATATTACGCCAAGCCTGAAGATTTTGCTCATAGATGGCACACAATTCGCTAAATCTCGAGGCCCGGAAATATTGAGTTGGCCATTTTTAAAAATGGGCTCAAAACGAGGCGTTTAAGAACACTACATTTAGTCATCGCCGCTAAAGACTTACGGACAAAAATGGTTATAAAAATGTAACGATAAATTAAAACGTTTAAATATTTTTTCCCTTACATAATACAAGTAGCCATTCGGAATAAATCGATAAATTTTGCCTAATGTTTCAATTCCACCCTTTTTAAATTTCATAAATTTTTGAGTGCTAATTTTTAAATATCCGGTATTACCGTGCTATTTTAAAAAAAAATCTTTTGAAATTAAAATGGCGCATATTATTTTTAGCAAAATCAAAAATATTAATGTCTTAGCATATAATCGCGTATTAATTAAAAAAAAGCGAGTTTTACAAGACGTGGCGCATTGTTTAAACAAAATGGCGAGCATTGCCGCCTTTTTTAAAAAATTTCCCGCGAAAATATAGCCTTAGCGCATCTTTTTTTTTAAAGATTAGTGATAAAGGTAGTGCACTACCTTTTGAACGCGGTGAATAGCAACACTATTTTACGCGATAAAAAAAAATCGGCATCAATTGTTTTTAAATTTAAAATAACACATGTTCTAAAAATATTCTCCGTGTATATAAAACAAAAGAAAAATATCCGGCGCCACAACAGTTATAAAGTACCCTCAAAAGTAGCTTCTAGGTTACTCCCCAAGGTACACACTCAATAGCATAATTAAACCTACAATGAGTCAGTAAAATTAATGTATTTAAAAAAAATTTACACAAATCATAACAAGCTTTTTCGAATTGATGACTAATTTCGGTGAAATTGGAATTATTGATGGGAAAATATCGCAAATGAACGTAAGGCTTGGCTGGTACTATCTTGATGTTAGCCGATACCAAAAAACCTAAGGTACCATGGGACCATGGAATATTGTAAAATAGTTCCCTGTTTACATCCTATATTGTGATTAGGGGACAAAAAAAATGATAGCATTTCATTTTCATAAATGAATCTTATAATAATTAAAACAATAATTGATAATTTTAAACAAATTTAACGAGACCTAAACAGGTCATTGGCCTATTTAATAAAATTATTATATACTAAACAAATATCAGGATTTATGGAAAATAAAAACATACTTTAGAACATGTTAAGAGTTCACCAGTGGGACTCACTACTTCGTACATTATACATATATGCTGAAATAAACCATATTTGTGAGAAGATGTTTCAATTCCACAACCATTAATTAATCCACCTTTAAAAAAAATGAAATGGATATAATGGGAATTAGTGATTTGCATCGGGCCTAATTCAAGCCCGGCCCGGCCCGATTGCCGGCCCGAACCCGAAATTTTTTAAAAAAGTTTTGCCGCCTCGGCCCGAACTCGAAATTTTTTTAAAAAAAATTACCGACCCGGTCAGGCCCGAATTTATTTAAATATAGAAATTAATTTTTATAATTACTCAAAATAAAAGACATTGTCGTTTAGTTTCAATTAATAAAATCAAATATTTTTTATTTTACATAAAAATACAATATAAAATTGATAAATTTAAGATATATTTAAAAAAATTTCCAAGGTCCGACCCGACACGAATTTTTTTAAAAAATATTAGGCCTGGCCCGGCCCGAACCCGATTATTTTAAATAAAATTAGGCCCGAGGACCGGACTCGGGTTGGGTACGGGCTGGGTCTAATTTTGCAGATCTCTAATGGGAATACGGAACCTCTAATTTTTTAAAAATTTACCAAAGGCAATTTTTTTTTAAAATTTTTTAACCCGAATTAATATGATATGCATTCTATCATGTACACTACCGGCCATAAATGATTGCCCCATTTTCTTAACATTTTTCTTCAAATAAGACAAATAACACACAATATGAGGTTTATCAAATATATTTATAAGTTTACATATTATTGCATAAAATTATAAAAAATAAAAGACATAGCAATTAATTGAGATCAAATTTTTTGGTCTCATCAAATATGACCACCTTTATTCTTAATAATCTGCACAAATTTTTGGTATTCTTTCGATTAGGTTTTTTAAATATTCGGAAGTGATATTGTTCCATTCTCTCTGTAATACTTCCCAAAGGTGCGAATGAGAGGTTAGAGGGTCGCGCTTGTCGATCAAGGTGATCCCATAAAAGTTCGATTTGATTGAGATCGGAAGCTGGGATGGCCAAGTCATCAACTCGAGAATACCGTGTTGTAGATTTTGTAAATAATCTTTTGGGTCATTATCTTGTTGAAATAAAAAGTTATTCCCGATCAAACGCTTTCCTGATGAAATCACTTGATCCTCAATGATTTGCCGGTATCCCTCCTTGTTTAGGATTCCTTTGATTTTGACAATGTCGCCGGACACCAAATCACCCCCATACCATAACAGCCCCTCCCCCATTGACTGTAGGAATTATGCAGTGATCGCTCATTCTCTCTCCAGCTGAGCGGCGGATATATTGCCTTCTTTTAGAACTGAAAATTTCGAATTTTGACTCATCACACCATAAGACTGGTACCAGTTGGCACATATCCAAAATTAATGTTTTCGTGCCCAGTCTAATCGCTTGAGTTAATTTTTATTGCTCAAGAATGGCTTTTTGACCACTGCCCTACATAAAGTTAAAGCTCCTAAGGCGCCTTTTCACAGTTGTGACACTTATAGGGTTTTCCCGAGTCAGATTAATTTCCACAGCTATCACTGTGGCCACAAGGTGTCGATTGCGTTTACTTATCCTTGCTATATACCTATCATCGCTTAAAGTCGTTTTGCAGGGTCTTCCAGGCCTCTTTGGATTTGATATTGTATTATTGTTGCGTATTTTTTCAAGTATACAATCGACTGTTCGTTGAGCTAGGGTTAATTCTCTGTCAATTCGGTGATTACTTTTACCACTTAGTAAATTAATTATTTTGCATTTAGTTGGATTAGAAATTTATTTTCTTTTAATCATTTTGGTTGAATGTTCGTTAAAATTTATAAAGACTAAATATACAAATTTTTTTTTAAATAATTAAAAATTTAATAAGCAGATTAGAATGTGATTAATGACTTTCTTCCAAAAAACAATGGGCAAATTAAAATTGTTGCTGAAAAAAACTAATTAACCCTATTTTACCAAATTGCTCATTTTTGACATGTTGTTTTCAAAGGCTAAAATTTCATAGAAAAATTTATAAAAATTCTGAGTTTTTTATTTCTAAATATGGCCAGTAGTGTATATATAGAGTACCTAACCTATCCTATAAATTTCAGACAATTTTTGCCATAAATATATGTGTAATATTTAATTTAAATAGAAAAACCCATATAAAAATCAAATAAATTAAGAGTAGGTCTTAAGTTCATGGCAAAAAAGTTAAAAATTTATTATATGGGTGATCTCTATACATGCTAAGAGAGATATTAAAATCAGTAAATTATTTAAATTGAGATACCAAATTCTCCCAGATTCAATATACTAATGTGACATATATATTATTTAAAGTATTTAACTTATAGATCTAGTGTTGTTTTTATTTGTTTATTATTATCAGGCGCATAACAAATGGGGGGGGGGGGTATGAGCCCTATAACAAATTCCCCTTCTTTGTTCTCATAAATGTCATTTTACATCAATACAAATATTTCCCTTATAATCCCCCTCCCCTACTACCTCTTCAGCACAAGTATTTACAATATATTATAAAAAATTATTTGAAGAAAAGATAAGTAAAAGCCAATAATTTTTTAAAAGATAAAAAAAAATGATGGCCCAAAATTATTTTGTATACTTATGTCTAACCTATTGTCAAATCATCTAATTCAGGTAAAACTGGTAAGGTCCAATTTAAAGGCAATAAAGTAGAAGTAATCTGCCCCATTGTCACCATTGGTTCGACTTTTATATATTGTTTATCTGTGTTTATCTTTATAAAAATATATATTTGATATTAAAAGTAAAAATACATCTAATATATCATAGAGATCAATTTTAATTTTATGAAATTTGGATTTATATTTTGCATTATGTGGTGACATATTTTGCCACCCAGGCCTGCTTGTACACATTGGAACACCAAGATCCATTTTATTAAAAAATCTAATCTAGAAAAATATATTTAAACATGTTTAACCTTTATATATACTTGTTTGATGATATCTTGAACTTTTTTCCCATGTTCTTCTGGACAACTTCTTAAAGCAAATCTTATCCAGTTTCGTATATTAAAATAAAGGGTATATATGTAAGAAAGAGGAAGGACTATTAAGCATATTGCTAAGCATCGTATAAATGTAATAATATGAGAATATTTAATTCCAAATATAAAACATAAAGTTATTATCGAAGTCAAAATCGCATTAAAAAGAATCCACATGTTTTTAAAGGAGAGAGTTCTTTAATAACATATGAAATAGTTCAAGAGTTAAACGATGGCCGTTGTAAAAAATTACTATTAAAAAAATATAATTTAATATATAGATCAAAATTTAATATTTCTACATTAAAATATAAATATATATAATAATGAATTTTTATATATTAATCAATCGATATTTTTTCAATCTTAGAATATTAATATTTTTACAAACAGTATTTTATGAAATTATATTTATCAAACCAAAAACATATTTAGTTTGCCTTTTTAATTGTTTTTTAAAATTTAGCGTATAATTAATGATTCTTAATTAAAAAGGAAACACCATATGTCAATGATAAAATAGCCTTGTTCTAGAATATTTATTTCGTTTCATCATGATTATTTATGATTCATTTCATTATTTGTTGAATATGTTGGTCGATGTTATTTTTATTATTTATTTTGGCAATTGATTTATTTTATATTATATCTATTTATATTTAAATTAATAGGTGAAAATTTTATATTAACATTTTTATTTATACATCAATTTGTATTAGTTATTTTTTTTATTATTGTTTAAAAAAAGGATATATAGAGATAAAAAAATGTAATTGAGGTTAAAAAATAAAAATATAATATTATATCATATAATAAAATTTAATTATGATTTAAAAATAAAATGATAATAATAAATGTGGATATTAAATCAATTTCAACATTATTTAAAATTAAAATAATAATTTATGAATTTATTAATGTTATCCAATGATATAAAAGAAACGCGAAGTGGGCTAGTTTAACAATATTGGTTAAAATATATTAAAGTAGCTATTATAAGTATCGGCAGGCAACATAACAGTGTTATATTTTTTTAATTATCAGCAACGTTATATTTAGAGATATCATTTTCGAGTAGTCTATTTATTTAGCTACTTGACAAAAATAAAATTTTTACTAAATATATTTAAAGGAATTAAATTTGTTCAAATAATTTATCAATTATTTAACATCAATATCATACTCCATTATATTTACTTAGTTTCCACTATTAGAGCATTATTCAAAATATTATACTCATCTATTAAATTCAGTAATTCTTTTAAGAAGCTATTTAGATTAGAAAAGGATGTTATTAGGAAACGTTTTCACCAGATTAAAATTTTCTGAGGCATGTTCCCTTACAAGTTAATACAAAATGAATAATATATTTATTTCTAATAGATGCCTTAACCAATTCTAATTAATTTTGGCCCGTCATTCTATCTATTCTCGATTTATAATCATGTTTTTTTAACTGTACCATTTATGCAACGTTGACCACTTAAGGGTTCAAAAAAGAATTTTTCTAAAGAAAATTAGGCACAATATTTTATAATATATTTTTGTTTATATTCTTAAACAAAAATACTTTATCATAATATTTTTATTATTAACAAAAAAAAATTGCAGAAAATTCATAATTTTATGTATTCTCATAATATTTTTTCATTTTAATATAAAAATTATTTTATCATCTTATATTTTCCAATATTTAAATGATATTAACATATTATTATGACTAAGCAATTTCTTTGTTGATGAAGCCCTATCCACGCTTTTCGATGAATGCCCTGGTGATGAAATAGATTTTGTAATTAAACCTCCTAATGTTGCTCTAATTAGTAATGAAGATCTCGATGAATTCGATCTAAACGACATACCTTATCTTCCATTAGATATTTTAGGGGTGATAAAAATATCCATAATCCAGCAGCCATTATTGTCTCAGAATCGTCAATATCTACAAATGGAAGGAAAATTAAATTTTCGAAATAATTTAAAATGGAGAAAAATTGATCCAATTTATATATCTAGACATTGATTATGATAAGAAATATTTATCTTTAATTTTATGGGAAAACTTGAATATATTTGAGTTATTTTTTGATCAAATGTATTCATTGCTTGTGAATCAATCACATATTTATTTTAAACAAAACAAGACCAAATTTTATTAAAATCGAGTCACAGATAAAAAGATTTATAGAAATTCTTTTGCTTACTGGATATTATTCCATTCCGTACTACAAGAAAGTATGTATTGGTCGAATGACAATATTATACCATTCGTTAGGAATTCAATGACACAACATACATTTCGCGATATCAAAAGGAATCTACAGTAATCTAGTAACTCCATTCTTGATGAAGAGGGGAATCTTTATAAAGTCCCAACATATACATTTAAATTTACTAAATAAAAAGTTTCAACAAGTCAGTCTCGGTATTATTATATGTCATTGCTATTATATTGTATTTATAATTATATTATCAAAATAAAACTATTGTATATTTTACATAATCTATGCATAGATGAACAAATGATACCTTATCGAGTAAGACATTCCTGTAAAATATTTATCAAAGATAAACACATTCGATTTGGATATAAATCATGGACCCTTGTTTACTCCAAATATATATATTTGCATTTACCAAAGTAAAATAAAAGCCTTTCAAATCTTGAATTAGGAGGCATGGTTGTTATAAATTTACTCAGTTGTCCAAGTATCTTTTTTGCATTCTATTTATTTCGAAATTTTTTTACATCTCTATGGCTTTTTTTTGAAGCATCTTGGATTAGTTGCAACAAGAACTATATGAGAAAATAGACTTGAAAATTTTCCCCTAGAAACAATTAAAGTTATGGCTAAAAAGTGGAGGGGTTATTACAACTACCGATTTGAAAAGGTATTTGCAAGGATGATAGTGGTGATAGTTGCATCAACATGTATAGCTCTTAGTCCTCTATGCATGGTATCAAGATTCTCTGGAAATATTTTCTCAAAAATAAAAATTACAATAAATTCATATAATTCTAATATGGTGGCACATTGATCTGTGCGAACCTAATGTCAACATATAGAATAAATATACGAGGTAAAAATGGTGACCTATTTTTGACAATTTTATTGATGCAGCAGTAGTAAATTTATGGAATCAAGTGAATCCTGATGATAAAAAATTATTACTAACATTACGGAGGGAAATAACAACAAAACTTTTGAAAATTCCTCTGGTAAATAAAAAAGATGAGTACAAGTAGAAGCCATCCTCGTCAATTTTTCTCACTAAGTGAAACCTGGGTCATTATGTTAGAACTATATTATTGTTAACTTTTACGCTGGCTGCTTAAGAATACTTTACGTGATGCCCTAGAGAATATTTATCCTCATTCCGAAATTAATTTTAAACTACAAATAGAGACAAATTTTTATTTTTTAATTTCATGAGTCGAACAAGGAAAGAGTGGAGGAAAGCCGAGGATGTGAATCTGTGCTATGGATGCGGGAAGGCTGGACATATTAGAAGATGGTGTCCGAGGGAGGGTTACGGCGCGTGTGGAGGATAAAAAAGGGAGTCGCGAAGACGTCGCAAAATGTTAGATGATGTTCCCGAGTTATGGGTAGGAGAGGAGGAGTATAAACAACTATTGGAGTCTCCAAAGATGGGGAAAAGGGGGGGGGGGATGTAATAGTTGAGTCGTAATTTTTATGAAATATTCGCGTTAACTGGATATTTTTAGATTTTGTAAAATATTTTTTAAATCATTGTATTTTACAATTTTTAGTATAATTTTTTAATTATAATTATGATGCGGGTATTTATAATTTGTTAAAATGTATTTTTAACCTATAATTTAAATTTTCTACATGAATAGGTGGTTTGTAATTTTAAAAGAAGATATTTTTAGCTTGTTAATTTTTAATTATTTTTTTAAAATTATTATTCGCTTTCCCATAAAAGGGAAGTAAAATTGTAATTTTATTCATTGATATTTTTTGTGTTTATAAAATTGTAAAAATTATAAAATAAAAATTTATCTCCATTTATAGTTTAAATTAATTTCGGTTTGAGGATAAATATTCTCGAGGGCATCATGTTAAGTATTCTTAAACGGCCAGCTTAAAAGTTAAAAGTCCAAGAATATTTTCACAATTTGTAAAGTCAAACAATAGGAAACAATTAATATAACTCACATGGAAACGACACAACAGTACATAATAATGTTCCCCACTTCTTGACTTCTACCTCTAATAATTGACGGTTACTTGTTTTTAATTCTTTGCTACTACTTCCAATAATTGACGGTCACTTGTTTCAATTGTTCGCTACTACTTCCAATAATTGACGGTTACTTGTTTTCCACTAAAAAGTCCAATAACCACAGTGCTCCACTAAATTTCCACAAAATAAAAATATCATATATAAGAAAAATTTTGTTTTTTTTACCTTCCTCTCAGAGTTGTTAAAGTAACGAGCTACTTAGCGTGCTAACTATTTTGGTAGCTTAGCGCGCTACTTTTTTTGATTTAAAAAAATATAATGAAGGTAAGTATAAACATGAAAATTTAAAAATAATATCATAATTTTTATGATTTATTATTTAATTTTGATAGAAATATATTTTCAATTTGTGATTTATATTATCAATTTGTAATTTATATTTACATTTGTATTATAAACCTAAATCACGGGTTAATAATTTAAAATGTCATCGCCTATGGATATCCAAATCGAAAGTGATTCAGAAAATGATATTAATGAAATGGAAAATACCTAGGAAGAAAATGTTCTTAATAGCTATAATACAAATTTCCCATTCCCTAGATTTGAAATTTTTTTTAAAATAAATATAAAAACCAAAACTGGCTTCAAATTTATTTGTTTAAAATGTAAAAAAAATATTTCCTCAAATCAATCCAGTTATAACTTCAAGAAACACCAAAAGGTAAATTGTCATTTTTACATTCTAATAGTATTTATTTATAAGACTGTTCATACCAATAGCTTTAAAGAAATGGAGAAACATTTAAATTTTGGTATAGGCGACTCTACATCCAAAAAGACTAATATTTAATTAATAATTCAAATGCCAATTTGTCTCAAATTGGCTGATAGTTTTGTTGATTTTATAATTGATATAGTTCAGCCAATCCTTTATTGATAATCCATCATTCACCATGATGATTAAAACTCTATCTCCTGGTACAACAATTTTATGTCACTAGACACTAATGAATAAAATAGCAGATAACTTTAAAGTGATGAAAGATGCTCTAATAATAAAGTTATGAGAGACATCATATATATGTACCAAGGCAGATAGTTGGACACATAACACTAGGTAAAAACTTATAAAATACAAAAATTTACCATAAATATTTATTTTTATTATATAAATTTTTTTATAATCAAAACTAACTATATTTAATATTTATAAATGATTTATATATTTACACAATAACATATATGCAAAAAAATAAAACAAATTTGTTTCTAAATTTTTTTTATAAAAAGTAGCTAAAGCAACTTTTAAAAAATAATAGCTAATAGCTAGCTACTTTTTTTGACAAATAGACAATAGCGTAGCGCGCTAATTTTTTTGACAAATAGCGATAGCTTAGCGTGCTAATTTTTTGACAAATAGCGATAGCGCGCTACTTTTAAAAGTAGCGATTAACAACTCTGCTTCCTCTATTTTCGTTTTTACAATGGCACACTTTTTATGCTGGCCACTTAAGAATACTTTACGTGATGCCCTCGAGAATATTTATCCTCAAACCTAATTTTAAGCTACAAATGGAGACGAATTTTTATTTTCTAATTTTTTACAATTTTATAAACACAAAAAATATGAACAAAATTGCAATTTTGCTTCCCTTTTATAGGAGAGCGAATAATAATTTTTTTAAAAAATTAAAAAGCTAAAAATATCTTCTTTCAAAATTACAAACTACCTATTCATGCCGAAAATTTAAATTATACGCTAAAAATACATTTTAACAAATTATAAATTCCCGCATCATAATTATTATTAAAAATTTATACTAAAGATAACTAAAACGGGATTATCTCAAAACAATTATGACTCAACTATGAGTTAACAAAAGGCGAAATTGTATGATTTGTCTTAGTTAGACAAGATATATATGTAAAATGTGTCAAATACCAAAACATATTGATTGTTTTAAAAAATTTCATAAAATATAAAAATTACAAAATAACTTATAAATGTAAAAATATTCAAGTAAATTTTGAAATTATAGTATTTTGATTTTTTGCAATAATATAATTTTATCTTATTTTTATACAGGACGATTTTTTTGTGCTGATTTTTTTGTGCTGATTTTTTATGATTTCCAGGCTAATATAAATAAATATTATATTACAACAGGCCTTATTAAACTAAATAAATGTAAATCATATAATATTCTAAAATTGATTCACATTATATTACATTAAAACTACCAATTTAATATACAATTATAATAACAATTGTTATTAAAATAAATCATCATGATCATAATTTATTATTAATTTAAATGCTGGACAAAAAAAATTAAAATGATTTATTATTAATTTAACTGCTTGATAAAAAATTTAAATGACTTATATTTAAATAGTTGACAAAAAAAAATTAAAAGCATTTTTTGAATGTAAAATAATGTGTAATTACAATGTTTTCATAAGCAACTCTTCATCTAAATACCATACAAATTGAGTGTAGGTATATAATTATATTGTGTCTATCATCATTAATAAGCAACTCTTCATTTTTGGTAACATACCATGTGTTGTCTTCAGTACCATACCATGCAAGTGCAGGAATTATACGAAGCTCATTCCATACCAGCTTGCAATAAGCTGGTGACCCTATCCTCCACTATGTAGGGATTTGGGTATAATAGTAGACAGGATTATGGATATATTAAAATATTATTTCAACAAGAAAATAAATTAACTTACAATTATCGATAATTTAAATATTTGATTTAGCCATAAAACAATATACAAACCGAATATAATATTATAAATAAAGAAGAATATATATATATAATATTACTAGTTTTTATTAAATATCAACATAAACTAATATTTTTAAAAACACTAAAAATAGTTCCTAATCAAATATTTAATATTGGCACATCCCTAATTATTACATTTGTCATTAAAAGGAACCTATTTTTAGAACAATATTATAATAATCAACATTTTAAAAAGCAGTTAGCAGTCCACTTTACTTGAAAAATTTTCATAATTATTTGTAATTTTAATTAAAAATATAAATTATTTTAAAGAAATAGTATTTGGTAATCAAATTCTTTTAAATAGTAATTACCCAAAATTCAAGAGTTAATAGTCATATACTTATTAGAAGGTATCCTGATCCAAACTAGCCTATGGAAATCACTACCAAGCTCCTTAACCTTGTTACATTTGAATATTTATTATTGTAAGATATATTTAAAGGTAACCTTATATTTGTATATTATATTATTCCGACATGTAATATTATATTATCGAGGTTAATCAAATTGCATATTATTAGAAGTTAAATTGGATAATTATATAAATGTATATATACCAAAAGAATTACAAATAAAGTATTATAGTTTTTTAAAAAAAACTTATTCGATATAATATTTGGCGACGAGGAAAAAGGTCGCGCGGTTTTCGGTCAAGTTAAATATTTTATAGAATTAAAAAAAAATTTTTGTTAAAAAAATAAATTGATTTAGCAATTATGGATAAAAGATGAATGAGATAAATGGGCTACTGACGACTATAGACACATAAAATATCCTCAAAATTTTCTATTGATAGAGGAGAAATTGATTTCATTAGATTAAGTCACGGCCCTACTGAATCCATAGTAAAGAATTAAGAATTTGAGATCAATTAATCACCGGAGAACTATGTTTACGATACCCAGATACTAAAGACAAAGACCAACCATGAAACTTAACAAAATTATAGAATAGGCACAATGCAGCCTATTTAGATTTCCATGGATTATAGAATTTATGATAATGATAAAGGGCACTATCAAAATGATTGATGCAGCCTATTGATTTCCATGGATTATAGAATTTATGACAATGATAAAGGTTACTATCAAAATGATTGATGCAGCCTATTTAGATTTCCATGGATTATAGAATTTGACTTATCATTACCAACATATGTAGAAATTAACATAATCAACAATATAATGATAATGGTAACGTGAATATTGATAAACTATATAGAGTAGCCACTCCAATGGTAATGGTACGTAAAACTTCAGGTTAACTACGATTGAGAATAATTCTACCAACGAATCGCAAAAATCGCTATAGATCTACAGATAAATGATGATAAAATAACAAGCGAAAATAAAACAGTGATGGTGGGACAATTGGTCGAAAAACTAGAATCGCCATCACAATCCTGGAAAAGGGAAGAAGAAGAAAAATAAACGTACAAAACCGTATTAGAACATCCCGACTACGTGAAATCAAATCAATAATAACAAGGAGGCAAACGGGTTATCCAACAAGGGAACTAAAGCCAACAAAAAAATATAGATGAACTTGAACTGGGTAAATAAAAAGATTGGTAGACAATCTTAACTTGGTGGGAAAGAAGATATGTTACATTTGAATATTTATTAAAGAATTACAAATAAAGTATTAGTTTTTTTTAAAAACTTAATTGATATAATAACCTGGCCTATAATTATTTTATCTACTGACAACTTCTCCAGCTTATATAAAAATGGTGGCTCACAGTGTTTTGGATCAAGTGTTGCCAACTTTTAATACTTATATTAGTTGGTATTTAAACAATGTAAATATTTATCACCCAATAAATGAGTCATAAAAATAAAATATATATTTTAAAGATCTTTATTAATCAACATATTAATTTACATATCTACATCATATTATATAAAAATATTTTACCAAATTGGCTTTATTTTAAAATGTAAACTAATCAATGAAAACACAAAACATTTAAGATCTTGAACAAGATAATAAAGTGCCTTAAGACCATTTGGATCTCTATACAAAAATAATAATAAACAATTTTAATTAATATTAAATGTAAAAATAATTACTTGCTCGAATCAGTATCAGCTAATGTTCCAATTTTTGATGTTGAAAACGATATGTATTCATCACCCATAACTATTTCTAATTCCTAATTATGTAAATATATATATATATACTATGATTTAAAAAATTAACTTGTCTTCCAACTCTATCAGGTGATGGCCATAATTTATCATCTTCTTTCATAATATCAGCTACTTCTACTATCCTTTTTAATTCTTCTAATACAGCTTTACTTACGTAGGCCTAAATACATATAATATAAACAAATATTGATAATTAGTTGATAACCTCTTTTCTAATAATAGTATCATTTTTATAATTAGAATTATTGGCATATCTCAGTTTTCCTAATATATATTAAATATTAGATATCTTTAATAATTTACCATTAGGACTGAATTCAAATTCCAGAAATTCATGGCCAAATTTTCCTTTATGTCCAACATAGTAACGCAAATATATGGGAGAACTAGAAGATGTCATCTTTTTTTTTAAATTTAATGGATAAGTGATGTTGATAAAATGATTTCTAAATAGGCATGCATGCTTTCAGCAATATAATATTATAGTAAAATTTATTTGCAATATTATTTACTACCAGACCATTTGAAAGTTATATTACATTATTTTAATCGAAATTGTATTTTAAAAACTATATAAATTTTCACTTTATACAAAATGTAATTTTAATACAGTATAGAATTTTTACACGAATTTAGTATGTAAATGTATCTGGTTCGAATCCATTGGCCTTAAGATATCAAAACGAACCTATTGAAAAGATTATGATAGGGTTAAAAGTGTTGTTGAAATATTTCTAAGAAAAAACACTATTTTTGTAACGACAGTAAAACTAGTAACCCGTCAAGTTACATTAATATAATGAATATTTTCTAGTTGAAATAGTCCATGGTTCAGATTCCCTAAATTTTGAAGCATTCACTAAAGATAATATTTTAGTTTGAGAAATGGAACGGAAATGTATAACAGTAAATAATACAAATATTAATATAATAAATTTTTTAAATTGTTCTAAATTTAATGAAATGCAAAATGAATACCAGATTGGGCAACTACCTTTATTAAAAAGATTACTAAATTTATTTAATTTAATATAAAAATAATTATATATTTACTAATATTATAAATTGAATGAAATTATAAGAGAAAGAAAATTGTGAAAATTCACAATTTATCAGAGAAGGATCGAGATTAAAGACTCAGATGTTAAATTCGATTATAATTTTATGCAAATTGTCCAGATCGCCTGTTTTTAAAAATGAGGATCAATAACGAGAGTCTTTTTATAATGTTAAAAATTCTTGCTATATATTTCCTTCTTTGTGTAGTAGCATCTTGCAATAATTCACCCAAAATTTAAGTTTAATTGGCCTTATATCAATCTGCCACTAAATCTATTGGGAGGTTAATAACATATTGAAGACCCACAGGGTCAACCACATGAAATTAATATATTCTCTGGGAAAAATTCTTCGCAAAATGCGTTTTCCCCTAACAATTTTTTTTTATTCAGATGATGATTCAATTGATATTATATTTATATAAATTTAAAAAATATTTTTTTGGAAATATAAAAATTTTGGCATCAATAGCATCTGTGAAGCACTTATTTAATAAAGCTAAATATGTTCTTAATGAAAGACGTGGATGTTTGAATGATGACAATTTCGAAAAATTTATTACTGAAAAGGCTGATTTTGTAAATAAATAATTGTTACATTATTTTATTACAGTATAAATTTACATAATATTTAATTTATTTTTGTATTATTTAATTTTGCATCGAGCATGAATTTTCAGAAATTCATGAAATATGAAAAGGATCATGATCGTGATCCGTTTTATTTTCAAAAAAGTCAATCATCAATTTCGATCCTTTTTTTATAAGATCTTGATCGGGATTCGATCCTTTTAAAGGATCGATTAACAAGCCTGTCTATTATGATTTATGCTAAATTTTCTTTAGGATTTTAGCAAGCTATTAAGATTATAGAAAAAGATATTTTTTAGATAGTACAGTGTTAAACGAATTGGTATTTTACATTATTTTGATTCGATCGTCATTACCACATATGGAAATAATATATACAAAATAAAGCTGTTTGCTTTTAAGTGGCTTGTTGGCTATGAGATTATGCATTCCGGTTATGACATGGAGGGTCACTGTCCCATATTTGGACAACTCTTCCACCAACCCCTAAGGACGGCCACATATAGCGTAGTGCTAATATATAATTTATAAAAGGATTTGACAAAATCTCATGGTGGTGATCCTAATTTTATCATATATGAAAAATTAGTTTAGAACTAATTATTGTTTATATAAGTTTTTTAAGTGCTATTTAAAATATGTAAGATTTAATTTAAAGTTATAATACAAGTTTTAAACATAATAAAAATTAAAAATAAAGTATTTAATATTAAAATCACAAAAAATTAATATATAACATTTTTTTAATTTTAGAATTATTAGATAATTATTTTAGGGTGAAAATAATATCGTCATCAATCCTCTTTATTGAATATTATTATATATGTTTACATTGGATAACTGATATAAAAAGATATTCATTATGAGACGCATGTCCAGGTGCGATATTTATGATAATTGTCTCCTCTAAACCTTTCGCTGAGTTGTGTATTAAGGGAAAATTTTTTTGAGAGTAGGTCGTGAAACCTTTTGAAGGAAATTTTCCGATTTTTCTGTCCTGGTGGATTAATATAAAACTTTCTAATATCTTAATACTTTTGATAGCTAACTTTTCTTGATTCTTTAACTAAATTTAAAAGGTTCGGCCTAAATCCTCTATCTTAAGCAATGTTAAATCATTCCGTTATAGTTAGTTCCTGCCTAAATTGTTTTCTCTATCTATCTCATCATAATGAATCGTTCTACTTAACTTCACTAACTATGTTACCTTAAAAAAATATTTTTTAACTAGCCAGATTATATTAGTTAGTTTTTTTTCGCATTTTATTGAGCATCAATAGCTGCCATAATATTTCTTGGCAAAATCTTTCCATTATAATCCTGCGAGTGCAACAATTAGATTATCATATTTAATTATAAAAACATGAATTAATTTATTTAATTGTTAACAAAATGTCTTATTTTTCTTCTTTTTTTTCTTGTATAATGAGATATTTATAAAACTTTCTCATGTTAAAGTTTTTTGTTTTTTTTCCTTTTAAGTTTAAATTATTATCTCCTCTTTTCGTGATTTGATTATTAATACTATATAATTCCAAATATCCGGTAAATTTATACAAAATTTGGGGGAAAAAAATCTTACGTAAGTTCTTATGAATATGATTTTTATTTTTGTAAAATTATTTATAATTTATAATTATACTAAGACTTTCTTTATAGAATATTAGTTAGCTTTTATGTGATGGCATACTCTTAGAAGATCTAAGAATACCCCTAGCGTAGGGAGATATACCCTATAGAATTGTTTTCTTTATACTCGTAAGAAAAGTTAGTATCTATGCTTTTATTTAAAATTTGATGAAAAATTCATATAGCATAAAATTTTACCATTTTAATTCTTTCATCGATAAATAACGGTCTCTCTGATGGGCCAATTAAAGTGTGTAGACTTAGGTTAGCCGCCACCTTGGTTATTATTGGTTTGAATTTTAAATTATAGTCAGACCTGTTCGTAGGTGAGAAGATTGACGGGGGCGGTGTTTTGCTTTAGAACTTTCGGTGATCAGTGGTGCTTTAATTTTCACGCTACCGTTTATATCGGCAATGGTGCGGTGGCACGCAGAAATTTCTTAACTGAAAAATTTTTTCGATTTTCTTTTACTTGCATACACTCTAATAATTTTATTTGAGACAAATTTTGTCAAATAAAAATTTTTTAAAAATTTACCAATTTTATTTAAATTATAATTATCCAGGCGCGTACGCAGGAATTTGGTCAGGGAGAGGATAATAAATTTTTTTGAGAAATATTATTGTTTTTTAAAAATATCAAGCATAAATTTATTAGGATTAATAACTAATCCTAATACACAATTTTAAATTAATGTGAATTATAAAAAAATTATATGTAAAGAATCATTTAAATAACCCAAAATAGAAATTTGAATTTTTTGAACCTTTATACAAAAAGTTTCTTAGGAATAATTGTATTTTGTACGTTATATATTTACAATGTAAAATCCAATCTTCGTTGGAATTGAGCTAATTTTTCAATTGTCTCATCCTTGCTTGCCGTCAAATGCCTATTATTCAAAAAATCCAAACCTTTCAATCTACTTTTACATGTTGTACTTCTTGGTATGTTTTTCAGAGACCTGCAAGCCCGGCCCCTGGGCCGGACAGTATATTAATTTTTTAAATATACCCGGGCCGGGCCCAAAATTTTTAAAAAAAAAGACGGGTCGAGCCTGTAAATTTAAAAAAAAAAAATTTTTTTAAAAAAAGCCGAGCCAGGCCTGAAAATTTTTAAAACAAAACCCAGTCCAGGCCGTAAAAAATCTTTAAAAAAAATCCGGGCCGTGCCCTGAAAATGGTACTTCTGCAGGCCTCTGTTATTCATCTTAAAAAAGAGAATGTTCTCTCATTAGTTTACTAATGGGAAGAGTTTATAAACCCTTTTAATACATTGGGAATTTAATCTAAAATGTGTTTGAAATAATGCAGAGCATCCATAGCATTTTTTGGGACTATATCAACTATAGTTAATCAAACATAGTTATTCAGCTAGTAAGGCATCATAAGATACTTTAACATCTTCATAATAAAAATCTAACAAATATTTTTTTTTCTAACACCATCTGAAAAAGGTTGGGAAGGCTTTGTGGAAGTAATATTTGCAGATGTAAGTGCTGCATGATATATTAAAAATTCATTTATTTGGGTTATAAATGTAGCTGCATCTAAGATATACTCTTCTACTGATCACTATATTAATGTTTTAACGATGAGCTTGCCTTGATACAAGTCGAGGGAGACAAATATTAAACACGTATAGCTCTGCTTTTGACTCAACAATAAAATATAAAATATGAAATTCTTCATCAATATTAGCCCTAATTTCCTTGAGTTCTGATAAAATGCTCTCCGCTATTCTCATCTTCTTAATCAAATCAATGTCATATTTTTGAAAAGTAATATAAAATAGTTGTATAATTAAATAATACATTCTAATGAGAAATATTGGAATAAGCATTGAATCCAATAACTTTCTTGCTTCTGAGGAAATATTCCTTTCAGGCCATTGTGATATTTCAGTAATAGCAAATAATTGGCTCTTCTAACTCCTTAATAGCTGTTAGTGCTTGATGGAAGAGGCTCTATCTCGTTGTACAAGGTTGCAATTTCTTTGTCCCTGTTGGACCAGAGGTTTCAGATTTAATTATTATTTGACTAGAAATTTGAAAATGGTAGATAAATATTACGCCACTAAAAATTTGAAAATAATAAGTAAATATTACGCCGGAAAACTTGAATGTAATAATATATGTAGTAAAATTCAATATGTGATACGAGTAAATATTAACAAATATAAATTAATATAAACAATAATATTTTTGAAAAATATATCCGGCATCTGCATTTTTTGGCTTTGGGGGGGGGGGGATTTGTCCCCCCGCCTCCCCCCCCCCCCCACTGCGTACGCCAATGTAATTATCATGTAAAAAATTAGAAGCGCGGAATGAGAATATTCTAGAAATTTAGGTAATCGCAGCTACAGAAAAAGTAAACTTACTTGAAATGTTTGTGGCCAGGACACATAGTATTTTCTGGCTAGAATTGAAAGTTTAGGAAATTGTTCTGATTTTTACTTATTGCAAAAGTCTATAATAGTTTCTACGGGTGTAGATAGAGGATAAAATGATAATACGGGTGTAGATAGAGGATAAAATGATAAAACTCTCTTTTTCTGAAAATTTCTAGAATATCGTTTGAATGTTATACGAATGCTGTAAAGAATTTGCTTCGGAATAAACTTGGCTCTCACTTCTACTATTTGTTTCATATATTTATAGGACAATAACGATCGCATAATGACATAAAAAAAATGAAACGGGAATGCATTTTTATTAAAATGCGGCTAATACCTAATAAAAAATAATGAATAAATACCTAAAGGAAAGGTTTTGGAAATCTATGATCTTTATCTAGTTTTGTTTGAAAAGATATATTTTCAACAATATCATTATCATAAATTTTTTAGGTATATATTCATTTTGAGATGCCACAATCCACTGAATCTTTGGAAATATTTTCGAAATTTAAAAGAGATTTTCCACTAAATTTCAATCAGAATTAAATTAAAATAATTTAAGGTAAAGTTGTTTTTTGTTTTGTTTATTTAATAATAATAATAATAATAATTAGAACGTTGTTGGCTCCAATCACACTTTATTGGTGTTAAAGTTTTGCTATTTTTTGTTTTATATGTATAGGAATCAGGTATCGTTGTTAAAAGGCTCGTTTTGATCCAATTTTTAAAAACTGCTAACTCAATATTTTAGCCAGAAAAATATTGCCTAAGCCTCGAGATTTCGAAAATATATGCCTTGACCTTTGTTCCTTCTGTAAACAATCTTCAGGCTTGTGTAATATTTTTCTGGCTGAAATATTGAATTAGCCCTTTTTTAAAATCGGCTCAAAACAAGCCGTTTAACAACACTAGGAATCACATAGGCCTATCCAAGATTTGGGGAGAGTGGGGGGTACTATTAGATAAAAAATATTTCCATAAATATTATTGGAGATCTTTAGGTCTATATTAGATTTTTTAATAAATAATTTTGGGTTTTCACTATTTTTTTAAAAAAAATTTGAATCATAGTTGTTAGTTTAAAAAAAGTCATCAACTTTTACTAATGTTGTAAATGAATGCCTTCAAAATTAAACGCGTTCATGAACGTATTCCATTTCTAGAAAAAAAGAAAAACGATAATTGGCGTACTTTTTATTTTTGACGGACTTTGGACGTCCTTTTTTTTTGACGAACGCGTTCGTTCAATTTTAGAAAATCTTCTTATTTTTATTCATTTGATACTAAAAAAAAAAAATTTAGTTTTATATATTAAAAATTTATAAGAAAAATTTATTGACTTTTAACTTTTAATTTTAAACGTGGCTAATATGTTGCGTTAATAAATATCAGAGTTGTTAAAGGATCTAGATACAAGTATCTAGTATCTAGATCCTTCCTGTATCTAGATATAAAAATGTGGTATCTGTATCTGTATCTAGATAGATTTTTGATTAAAATATCTGTATCTAGATATTATTTTAGACAGTGTATCTGTATCTAGATCCATTTAAAAAGTATCTTTTAACAACTCTGATAAATATATGGGATTTATTTATATTAAAATTAAATTGTTAAAATATTAGTAAAATTTTTGAACACCTTTGATTTTTGTCAATGAATATTGAAAGCGAACGCGTTTAATTTTTTTTTGGAAATATTAACAGCACTAACTATTTTTACCAATTTTTATTTCAAATTCTTCCTTACGATAGTATACTGTATACATTTTTTGAGGAAAGGGAAGTGAGGGCAGGGGGGGGGGGATTTTTATTAGCTTAAAATGATATTTATGAGAATAGGACAAATTTGCGATGGGGGGGGCATTGGATTGCGCCTGAGTATAATTATCACATTGGTCAAATACGTAATGTTCTCGACCAGTTCTAATATATCTGAAGGGGTGTCTATTGTTACTGCGCAATTTTATATTTTCAGAATCAATTACTTCCTCCAATTCTGAAGCCTTAAATTTTAACTCAAAAAGAATTTCTCTACTTTAGAAATATTTTATACAATTATCTCTTAAAATTTTAACAATAAAAAAATTATAAAATTTAATGGTAATATGGTTGGTATCTATAAAGTTATAAACTACAATGATGAACTTGTAAAATAAATTAATAAAGCTATTAATTGCGCGAATTAAATCTTAATGTAATTAATCATTTATAATTATAATTATAAATATTAATTATAATTATAAATATTAATTATAATTATAAATATTAATTTAATTTATAATTGTATCATTTATATACGTAGGATTATAAATATAATCATAGCACAAATAAAACTTTCCCAACCCGCGCTGCAGCTGAAAATTGCCGTCCCAGATGTTTCAAAAAAATGTCTGACGGCAAGGTGCGGCGGCAGACAGATCTAACTTAAGATCTATAACGGAGGTGTTTAAAAATACAAACATTGGGTGGATAAACAATTGGGTTAATTGGCGGACGAGTGAATATGGAAAATTCTCGAGCATAACTGGCTTATAAATTTATTTCATAATATTTCATTTTTTTTTTTAGTTTAAGTACAAAAAATATATCTAAATAATATAAATAAAAAGCCGAACCAAATTAATCAAATAATTTTTAACGTTTAAGTTGGAGCCTGGGTTAGACAGAATTGGTAAACTGGCGGATGAACTATTTTTTTTAAAAAACCCATGGGTGAGCGGGCCTTGGGGTTAAAAAGTTGCCCAAATTCTAGGTCCAACTATATTATAAAAACGAATGGCAAAGCAGTTTGCTTTAAATATTTCCTCCTGTCACCCATTTTACATTTTTTTCCAAAAAGAAACAAACAATAAACGCAATTTATCATTAACACCTTCCGACTCCCTAACGTATGTTTAGTCGAGTTTTTGACCGAAATGGCCCCAGCGCCTATTTTTGGGAACCAGGATCTAAGAAGTCAGCTGATTTATGAGTCCTTTTTCCGGAGCTGAGCCTAATTCTCCAGTGGAACCCTATAATATGAAGAGAGAAAAAAAAATTTCTTAGGCATTGTATCGAATATTTAATTTTATCCGCATCTGCTTTAATCTCTAAACAATTGTATAATTTAAAAAAATAATATATAATCCAGATTTTTTTTAATATTGATTTTGAATCGATAATTTTATCACGATTCAAAGAATTATGTTTAAAAAAAAAATTATATAAATATGCTTTATAAACTTTTTCATTTTGTTGAAATTTTAATAACCTTTCTATTAGAGAAGCCAGAACGGCTCGGATAGAACCGGTTCTTTTCTTATTTTTATATAGGTTTTCCTGACTGTAAAAAAAGTTGAAACTGGTCAGTTAACTGGGTATCCGGGCCCGGGGCAGGCTGATCTATTTAAAACGAATTATTCTATTTGTATTTTACGAATAAGAATAATCGAAAACGAATAAGGATCTCAAGTATTTAATATGATTCTCGTGGATTTTCTTCTTATTTTTTTTTAAACATTTTTTTCACATCTATAAATCACTTAATCTTTGCTTTTTGAAAATATTTTTAAAGAATTTAATTTACTCTCCTCCATAAGCAGTGTTGTTAAATGGCGGCCCGATTAAGATTATAGCTAAATAATATGTATGATTTTGCTCATAGATGGCTGAAAGACTTAAGCCACATCTTGAGGTAGACCCAAAATAACAACACTAGTGTTGTTAAATGGCGCTAACTCAATATTTTAGCCAGAAAAATATTGTCTAAGCCTCGAGATTTCGTTAATTTATGTCTAGACCTTTGTTCCTTCTATGAGCAAAATCTTCAGGCTTGCGTAATATTTTTCTGGGTGATATATTGAGTTAGCTGTTTTTAAAAAATCGGCTCAAAACGAGCCGTTTAACAACACTAAAACGCTATCATAGAAAATTATTTTTCGTGTGAGAATAATTTACAATAACATGATTCGTATTTTTTGTAGGTATTTGATTGAATCTTTAATTTTATTCCAAAAATTTCTAAATATGCAATTTAAATTTGTAATATTTATTTTGTTTATTTTGTCTCGTCAGCATAATTTAGAAATTATTATTTTTATTTTATATACCAATATTTAATAAAAAACATTAAAAAATATATAATTGATATTACATTTTAAAAATTATAATTGATAATAATAAAAAAAATAATAAAAGGTCACTTTAAAAAAATATGTTTTTTTTAAAAAATTATAAATTGGATAATTAATTTCAATTAATTATAACAAAACAAATGATTGATTTTGAAGAAGAAAAGAAAGATGATATTGATGATAATGAAATTGATCGATAAATAAAAACTACATTTAAAATATTAATTAAATAAAAAAAAAATAATAAAATAAATAAAAAAAAACAAACTAAATTAATAAAAAAAAAAAAAATTTTTAAATAAAAAGAAAATAATAATAATGAAAGGAAAAAGTATAAATAACGCGCTAGCATCTACTTGCAAACTTGTAATTTTACGTCGACTTTATTCCAATTATTTCCAGGTTTTTATTTTTAACCTTCCGAAAATCAATGAAAATAAATTGATCTTTTCAAAAAAATAAATAAATATATTTTTTTAAACATATTCGCCAGAACTCAACCATTTCGATTATTAGGAATCTCCAAGATATCCCAACCATTTTCAAACCAATAAAGTCAATTCGTAAATATTCGTCCTTTAGAAGGTTAAAAAAAAAATAAATAATTTTTGTTTCGTGTGGCTGAATATTGATATTTAAATTTTATCTTCAAAATACAAAAAAATTTATAATTCAAATTTATACGGGGGCAAACTAGCGATGAAGCGGCCTCGTGAGCGGATGTTTTCTAGCGGCAGGCCCCCATTTGCGGGCCTTAGGACCGCTTTTACCCGGCCTTTGGCTGGGACTTCCTTAATAACTTGCATATTATACATGTTTTTATTATTTATTATATTTTTGAGCAAAAATGTATATAAAACGATGGATTAATCACCATATTACATTTATGACATTTTTATTAAAAAATGACTAATATGAAATGATAATATTTTATTTTAAGAATTGCACATAATATGTCATCATACTAATCGAACATATAAAAAACATATCACAATTACCCATATAATAATAAAGTATGTATATTACACAAATATAAAATATTAATTTCACATAATATGCATAAAATATTACTTATTGCAATATAAAATCTACATACAATACCTCATAATTCATATTGCACCTATAAAATCAGGATCAGGTAGATTGCAAATATAGTTTCCCAAAATAGAATTTTAATAATGAATTAAACGAATATTGTATAATTTTTATAAGCTAATAATTCTCGCATTATCTCTAAACTTTGCCATAAATAAACACGTATTCGAGTTCCTATTTGTCAACGATTTTTTTTTCTTTTTCAACGGGCGTCAGTAAAGAATGCTTCCAACTCGGCCTATCTAGATGTTCTTCTTGCACAACACGATTTACTAATAGGTTGGCAAAAAAAAATAGATTAGTGTGTGCAGTTTTATTTAAAAAAAAATTTGTTTTTTGTCCAATGAATGCTTTAAGATAAATTGATAATAATCTTTGATTTTTATTGAACAAGACACAATGAAATATTAACAAATCAGTTTTCGTTTTTCTTTAATTATACAGGTTTTTATTTTAAATTCTTTTTATCAATTTCTATTTTCATTTATTCCTATTTTTATAACTTCAATGGTCGGTGCAGATTTGCACCAGGCTAGATTTTCTATTTAGGATTGTTATTTTTTTGGCCGATTTTTTTAGAATATCATATTTGAGCATTAATCAATATAATTTGAAAAAATTGAGCATTTTCATCCACTAGAAAAATCTTAACCATTAATGGGTTAATTATGTAAAATTGTAACTATTACATATTTCACTACAAATAAAGAATAACAAAACCGTTAGCATTTTTTTTGAAAATGGAAACTTAGCCGTTATATTTCATAACGGTAACGGTTAACTTCTATTAAGTAACATGCCCAACTCTGGTTGTGTGCATATCACAGCATTAAAGATTCATCATAGATACATGGTAAGCATTGATTACTTGGTTGGAGTTACTATTAACTTGTAATACTATCACAAATTACATCATCAATATTTCCCTTTTAACCCCAATTATTAAATCTTTGTATATACGGGTAAATGAAGACAGTTCATATATCGTAAATTGTCACTGAACACATTTTCTAATTATGAAACTTTCTTCAAGGTCAAGCGGACCTCCTACAACGTATGTTTTTTATATTCTGATTCGTTTAGTATGAAAATTATTCAGCTTTTAAGGGTCCCCAACCTACCCCTGTTTCACCTACACGTGTTTAAATATATGAGTTACCAATGACATATTATAATAACTAGACTGATGCATTCATAATAATGCATTTAAAAGCTTCGTTGATAGCAAATCAGCTGAACCCGCAATATTGGTAACCCTTATGGTAATTATTCTCATGTTAAAAACTACTATTAAATTGATAACCTGCTCCCTTATTATCTCGATGATCAGGCAATTCTTTAATAAAGTTTGCGTCAGGCATAAGAATAAATTGGCCTCTCGTTTAAAATTTTTAATAATGATATGGGTTACCAAAATAGCGTTTCCAGCTGTTTTTCACGTACACTTTTAATGAATATCGTTAGTCTAGGTATTATTATAGTCATTGGGCCATATACTTATAATTTATATCAGAAAGAAATCAAATCTAGAATTTTTCTTTCTTCTCCCAGCTAAAATTTTTTTATTTTCGAGTTTTAAAGTTTTAAAGTTTTAATCGGGTATTCATTTTTTTAAAAAAAATCGGCCCCTGCCCGAATTTTCTATAATTTATGCCATTTTTTGGTCTGTTCCTGGCAGGCCAATAGTTTTCTGCTTTATATACCAGAGGAAGGTCATCAATGGTTTAGATGTTGGTGGGAATAGAAAGATAAGGAATGATCATAAAATAAATTGAACAGAATAAATAAAATGAATGTGAAAGGTGCTAATTGGTGTCGTTAAATGGCAACTCAATATTTCATCCAGAAAAATATTACGCAAGCCTGAAGATTTTGTTCATAGAAGGAACAAAGGTCTGGGATATATATACTATCGAAATCTCGAAGCTTCCGTTTTTAAAATGGGCTCAAAACTAGAAATTACATGTTTTGTTTGTGACACATTCGCTTTAAAACTTTCGGATACCATTTACCCTCAAAACGGGCCCCTTAAATATACGCCACTGCCTGGTGAACTCAATATTTTAGCCAGAAAAATATTGACTAAGCCTCGAGATTTCGATGATATATGTCCAGACCTTTGTTCCTTCTCTTAGCAAAATCTTCAGGCTTGCGTAATATATTTCTGGATGAAATATTGAGTTTCAAAACGAGCCGTTTAACAACACTACTGATGGTTTATTTTGCCAGGATTTTGTCCAACGTGAAAAAGGCTCGTAAAAGAAGAAGTCCTGTTTTAAATCGATTTTGAATCACATTTTTCATTTGTCTCATAAAGTCATAAATAAAACAGTTGTATAAAAATAAAATATTTACGAATAATATAGCTCCCAAAGGAATGATTGTAAAATGAAAGATAATTACAATTTTAAGTTTAAACGATTCCTTTTTTTTTTAAACATAGATATTGTTTTTAATTTTTTTGTAATTGTTTAGCCATTTCTTAAAATATAGGATTAAGAATTTAAATTTGCGATTTGGCGCGGGCTTTGGCTAGGATTGATGTAGACCCTGAACCTGAATGCCAATTTATGACATCATTTCTAATCACCGGAGCTGACAATTTATTTTTAAAATGACGTTATTTTAACCATCTGGTTATCTAATTAACTTTCGTTATAGAGCCGGAAATAGGAGGGGGAGGGGGGTTTAAAGTTATATTATATTAGATATATATAAGGGACAGATATTTTAAGTCTACAAGCTTTCCCACCGTTGTTTAAAAATATTATTAAGTCGCCAGACGGTATAATCGCCTACCCACATGTTACCTTAATTTGATTGGCCGTAATATTGGGAAGTCTGCTTGCTAACTCGACTTAACTCTTAAGGTTAATCCAATCCTCCAAGAAGCTACACCTCGAGATTTAGGCTAAAAAAAGTTGACTTGTATCTCGAAGTTAAGTTGGAAAGATGTGTTTTAAAAAAATCAAAATTTAATCCAGGAATATTAGTCACCTCTAAATTAAGCCATTTAGGAGTATGCTTGTATAGGTGATTGATTCCCTATCACTAAATTGGTTGGCTTATGTTACCTATGTATAATTTTTTCATATATATAATGTGGTGGGTGGGCTATAAACTCCCCCGGTCATGTAACCCCAAATGTACATTGAAAAACTAAGACCTGTCTCAAACTTAAGCCAAATGACCATCCGCCGCAGATAAATTTAATGTAAATTTTTTTTAACGCTAAACATATGTTTTGTGTGTGTATGTTGACACAAAGGCGAAAATCGGGTTTATTCGCCTTTTTGAGTCGGGAGTAGAAACTAATTTTTTTTAATATCATGTTTACTTTTCGTCCGAATATACCACTAAAGTAAAACTTGTCTAATTTGGACTCGAAATCCCTAATTGGATCAAAATTTTGAATCTCAATCAAATTCCCATTAACTGCTACATATCATAAAATTCCTTTTTTTTACAAAATTGGGTGAAAAAATCTTAGTAACCCAAGTGGTGCCTAAATTGAACAAGTTTTTACTGTATTTAAATGTATATATAATAAGCTAAAATTTATACTATAATTGGAAAACGTTCAACGAATTTCAATTTTTTTTAAAAAAAATAGATATATTTTTATTGGTGTTTTATTATTTGTAAAATTAAAATGATTTTAAATTGTTTAGATAATCCAAAATATCATATAAATTATAATTTTTTTTTAAAATCAATTAATTTGTATTCTTCATTCTTTCTTCCAGTGTTGTAAAACGGCTCGTTTTGAGCCGATTTTCAAAAACGGCTAACTCAATACTTCCATCCAGAAAAATATTACCCAAGCCTAGCCTGAAGATTTTGCTCATAGAAGGAACAAAGGTCTAGACATATATTATCCAAATCTTGAGGCTTGGTAGCCAATATTTTCCTGGCCATAATGTTGAGTTATCAAAATAATACGATGAAGGAAGAATCATATCATAATAATTATTTCTTTTAATTAATTTCTCTAACTTAAATAGTTGGCTTGAAACAATGTTTACCATAAAAATATCCAATTACAAACAGTTTAAAAAAATTTTTTTTTCTTCTTTCTTTTCTTCCCTCAATAATTTAAATTTATAAGATGCCATAAAAATTTATCTTTCTCTATCTAAAACCATAGAATTTGATATTCGATAAATATTGTAGGGTTTGGGTCACCTACTTTAAAATAAAAAATAAGTGAAGATAATTTTATTATTAGATTATTTTATTTTTTGTAAAGTTTAAGATAAGAAAATCAGCACTTCTCCCTCCCACTCCCCTCTTACTTTGAATCCGTTAAATATTTGTTAGAAGTTTTGATCTGTCGTGTTTGCTCTATTTAAAAAGATATATTAGTGACCACCTGCAGGCCCAGTTCTAAACCCGACCCGGTCCTTTTTTAAATATACCCGGACCGAGGTTAAAAAAGATTTTTTAAAAATACCCGGGTCCATCCGAGCCGTATATTTTAAAACCGAATATTTAAAAAAAATCCGGGCTGTACCGTGGGTCTCTTGATATATATTTCACACACATGGGGAAAACGAGCCTGACATTTGGTGCCATCCATTTATTTATTTTCCTAATTAATTAATATTTAAAATAAAGATATTTTCTTTTTGCCCCCATTCTTTAAATTATTGTGCAATTTATCGATCACACTTTTCAGGGTTCGGTCCAGCCTTTCAATTATTTTTTTTTGCCTTATCCAGCCTGTTTAATATTACGGGCTATCCGACTCTGTACGTAAAAATACCTTTTTTTTGAGAGAAAAATCGTAAATCGATCTAAGTTCAGGCCGTGTAGATAGAACCTTTTATTATGATTCCTTATTTAATGTACTAAATGATTATCTCTATCTAATATCAATACAAATTGCACACTTTTTTTGTGGAAATCCTCAATTAAATTAGAGGTTTTAATAGGATTTAATTTTTTGTAATCAATTGTGATTCGCTAAAAAAAAAATTTTAAATAGCCTTATCCTGAAACATATTTTAAAAAGATCTCAAAATTTACAAATTTAACCCAAATTAATTAAAAATTATGAAACATGACCAAAAAATCTTACATTAAAATTTTGTAAAATTAAAATATTCAAAAATGCACGATATGAATTCATTTTATTTAGTCATTGTATTTAAAATAATATTCGAGATATTTACATCAAGCTTAATTTGAAAAATATAAATGATTAATTTAGCAAAAATCTTCAAATGTTTCGCTCAAAATTTTGAGCAAAATATCTTCACATTTTTTGATCTTCAAAAAGAGCAAAAAGGATCTTTCAAAGATTTTTGAATTTTATTTATTTTTTCATAAAAATTTCACTTATTATATTTAAAAAAAATCAGAGACCCGCAAAAAGTTCCATTTGCATGGCCCGGTATGGATATTATTATTTTTTGATTTTTTTTTTTAAAATTTTTTATAGCTAATAATAAGCTATTTAAATATCCGGTTTTAAAATATACGGCCCGAGCCGGCCCTAACAAATGGTACCTCTGCATGTCTCCGATATTTAGGACACACACAGCCTAAAGAAAGGAATAGAGCATTATAATAAAATGTAATTTAATTACAAAATAAAAATATATTATCGAATTTCTTTTCTTTTCTTTATATTTTCTTTCTTTACCTAGGGCGGAGTTCAAAAAATAATTATTTTTTTTTGCGTTATTTAAAAAATAAATAAATTTTAAAAGATAAAATTAACAATAATTACCCAAGAGTGTTCAAAATTTATCAGATAAATCACGCGCCAAAAATCTCTCCCCTCTTTCCCATCTCATTCCCAATTCCATGATGTATATGACATAAGTTTCCAAAATGTATTGATTTTTAATTTTGAAATCAAGGTGAACATAACCCATTTTGCCTTTATTATTTATTTATCGTCAATTTCTCGATAAAACGAAAAACAAAATCAATAAATATAAAATACTTTTTCTTACCCCCTTCTTTTGTTTCCTATACCTCATTATATTTTTAGATTTTTTTTATTAAATCAATAAAGTCAAAAAAAAGCATATTATTTTAAGATTTTTTTGAAAAACAATATTTTTATATAAATTTTTTTTTATTATCTCGTTCCCCTCCCCTACCCATACTCTCCCCAAAATCTAACTCGTTCCATCTTCGAAAAAAAAACAAACTCGCGCGTTAAAAACTTTAAAAAAAATGCACATGAAATACACCGTAATGGGGCGTAGGATAAACAATTCCGCTTCCAACCCTTGCAGGAGCCAATTCCCTCTCTACATCCTAACCGATAAAAATATCAATCGTTGTCCGGGCCCATACTACGCCGTCGATACTACCTGCTATTACAGCACCCACAGATCATCTGACTCTTTTTCGGATTCCACATTTTTGACGAGAAAGCTAGAAGACGCTCGCCTAGACTTTGACAACGAAATCATGACAACTGCACCCCCCGCCGCCAGCTGCGAAAAAATTTTGGTGCAATTGGGAGAAGCCAAGAGGTTCGCCGTGGAAAGTATGAAAGCCGTGGGCACACAAGAAGACCACGCCATCGCGCTCGCCGAGTTATTGGTGACCGCCGATTATCGGGGTCATTTTAGCCACGGGTTAAATAGATTACGTAAGTTTATTTATTCTTACACTTTCGTTCTTTTAATTAAGTCTAAATTTAAAATATTTTTTTTTTCTATCATTTTTAAGTGTGAGAATGTTTTAAAGAAATAATACAAAAAAGTCAAATCTTTGAATGACATTTTAATAAAAAATATGTATTATAATGTAGATAATACGAAATAAAATTGAATTCATTCTTAGAAAAAATTTCTTCTTTGCTCTAGAGCTGGGATCTTTAAAAATTTTGTTAAAATTAGTCGAGTTTTTTTTAACTCATTGTTTATACTTTTTTCTAGGACCAGCGGCCGGAACCCGGGCCGTATTCGGCAAAATAATGTGATTCTAAAAATCCGGGCTTGGCTTAAAATGTGGTTATTTCCAAAAACCGGGATCGAGCTGACGAATTTTTTTTAGGATAATACTTAGAAAATTATCTAATCTAAATCACTCTTTTCTTATTCTCGATTAAAATATACTAAATACAGCTAAAAACATTTAAGCTAAAATTCAACACGTTAATAAATATTTTTTTTGTAAAAGAAAATAAAATTAAGATAAGCGGAGATGTAACAAATATTGGCTTTAGCCTTGAAAAATTTCATATTTTATTTTTTGATAAGAGGACGAATATTTATATATAGAGGACGAGTATCTAATATACATAATATAATATATAAATATAAATAATTTAAATTAGCCATGTTTTATTGTCCTTGAAAATCTACTTGCCTTCTTAAAATTATAATTTGATGTTGTGTAATAAAAAAAAAACTAATCTTAATTTGTTATGTTAAAACGAACAAGAGGAGAAAATAATTATTATTCATTTTTTTTGTAATTTTCCTAAACCGGCAGTTGGTCCAGCCTAAATACCGGATTCTGTAGGATTAGTAAAATGGTATGACTTCGATATATCCGGGCCGGACCTCTTAAGAGATACAAATTTTTTTTAAAAAAATTATAATTAATTTAATCATTTGATACTGATAAATTTTACATTCTTTTCATTTCTCATATTTTTATTGAATCCCAAACATTTTTTCATAATGCAACTCAGAATGAAATTTTTTAGATCCTTATAGTGCTTACAAATTGAGCGTTTACGTTTTGCCTTAACTTTAAAATAAAAAAAAACGTAACGCGACCCTTGTTTAAATTGAGATTGTCTTTTTATTAATATCCGTCGATTCAAAATTTTAAATAAGTTTCTAAAAAAAAAGGATTTGTCTTTGAAAATTATATTATCGTCTGCCTTCTTATTTCTTTAATTTCGAAATATTCCACTTTAGGATATAAGTAATTTTATTTATATTTACATATTTATATAATATTACAAAGCGAAGAATAATAAAAGTAATGAAAAAGCAAACCTATTTGCGTTTTTAAAATGGTTGCAAGCGCCAAACGATAATTTTACCAATTTGCACGAGGCCATTTGAAATGCATTATTTACGCTTGCAACGCAGCGTTTGAAACGCTCAATTTGTGCATTAATCATTTGATACTGATAATTTTACGTTCATTAATTTTTCATATTTATCGATTTTCTTGAATTCCAAGCATTTTTTTTCAAGATGCAGCCCTAAATAAAATTTTTAAGATCCTCTAACCCCGGGCTAGGCTTAAACTAGACCGAGGGGATAGTTTTGCCTTGAATTCTATGAAAATAATATTGCTATCATATTATTACCATTCTTATATAATCGATATGGCAGCCATGTACGTGCGTGACATAGAGAGCGGAATATGCAAAAGCGATTGCGAACCCACGATTCTGAAAGAAACCGTTTCGACGGCTTGGGTAGACGGGAATAATTTATTGGGCCCCGTTGTCGGTATGTTCGCAATGAATTTAGCAATAAAAAAGGCCAAAGCGACCGGGGTAGGATGGATTTCTTGCAAAAGTTTTTTTTTTCGCATTTTTTTTTATTCAAATTATTTTAAGTTAAACTATTGGGTCAAAATGCCATTCTCTTTTTTCTTCCTTTTTTATTATTATTGCCGATATATGTTACTTATTTAATTTCACATTTATGCCTCTCATTATTGAAGTTAAAAGATGTTTCGTTCGGGCCAGGTACTTCTACCGTGTGGGAATAATTTAGGCGGAGAGTCAAGATCGTTTTGATGAAATTGGGGGGTGGAGGAGGGGGGGGGGTGAGTAGCTTCAATTATTTTCCAGGAGGATGTAGGGGGTAAAATCTTAATTGGCTTAGGGGGAAGGGCTGTAAAAATCCTTGATCCAATCAGGATGAAGCGCTTATTCGCAGTGCCTTGCGTCCCTTCTAAGATATACAAAGTATTATAAGTAATTTAAAGTTAAAAAATTTTAATTCTTATATCTGTGTTTTAAGATTCCAATCATTTCGGTATCGCGGGATATTATACCATCATGGCGGCCCATGAAGGATTAATAGTAACGAATTGAATAAACTATATATTTTTTTTATATAATAACAGAGATTGGAATGATCTTCAAGATCATAAAAAAAAATCTTTTGATCCTTCAATATGATTTTTTTTTGAGAATGCTAAACCAGAATTTTTGATCAAATTTTACCTGAATTTATATTTTTATTTTAAAAAAAAAACACTTACCATGCCAATCACATTTAGCGCGAATTCGCGGCGTAGTATACAAAAATAGCATTTTGTATAATTTTCCGCTAATCCACGTTAACTGTGAATGCATGGGTTATAAGGTAAATCTTTTGTGATTTTTATGCGCGAAGTTTTTTTTAATTTGAAATTCACAAATTTAAAAAAAATTTTACCCAAAATTTTGGATAAAAAAAAAATGTTCAAAAAATCTTTATTTCAAACTCTGAATAATATATTGAATATATTATAATACTATGGGATCGGGCGGACCCAAACACGCTTAATATAATATTGAACCTACCCGAAGCCCATTGTTGTTATAAGGTGTTGATCTTGGCTAAGCCTAATACCACAACTTAGTGTTGTTAAACGGCTCATTTTGAGCCGATTCTTAAAAACGCTAACTCAATATTTTAGCCAAAGAAATATTGCCGGTTTCAGATTTCGCTAATAGATGTCTAGACCTTTGTGCCATCTATGAACAAAATCTTCAGGTTTGAGTAATATTTTTCTGGAGCTACCACAACTATATAAACAAAAAAATGTTGTATATTTTAAGATAAAAACGTGGTAGAAATATATACATATATATGTATATAATGGGTTAATGATGCTTACTACCAAGTGAATGTATGGAAATATTCTAAATACCAACCTAATTTGCTAAATACCGACCAAAATTTATTAAAATGTAATAAGATCCTTATTATTTAATATATTAATACGGAATCACGTGGTCGAGTCCGGACTCCTATATATTATCCCCCAAGGATGGAACCACCAAGTTAGAATAAGAAAAAAAACATGATCATTCCTGGGATTCGAACCGGGGACCATGGGATAAGTAAACCAAGCTCTTGCCAGGCCATAGAGGCTTTCCAAAAATCACGATTTTTCAAATATATATTATAAATATATTTGGTAGTGCCTATCCAAATGAAAAATGAACAAAATTCAAATTTGATAGATGGTACCTTAAGGTACCAAGCATCATTAACCTATATAATGATTGCAGAAAGATTGTAATTTTTCCAAATTCATTTGAATACAATAAAAAATAGGGTATGGCTTTTACAAACACGTCCCCTTTGCAAGTGCCGACCCGTGCCAAAAAGACTATCCTAGGAACGAACCCTATAGCCATGACCGCTCCCGCCAAAGGTGACGATTATTTCTGCCTTGATATGGCTACATCAACCGCCGCGGTTGGAAAGGTTTTTATTTTCAAAATATTAAAATTTTATGCATTATTAAATAAAAAAATTAATTCTAGATGGCTGTGATAATTTATATTCGAATTATGTTCACTCTTTTATAAATGTTATATCAGAGAGAAAAAGAAAGAAAGAAAATTGGCATTATTAAATAAAAAAATTAATTCTAGATGGCTGTGATAATTTATATTCGAATTATGTTCACTCTTTTATAAATGTTATATCAGAGAGAAAAAGAAAGAAAGAAAATTATTTAAATTCTTATTAATTTTAAAAAAAAAATTTAAATCATATCTTAAAGGTAGAATACCACGACAGACAAGGAATCCCCATTCCTAAATGCTGGGGAGTAAATAAAGATGGCTTGGAAACGCAGAATCCTAAGGAGGTTCTTCAAGGGGGAGGTTTGCTCCCTCTAGGAGGTATGGAAAAAACGGGGGGATACAAAGGTTCTGGCCTAGCCATGATGGTCGAAATATTTTGCGGGATTCTGGCAGGTAGCACTTACGGTCCCAACATCAGGAAATGGATGAATACGGAGAAAGTCGCCGACTTGGTGAGGGATTTGGTTCCGTGTTTGGGTCCATTTTTTTTTAAATGCGCTTTTTGAATGAAAGTGTTAGGCACTATGTACATAAAATATGAATGGAACTAATTTTTTTTTCTTTTAGAAGAAGATTTAAACTACGAACCACCTATATAAAGTCAATGAGGGTTAGGGAACTTGGAAGTTTTTTTTGAAAGTTACTTTTTTTCTCCATAGTTGTTGAACCTTTTGAATGAATCCATCTAGATATCGATGCTGCTAAAAAGGCATCTTGATAACGATACAGATACTTTTTATATACGTTATATGGATACAGATATAGAAATTACATATCTAGTAAACATTTAAAACAATTAGGCTTTTTTTTAAAAAAACCAAAATTTTAAATTTAATTTCTATCAAATTTTAAATGTTTTGTTTTTTAATTTATATTAAGTTTAAAATAATTTTTATTATTAATAGGGTCAATGCTTTGTCGCGCTAAATCCCGAAATGTTCGCACCGAATTTCGTCGATAGAATGAGCGATCTTATGGCTATCAACCGCAATTTGCAGCCGGTAAAAATTAGAGTTTAAGCTCGGAGGATCTTGAATATTTTTTTTTTCGCTCAAAATCTTTGAAGCAAACAATAATCTTTGAAGATTAAAAAAAATAAATAAAATTCGTGGTCTTATTTTTTGAGAATGCTCATTTAATATTTTGATCAAATATAATCTTATTGGGATTTTTTTATTGAAGAAAAATTCAAAAAATTTTTGTTGCGAGTAGATTTTAAAACTCGGTATAAATATTTAGTAAATATAAATCTCTGCAATTAGTTTCAGCCTTTTTCTCCGCCGAAAGTTTTTCTCATTTTTTCATGGATTTTAGTACTAGCTTTAAATTAAACTGCATTATCAACCTAAATACTGTATCTATAACTTGCTATAACTTAATATCTCTATATTTATTAACTACGGATTACCTTTTATTATTATACTCATGAAGACGTGATATCGCAATTTATTAAATTTTGAATCATGAATACATTTTGATTTTATTCCCTGCCTGTTGCATCCTAATAACTCTATAAAAATTGGTTACACAAAAATCAATAATTGAAGAGTTTGTATAACAGTATTCTCTTTTATATCTGAGGTAATACTTTAATTTTTTTTTTAAATAATATTTTTACGGCATTAGATTGAGGGAGAAAAAGAGGTACTAGTAGCTGGAGATCCAGAGAGAAAGCACATGATTAAATGCGACAAGGATAATGGTATCAGATACCATCCCAATCTTTTCGACGCCATGGTATAAGAAAAAAATAAATATATTTAATTAATCGTCAGCCTTTGGAGTGTTCCACTTGCGCAAATGTTTAAAATGAGAAAATCAACATATCAAATATAGGAAAAGCTTATCGATCAATTTTGACAAGCTTATAACTTTGGCAAAAATTAATATTTTTTAATCTAGTTTTTATTAACTCAAATCATTTTGAAAATGTTGAGTGGAGCACTCCAATTCTAGACCGACGAAATATCAGTATAATTAAAAGGATATGGTATATGAGGCAAAAATTGTTTTCCATTACTTAAGCAAACTTTATAAGTTTACTACGAGAGACAGATGTTACAATATTCTTTATTAGTTCCTCATTTCATGTCTTATTTTTTTTTAATACATAATTTTTAGTCGAAAAATTTTTCATTTTTTCTAATACAAATTATAATATTAAGTTAAATTAATAAATTTTTTAAAAAAAATATTGAATATTTTATTTTATTTTTTTCAAAAATATATATAATTCTAGACACAATTAGGCGAAAGGCTGAAAATAAAGAATTTGCAAAAATCTTCGTAAACCGATCAAACTTGGCCAGAAATTTTCAATCGATTTCGTTTTTATATCTTTCGATTTTCCCGTGCCTTAAAGAAGAAAAACAAAATTTAATGTTTAAAGAACCGCAAAAATTAGAATATCTTCTTTAAAAAAATATCAAATTAAAATTTTCAAATCTCAGGTATGCGTTATATCTATCTGAAAAAAAACATTTAAAGATCGCAGCCTCAAACAAAAAAAAATGTTTTTTTTATACATAATGATAATATTTATATTTTTTACAATTCATGAACATTAGTTATTAAATTCGAATAAATTAATTTTGTGATTATTCCATTTTCATAAGTAGAAAAAAAGCAAGCAGGTGGGGGGGGGGGTGGGTGGTAATTTAAGTTTACAATTATGGGGTAAGATTTTCTGGGAAATAATGGTTTATCCTCAATCTTAAAGTGAGAACTCAGGATCAGAGACCTATGGGCCGGATATGGGTGGGCGTGATATATTTTCTATCAGGCCTGGGTTTTTCGAAAAAAAATTTTTTAAAATGAGCTAGGGGAAAAAAAGTTTCGCTAACTTGTAGAATAATATCGCAAATTCTTTCTTCTATTAATAATAACAAATATAAATATTGTAAACAAAATGATTGCCTAAATTCACTTAAAAATTGTGTTATATTTTCATGAAAATATACTATAAAGGCTTGGGTCCGGCTTTCGAAACTTATTATAGGCTTGGGCTGTACTTGGGAATTTTTTTTTATAGTATTAAATATAATCTCTTCTTTAATACTTTGTATAAATATTTAATTTTGTGATTCAAATACTAAACACGATAAAAATGAATTGGCTTGCTACTAATAGTGCGGATCAAAAAAAAAGAAGAATTTATACCATCTATCGCTATTCATAAAAAGAGGGAAAAAAATGTTGATTTCATTTTATGATCATTTTCTTCTTTTTATTTCCGGTTTTTATTATTTTAAATTTTTAAAAATATTTGATATTACCTCACTGTAAAGGCCTTTTATCAAGCTATATCAAAAAAAATTTAATGAAGCCTTTAACTTAATTTATCTAAAGATATTTATAATTAAAGGGTGTGCATCGTGCCTAATGCTTCATTATTTTGACATTTAGAGACCCGTATATCAGCCGCTGTTTGAAGTTGGAGGTTCAAAAATATTTTGGTTATAATATATTCAAACTCTTTCTAAAGAATTTTGGAAAAATTTGAGTGGGTCCAGATATCACTTTCACCAGCAATACTCAAGGTTAACTAATGAACCCAATAATTAATATATTCTTAAAGCTTAGGTCTTTTTCTTAAAAATAAGACTAGGAAAGCATAGGACTAGCTTTAAAAATTATATTCATATAATATATTTTCTAAACCAATTTAAACTCGGGTTTATAAATTGTAAAGAAGATTCTTTATTGAATACTAATTTGGTATGACTTCCGCAATTGTATTCGCAAATATTCGCTATAATCACTTCGCAATTTAATTTTTGCGATGATTTCGCTATAAAATTTTCTAGTTTTGTAGTGGTCATCATAAAGGAACTTGTTTAACCACGATCAAAATTTTTAAAAATGCAATAATATTTCTTTTATTTTAATATATATTAGGGAATTACATCGTCGCTTCCACTATTCAAAATAGCATAACCTGTGGCACATAACCAGGTTTGGGCTAATTTTCAAAAAAAATATATTCGAATATAAATACAAATACATTTCAAAATAAAATAGAGTACAAATACAAATACTTTTTTTAAAATATGTATTTTAAACATAAATACTAAATATTTATAAAAAAAATTTTTTAAGTATCTAACGAAAATATCAAATAAATACTATAATGAATACTTTAATCAATTTTTTAGCACCAAGATTAATTTTTTCTAACAAATTATATTTATTTCATTTACCATTTTATTTAATAATTGCAAATATAATTAATATCACATTTTACAGAGCAGGAAGGAATCGATCCATTTATGATATTGGTTTTTTCAGCAGATATTATATTTAGCTTTTACTATATTAATGATTTTGGATGATATTTTGAAATAAAATGCCAACCAGAAACTTACACTGTCACAGAATCCCTACATAAATATCTTATAAACATAAAAGGTTATTATAAAACCCCCTTTTTCTTCAATATTATATCTTTCTCATATTCAAAATGACATATAATACCTAGACTGACGATTGCATTTTAATTAATGAATAGTCAGTCTAGGCATTATTATATGTCATTGGCTTTTGGTAATAATTATTTTAATTATAAATAGGATGTAAAATAAAAGTAATTTTTATTACTAACTCACGTCACAAATTTAATATTTAAATAAATAAATGTGGATTTACATTTTATAATTCAATTTATAACAATGAATTATTTTAAGTACAAGTATCTGCGTTAATGCCCAACTCTGCATTCAACAACCAAGTTATTTGAAAACAAATTTAATCCTTTTTTGGATTCGAACGATCTTAATTTATATGTGCAATCACCGACGAGACCACAGTTGATTTCTAAACAATAGGTATATAGGAATAAACTATAACACTTACCAAATTGTTATTCTACTATATTCTTTCAAAAGAGATTGCAGAAAGGGTTTTATTATAAAATATTGCGCCATTTTTATCACGATAAATTTGCTATAATAGAATATTTCGCTGAATTGGCTTGAAACAGTTTTTATGATTTCTCAGCTGATAATTTCAAAAAGATCCCTTAAAACATTAGCGCTATTAACGTGAAAATATGTCAAAAAAGGTAAATTATTTTAAAGAATCCCATATATATTTAATTTAATATTAAAAAATTTGGAAATAAAGGTTGAATCACATTCTGATATTAATCTACATGTTGCAGCAAGGAATGGTGATTTAAATGCTCTAATAAATATCTTAGAAAGTGGAAAAGTTCATGTTGATTGCGAAGATTCGGTTTACATCATTAATATATTATAAAATTGAAATACTATAAAATTAGAATGGGACTACTGCCCTTATTTTATCATCAGTAAATAATCACCTAATGTGTTTAAAGGAACTGATTAATCAAGGGGCTGATATTAACCATCAAAGAATAGTAAAATTATATCAAAATATAAAGTTCTTATTGTAAATTGCATTTTAGACAGGTACCACTGCCTTGTTTTTTGCCTCTCAGGGTGGATTTATTGAAATAGTAAAAGAACTTCTAAACAATGGAGCTAATCCAAATATAATAAGCCATGTATAATAATTTAAAAATTAACATGTAATCTTTTAAAATTTTTAAGGATTCTGGCAGCGCTTTATTAGTTGCTTGTCAATGTAATCATTTAGATGTTGTAGTGGAGTTGATATCAAAAAATGCTGATATTCATAAATCATTAAATGTATTTATTATTTTTAAAAAATAATTTAGCAATCAATGTGAATAAATATTTTATATTATTTGATATTAATTTATCTATACATATAATAATCATTCTGATAAGTATTTAACAACCTATATTTATTTTAATTAGGATGGAGCATCAGCATTGTTTATTGCTTCCCAAAATAATAATTTAGATGTTGTCAAATATCTAATTTCAAAAGGAGCAGATTGTAATTTTATTCGAAAGGTAAATATTACATTTAGTTTATAAGGCATATACTAATTTCATTTATTATATCTTTAAGAAATTTTTTTAAAATTCTACCAGATGTAGTTAGTACTAGTTTTTTAAAATTAGTCTGAAGCCAAACAGCCCTATTTATTTGTAAAAATAAGTCAAATTGAGGTTCTTTAAGATTAACTCCTGCAGATAGTCATTTGGTGGCTAAAAGGAATAATTACATATATCTCTGATATTATATTAAGAAATAAATTTCAAAAATGTAGATTAACAAAAATACCTGTCAGGATTAGGGTTTTTCAGCAGAAAGACTGTAACCCTCTTTTTGCTATAGCTGTACTGAGATTAAATATTAGATCGGGCTGATATTTAGCATTTTTTTAAAAAAAATATTGGATTGGACCATTATTTATATTTTGGTTATTATTTTATGATTTAATATACATATATCAGAGACATGCACATGTACCATATGCCTGGTCAAGTTTTTCAGCCCTACCAGAGTTTTGTATTTTCAGGCCAGATCTAGATTTTTAAATATATTACATTAATTTTTAATTTTATAGCTGATAATGGTGATTTAAAATAAAAGAAAGTTCTAGGCCCGGCTTAGGTATTTTAAAAGGAAATATTTTTAGACCCAGCCCGGACTGTGTATATTAAAAAAAAAATTGAAGTACAGCCTGGACCAGGTACCCGGTAGTGTTGTTAAACGGCTCGTTTTGAGCCGATTTTCATAAACGGCTAATTTAAGATTTTAGCCAGAAAAATATTGCCTAAGTCTCTAGATTTCGCTAATTGATGTCTACTAGACCTTTGTGCCATCTATGAGAAAAATCTTCAGCCTTGCCTAATATTATTCTAGGTAAAATATTGAGTTAGCCACTTTTAAAAATGGGGTCAAATCGAGCCGTTTAACAACACTAATACCCGGGCTTGCAGGTCTATATTTGTATTTTATACATAATTTAATTATATATTAATTAAAGGAACCAAATTCAATCTATTTTTTAATGTTTTTTAAAAAAAATCTGAATATTTTAAAAAGATAATGTAACTAAAAATTGGTATCATTTCTTTTTTATAATTATACTATCTGGAACAAGAAAAGGGTTTATAATATACCTAACACATCTCTTTCAGCTGGTATTGTTAAACCGTTTAATTTGGCACGAATTTTGAATCAAGAATTGAGCCAAAAAGAAAATTAACTAATTTTGAAAATTTTGTTGACAGATGACAGAGAGATTATCTATTGGCGAAATTTAGAAGCTTAGGTAATATTATTTTGACTCTTCATTAGTTCCTTATTTTAAAAAAATCGGCTAAATCAGCCATTTAGCAACATTACATTCAGCTATAAACATTGCCCATATATTAAATGAGATTATTAACTTTTTGAAGAATAAAAATATCAAATTTTAGGTATCAGCTTCTAATTGGATCGATTTCACAATAATATTGGTCGATGAAAAATATGTGAATTAGCGCATCCCTACTGTTTGCTTAATGTTTTAAAATTTTGTACCTACCCATGGCAATTGTTTGAAATAATTTGGTTTTTTTTTTATTTCAAATTAGAGATCTGCAAAGCCTGGTCTGTAACACCTAGTTGGCGTGTCAAATTTTTTTAAGAAAAAATTATAACTTGCCAGGTGGAACAATCCACACAAGAAAAATATTCCGGCCGAATCGGACAATTTATACATAGACAGGGCCTCACAAATTTTGATTTTTCGGTGAAAATGGCTGTCTGACTAAAATACTAAATTTATAAATAACAGTTGTTAAAATATCTAGATATATAAATTTGGTATCTGTTTAGATTGTATAATTTTGTTTTAAACTTTAAAATTTGCTAATTTCATACTTCTCGAGGAATCGTCGATATTTTTTAATTTTATTTAGAAAAAAGAAATATTTCATTTAGGAAGTATAAAATTATTATTATTTTGCATAGGATGAAGTGTCACCGGTTTGGATAGCTTCTCAGATGGGGCATGTTGAGATCGTTAAAGAGTTGTTGCGTAATGGTGCCGATCCTAATATAGCCAAAGACGTTTTACAACTTTATTATATTAAATTAAATATTATTTTTTTTAAAAAAAAAAATAAATAAATTAAAATTTATAGAATGGTTCAACTCCACTTTTTAAAGCTGCGCATAAAGGTTACATTTTGATAGTGGAAGAATTATTGAAGTATAATCCAAACCTAATGCTTCTAAAGGTATATTTTTTTTCTTCTTCTTCCTATTATTGTTATAGAGTTTTAAGCAGTGTTTATATTTTATTAAAAGTAGAGAAATGGAAAGCATTATTTTAATTTTCGGAGGGGGTTTCCAGAATATTCCTGGCCCGTTGAAAAAAAATATGAAAGAATTTTTATTTTAATGGAAATAGAAGGAAAAAATGCCATCGCTCTTCAACCCTGGTTCAAAGTCCACTTTTGGTTAAATAAAATTAAGCTTGGGTTTCTTAGGACTTTCCTATATCCCTTCCCATTTAAAAATTCATCGTAAATGTAATATAATATTAATCATAGCGACGATTTCTAAATATCCTTTTTCTAATGGATATTTTGGAACCCGGACAAATCAGCCGGGAACTAGTTCTGTCAAATTTACATATAATAGATATATTGGGTTTATTTTAGTGGGGGGTTATTTATTGTTTAGATTTAATTTTTCTATTACTTTGATTGACGGTTTAGAAGCGGAATCGCGTCATATTTTTAGAATTGAACTAAAAATTTTAGGAACCGGAATTACCTAGAATATTCGGGAACAGAACCCTCATCTTCCAAACTCTGATTTATATATATTTTTTTTAAATAATCGTAATTTAGAATGGTGAGACCGTATTACACGCCGCTTGTAATTTTGGTCAAATGAAAATCGCTCAGCTATTGCTAAAACATGGAGCTAATCCCGAATTAAAAAATTCGGTTTGCTTTAATTTTTTTTCCTTTTTCTAAATTCCAACTTATTTTAAGGATGGCCTGACATGTTTGGACATCGCGCGTCAAAATAATTTCGTTGATTTATACAAATATTTGCGGTCGTCATTAAATAATTGTGATATCGAAAGCTCAAATATCAAAACTCAAAATAATTCGCAAGTCAATGACATGTCAACTATGGTTTAAAAACCGAGAAGAAATTATAGCTTAATTATACATTATAAAAATTTATTTCATATATATAAAATAAGCCTCCTTCATTAAATTCCATAGTCAAAATTATTATTCCTTTATATTTTAACCAAAATTCCTATTTGTTAAGAATTGTTAAAAACGGGAGTTTATTTTTGATCAAACTAATTTTTAAACTGTGATTTTTTTTTTTGAAACTTATAACAATTCAACGATTTTTTCTATTTATAATAATCAATCAAATTAATTATAATTGCTGTATTAGCTATAAATTATTTATTCAAATTTGAAATAGTGTATAATAAAAATATATTTACGCGATAAACATTGATATTTTATCAATTATATTTGAGGTCTGCAAAACTCAACCCGAAAACCGATCATCGACCCCTATTTGTGGGTTCTTACGGGAAATTGTGATTATTACTTTTCGGTTGTAGCGGATATGGAAATGCTCCGCCCCGGGTTAGGGTAGCGTCTTACATGACAAGATATTCCCTGGAAGCAACCCCCCCCCCCCCCCCCCACTTAAATACCTATACTTATCCCCTTAAAAATTTATTGCCGCCGATATTATAAAATTACGCGCGTTTAATTATAATGGTACTCCAACATATATTTTAAAAGAATAAAATATCACAAAATTGTGAATGTAAATTATATTTTAGAACATTAATTAAATTTAAAATGAGTTCATTATTATAGTATATTGTTTTGGCATGAATATGAGTTTGCTGATAAAATGTCTAACCTTTTTTTAAATTACATTTATAAAAGATAGCAGAAAATTATCGACAAAAAGTTTATTTGAAAAATAACGACAGATGATTAGATTTGGTCCGCTGTTTAGCAATATCATTGTATTATTAAAGGTCTATTATAGAAGTAATAAATAATTATTTAGAGGTATATATTTTATCCTATTTTATTTAAAAATTTAATTGCCCCCCCCTCCCCCCCCCCATTAAATTTTTAGTTTTTTCTACTCCCCTCCATCCCTTCAAAAAATTAGCGAAATACACCTATCCTCATTTCCCCTCTCATGTCGGGTGCAGATCTCTTCAAATACCCTAAAAATGTTAAAAATATAGGCCTATCGAAAATTATTAAATCCGATAACGAAATTTACTCAAACAAATCGTTTTACGAATAATAAAAATTTCTTTGACAAGTATCAAATTTAGACTTAATTAGTAATGTCATAAATTTTGGTTATCAAATATTTTTTTTTTGATATATTAATTTTATTATAAGTGACTGTTTAAAATTTCCTAAAACACAAATATGATAATAAATGTGGCATGGTTTCTAAAATAAGAAACAAATAGGTTAAATTTATGCCTGAAAAAATGGCTATTTTTTTTTAGTTTTTATGTTGTATCTTATATGCTGCTATTATTAATTATGCAATAAAATTTTCAAATTAATCGATTAAATTCATATTTTATTTTATTTAAATATGAATTTGAATTTATCTCAACCGGTTAAAATGTATTTAGAATGCTATTTATAAATATGCGGGCATAATTATCTTAACTGATTATTTTCTAAACTAAGTGTTGTTAAACGGCTCGTGTTGAGCCGGTTTTTTTAAGACGGCTAACTAAATATTTTAGGCAGAAAAAAAATTGCTTAAGCCTCGGGATTTCACTAAAAGATGTCTAATCAAATCATCACTTTACGACCCGACCATGTCAGATTTTGTTAAAATTTGGTATTTAAGTTAATAAAGTATTGCAATTGACGAATCCAAAATATTAGACTCTTAACTCTATTAGAACCTGAGATCTACAACTTCAAAGTGGTTCAGTTTGGTCATTTTTCGAAAAAAATGATTTTTTAAAATTGGGATAACTTTTATATTAGATGCACTATGTATATCTATTTGGCTCATTATATAGCCCTAAGTGTAAACTCTTGAACGTATGTTAAATAAAATTAATTTTTAGTTTATATATTTTTTTAAAATTGCGGTTAAAAATTTGTAATTTATTTTTTAAAATGTTAGACTTTTTTTTTAATGGATGAGATACTTTATTTAAATAACAAATTTTACATTTACGAATTATAATTTTTAAAAAAATATAAAAAAACTAATAATATATTAAAAATGAATTAAAAAATAAAATATGTATGTATAAAAGAGAAATGGGATATAAAAAATAATAAAATTTAAAAAAGGGTACAAATCACCCTAGAGAAGAGTGAATGCTTAAAAAATTGGACCGGCAGATTTTCATGGAAATCTGTTGACAAAGGTAAAATCCTTCATTGGGGTCCCCTGAGATCTGCCTCATTTTTTTTCCTATAGTTTTGATGAAATCGAATCACTTCCGAACATGCCTAGGGTAATGGTAATGATTGGGATAAACACGGTATTAGTGAGGCAATATTTTTTTTTTTTAGGATTTCGGCCTTTTGGATGGCAGAAAATGAGAGGTTGGACTTGGCGGCAAAATTGAAACCGGTATAGTCCCAAGCTAGGGGGAGACCATTACAGGGAATGAGAGATATGCCATCGGGGCGTATGGCATTTTTGTTTGAGAGGCAAACTGGTTCTAGGGTGGATGGAATATTAACTTTTTTAAGAGCAGCTAGGAGGATGTTGATAATAGATTTATGACACGGTTGTCTTCCACGGGAGAACTTGCAGTGCAAAGGATGGTAAGATTTCGATGGGATGGCCACTGTCTATGCAAATGGAGGGAACCACAGCCAAGGCATAGGACTATGGAAATACGTAGCTGTTCTCCAGTCAAGAGGAGGCCAATATTGGAACTGAGGATGGCTTCGAACCAGCGTCTACATGAGCGGGAGGGGTAGGAACAGTTTGCATCCTATTTTTTTGAGGGGGTAGGGGGTAAGCTGCTTTAATGGGGGTAGGATAAATTTTATTTGGGGAGGGGGTTATCTATTAAATTTGGAGATGAAATGACAAAATTTATTGCTGTAAAAATTAATACTTTTATTAATATTATTATAATACAATTCATCGACCAAATCTATATATTGCAAACAATCATACACATTGTTTTCCAAATAAACTATCCTTTTAAATATAATTTAAAAGGTTTAGATATTTCAGCAAGCTCATAATGCCATAATAATTAATTCATTGTAAATATAATGGAGGTTTTGATTAAATTTATTATGTAAAAAATAAATTCTTTATATTCACAAAATATTGATAGTTGGTAGTAGAGATAGATTAATATAAGTTATCCTTTATAAATTATTTGAAAAGAGTATCAATAAATAAATAGGTGAAAATAATGATAAAGGGCGGTAATTTTTTAGGGGGGCAGGCAAAGGTTTTTGAAGGGGGTTTGCATCCAATGAAAATCCTGTCATGTAGACGCTGGAGATTAGTAGAGATGGCATAGCCATAATTTGTCATTCATTTAAAGCTGACATTAAATATATTAATGTCCGATTCTCAATTTTTCGTAGCCCGGCTCTTAAAGACAAAATTTTGTTTACGTCTATAAAAATTATAATTTAAAAGAATACTATAATATTTTTTTTATTTAGTTATATTCGTTTTTTTTCGAGCAAACGATTATCGGTTATAAAAAATAATTAATCGTTCACTGGAAGCCGAATTGGTTTGAGGCTGACAAAATTTTTATTGACCAAATTCCTAAAATAAAATTAAGTTGAGCTACACAGGTAAAAATAAGATTTTCGAGGTAGGAAAACTTTATACAACATATTTTTATAGGACCTGAAAATTATCATATAAATCATATATATATATATCTTTTTTTAAATTAACACTAATCATACATTATTGAACGACTTGTCGTTATCTAAAAATCACTGTAATTCAGATTTATCAGAAGATTCGTCAAATTTTTGGCAATTCTCTTTGATAAGACTCTCTATTAATTTCACGGAGTTACTCGTTTTAACCGGTTTAATCAGAGTATCTACCCATGTTTTCCTTAAAAAGGCCCGCACAGTTTGAAGATTGCCCATGTTTATTCCACAATAGCTTACACTTAGAACAATTTTGTGTTCTTTTACATGGGCTGAGCAATTTATAATTAAAATATTTTAATGGGAGCAGAAATAGATAGCGAAAAAGGTCAAAAGACCTAAAAATCTTATCTAAATTAATTGTAAGAATTGTAGGTCATTAAAGACCCTATTAAAAAAATCATTTTTTGTAATTTTTTTTCTATTACTGGTTTACGTCCAGTTTGTCGATGTGTAAATAAGATGAATAAATATTTGAATTATTTATAATGTTTAATTTAAAATTTTTAAAATATCTTATTATTTTTAAATAAATACAATTATTTTTCAAATATAAATTTTGAGCAAAATAATATCTTAAATCACCATTTAATTTATTTATAATATTGGCAATGGGTTATAATAATGTTAGAAATAATTATTTTATAAAAATTATATTAAAAATATAAATAACAATATAAATTCCTCCTAATGATGGCGTCTTTTAAAAATCGACTTTTTTAAAAAATAATTAATATAATGTTAATAAAAGATATAAAAAAGATATCTCATGAGGAATAATTCATAAAAATCGTAATAATTATTTTATTGTCTCATTTTTATAAAAAGTTTAAATTTTATAAAATATTATTAGATTTGTAAATTAGAAATTACAATTATTTAATATAACATATTTAATTTATCACTACAGCAAGCATCTGCTCATTCTAATAGATGCTATGGGTATTAGGTAGTTAACCTTCACCCATTTAATAATCACAAATATATATATTATCATTATAGAATATATCTTTTTAACGAATATACTAATTCTTAATAAAATAATATGATATATTCAAACATATATTTCCATAATATAAATAATAACAATATATGTATAATTTCCACATTACTACATTTCCCCTTTATTAATTGAAAGCAAACTTATATCATTTAGACTTGAACAAACAATTTTTACTACAAAATCATTTAATAATCATAATTTTTTCATTCTCGCTTTTAATATTTGTATTGTTAATATATTTTATTTCATTCTGCAATTTCATTTAATATAATCTACCTGAACATCTTAATGAATTTATTATTTTATTTCTTTTGAAAATTCATTCATCAACCAATTTTATTTTTCTTTGTCAGCAATTATATAATAAGATTTTCATAATGGGGGGGGGGGGGGGAATTAAAAAATTATTGGGGGCTTCGCCCCCAGCCCCCATTTTGAGCGGGCCTTTGGCCCGCTTTTCCCCGGCCATCGGCCGGGTTACTTTAGTCTATATATAGTCATAAATATTTTTACAAATTTTAATAAAAAAAAAATAAACCTGGAACAAATATGAAATATATATTAGTTTATATAAAATATATTTTTATTAGTTTATATAAAATAAAAATATAATAATTTACTTGTATTGTATATACCTTAATATAAAAACATGGTAATAATTTATTCCAAACAATTATAAGTAAAAGAATAATTGTGCTAAAATGAATCGGTAGTAGAATAAGAATATGTAAGTCTGGTTGCGCTAAAACGAATAAGTAATAGGATAAGAATATGTAAGTCTGGTTTAGTTTGCTTTAGAATAAATAATAACGATATCTCCAAATAATAATAAAATGGGATTAAATTTATTCTTTTATTAGTGTTTAAATAAAACGCAAATATATATATATCAAGTCGTTAAAAAAGTAATTTTTTATTAACAAGTAAAATTATCGCGTGCATAGAAAGTCAAAAACTTCAAATATATATATATCTAGTAAATCAATTTAAGGTAAATCAATTGATGGTTTGAGGCTTTGTATGTAGAAATAAAATAATATATTATTTAGTGATTTTTTTTGTATATGTAAATAGTCATAGTTTAAAGCTTCAATTAACTTTGTATATTATGATATTAAATTATATTATGCAACATGCACCTCCTCAAAAAAAAACAAAAAAAAAATATAAACTAAAATTTATAATATAGGGAATAGGAGCTCGCTTGGGATGCGGGAGGTAATTTAGATTTACTTATAAGAAGAAAATAATAACAATAATGCAAAAGGAGCTATAACAAACTTTGACCTTAAAATACAAATTGGTTAATCAAGTGGGAAAACATAGGATAATAATGAGGGTACGGATTATGTATTATATTGATTTGAAAATATATGTATAATGGGGAAATGATACTGTTATTGTGTAATTAACAGCTGATAATAGGGAAAGACTGGGAAGGGGTTAACATATCATATATGTATAATGGAGAAATGGTACTGTTATTGTATATAAACAGCGGACAATAGGGGAAAGACTGGGAAGGGGTTAACATATCATATATGTAAAATGGGGAAATGGTACTGTTATTGTATATAAACAGCGGATAATAGGGGAAAGAATGTGAAAAAGTTAACATGTCATATATGTATTTACAATTTATTGTAATGTTTTTATATTAAAACTATAAGTGACAGTCACAAATTTCTGATTTGATCAATGTGCGCTAGCACCAGCGTCTACATAAGCGGGAGGGGTAGGAACAGTTCGCATCCTATTTTTTTGAGAGGGGTAGGGGATAGGCTGCTTTAATGGGGGTAGGATAAATTTTTTGGGGGGTTATCTATTAAATTTTGAGATAAAATAAGACAAAATATATTGCTGTAAAAATTGATACTTTTATTATAGAATTATTACAATACAATTCATCGACCAAATCTATATATTACAAACAATCATACACATTATTTTCCAAATAAAACTTTCTGCTATCCTTTTAAATGTAATTTAAAAGGTTTAGATATTTCAGCAAACTCATAATGCCATAATAATTAGTTCATTGTAAATAATGGAGGTTTTAATTGATTATCTAAAAAATAAATTCTGTATATTCACAAAATATCGATAGTTGGTAGTAGAGATAGATTAATTTAAGTTATCCTAGATAAATTCTCTGAAAAGAGTATCTATAAATTAAAAAAGTGAAAATAATAATAAACAGACACCGCCGCCGAAGGCGGCGAATTTTTTAGGGGGTAGGCAAAGGTTTTTGAAGGGGGTTTGCATCCAGCGAAAATCCTGTCATGTAGACGCTACTTCGAGCCATTCTTAACCTGAGCTTGCATGTAATACTAAATTATTGGCATTGTCCTCAAAGGGCCTATTCGAAATAAGGTATTCAAAGGAAAGGGCCATCAGAGGAGCATCCCAGTCTTTCTGAATCCTGGAAGCCGGACGACAAAGGGTGGGTGAGCAGTTGCTGTTCCAGAAGGTGAAGGCCTGTAAGAGGTCAGTCTCTGAAGGAGCTGATGCATTATCAATGATAGATTGTGCAGCAAGACGAGATGAGATAGAAGATGAGAGGGAAAGTTGTATCGTGGATCGGATACCAATGCCACCAGACTTGCTGGGAATGGTGGCCTGAAGCCAAGATGAATTGGAAAATTTAAGGTTTAATATAGGAGACCCTTAATTTGGATTTCATGAGAAACGAACAAGTCAAGGCATTTAAAGAACAGAGAGGATCTAAGCGCGTAAAGGATTTTAGGTTGTTGAAATAATTTTTTATTAAAAAAAAGATTGATGGGCTGGGTGGTAATTAAATAATGTATTTAATTTGGATAAATTGCTCAGGGATTTGTTTAAAAATTCTCGATGGCTTTTTCACCTCCTATCGGTGATCCAAGATGAGTCATCTCGTCTATGTTGATGACGTGATATGCCATGTCTAAACGGATAGAAGTGGGATTTAGGAAGCAAATCTCACATTTGGGGAGGTTAAGAGATAGTCCTGTTATATGAGAGAGATTCTAAGTGATGAGGGGAATGTACATGATTGAGGAAAGATTGCCCAAGACAATGCTGTCATCAAGATACCAGGAATTTTAGGAAAGGTTAGATTTAGATTGAATTTCCTGGATTATCTTGTAGATACCGATGCAAAAGCGGGCTGGGCCTAAGGAGACACCTTGTTGAATTCCCTCTTGAGATACGATTATGTTATTGAATTTTAAAAAAGAATGGCTAGAATAGCTGTGGCGGATGTAAGTAGAGTATTCGGGGTATTGGTTGCAAAATAGAGAAACGAAGTGTTGGCGTATTATTGTATTAAATGCATTGTTGAAATCCAGTTTTAGTACCACGTCATCAGGTATACAGTTAGCTAAAGTTAAACGAGTAAGGTGAGCGGAAATTTCAGGTTATTTTGTTTATTAAAAAAAATATGATAATGATTTATATATCCTAATGTCTATGATACTCTTAAAACAATTAGACCCTAATTACTCTACTATATCACAGATTTCTATTGCAATTTTTAATATGATTTACCTTGTCCTCATCTTATTAATTTATATAAATATATGTCTACAATTGACACCTTTCCTACATTACACATTTTGCATAAGTTTTCTAATTTTTTAAATATATGCCAAATTTTATCTTTCATTTTGATCACCCTAAATTCTATGTTTTAATTAGAGTGTTAAAAATAAAAATTTAAAAGCATGAAATATGTCCCTTATGCAATAAATCTACAAATATTACTAAAGCCAGAAAGTTTCAAATCCATAATCCCCCATCCTCCAGATGTCGAGGTTTAGGTCTACCAATATCAAGTATAACACCCACAGATCCTCCTCCATTCAGTTTATTAAATCTAGCCAGCCCTCCCTCTCCTATTGGTGCTACTAATTTGTCTCCCAGTCAACAAACTCCCAACATACAATCATGGGCCAATGATTTTTTATCTCTACCCAATTTTCCTACCATATCCCGCATAACAATTCTTTTGCAGACTCCTTCACCAAGTTAATCCTATTTACTATAAACAATTTGGAGAACTTACTAAGTTTTACCAATTTCACCCTTAAAATCCCTGATAATAAAAATATTCTATTATCCAAACATATTAAATCATCAATATCCCTATTGGATTCCAAATAAACCCCTACACAATCCAATCCAATCTCCATTGCCCGTAGGGCTAAAATAGTTGCAAACAAAATAAACAGCCATATAAACTCAGCCCTTCAGGCTATGATCTCTGAAGACTCCTTAGCTCCTAACAATGAGTCTACCTTAGAAGCTTTGCTTCTAAAACACCCTATATGTGATTTATTTGCCTTCTCAAGCCAAATCGATCATATAGCTCCCGAAATCAGCATTGATGAGACAATCAAAGCTGTTAGATCTTTTAAAAGAGACTCTTCCGGAGGTCTTGATGGCATTTGTGCTATCTTCATACAAGACATTTTAAAACCCAACATTTCGTGTAGAGCTCTTTTACAGAACCTTACCAGGTTACTAAATATAATTCTTAATGGATCCCTCCCATCACCTATCATTCCTATTCTCTTTGGTGCCCGCCTTATGGCCCCCCAAAAAAAGGATGGAGGTATTCCAATAGCTATCGGGTCGTTCTTCCGAAGGACCGCACTAATAAAGAAATACCTTTCTTCATTCTTGTCGCCACTTCAACTTTGGTTTGGTGTTCCTGGAGTTTTTTTTATTTTCACATCTATCCATGAAACGAAAATATTTTTTTAAATTAATTGTCAAATACCACCAAATCATTGTTGCTACCTATCTAATAGATTGTTATACAGTCATATATTTATATTTTCAACTGCATACCATAACTGGTTAATATAATTATGCCTATAGTTTATGCGCTGCCATTCACATGTCTCCTAAAGCTTCTTTTATTATGAATTACTCTCCCTACATCATACTCACCTTCAATATACATTCCGCATGTTATCATTCTGAATTCTTAATATATGTCAAATCTTATCTCTTATTTTGAATCCTCCTATGTATTAATAAGAGGGTTAACATATAAAAATTTTAAATGCATGATATGTGTCACATATGCAATAAATCTTTAAACATAACCAAAGCAAGGATGTTTCTAATTCATGGTCCTTCATCAATTGTAATGATTTCAAACACAGACATATACTATCAACTGCAAGTTCAACATAATTATGCCTACAGATATGCATTATCATTCTTATATGGTTTTTTCCAAATTTCAGATATTTTGCAATGAGTACCAAGAACTCTTCATATAAAAATTTCAGAATAAGGCCAAAAAAATTAATTAGGAAAATCTCATTTAAAATATTCCGCTAGATGGCGTAAGTAGTTTAAACTATTAATTTAACAATATAAGTCAATCTAAGAATTTTTTTTTATTCCATAATAAAATATTTATCGAATAATTAATGGTAAGAAAATTTAAAATAATTTTAATTAAATTTCCTTGAATTTAATTTATAGATATTAAAATTTATTAAGTAAGCAATAATAAATTATCGATTTCTCGAATAATTTTTTTTTCCAATAATTTATCGATTTTTTTATCTGTTACTTCCTAAAATTTGGAATTTTTAAAATTAATTTATATTAATATATTTTGTACAAATCTATTGAATTTTCCAAATCGCTATTGAAAAAATAGGTTTAAGAAAAGTGACTATTTGGATAACAATGTATAATTAAATTAACAAAGAAGAATTGTTGGAATTGTGTTAATTCCACGTTTTATTATAGTTAGATAATTATAATACATTTTATTTTTAATCATAATTTAAATTTTATTATTTGATAAATTACATTTTTATTTTTTCCCTCTAAATATCTTTTTTTTAAACAATAATAAAAAAAATAACTAATACAAATTTTAAAAAAAATGTTAATATAAAATTTTGACCTATTAAATTTAAATACAAATTGATATAATATAAAATAAATCAATTGCCAAAATAAATAATAAAAGAACATCGATCAAAATATTCAACATTCCACCCTCCAAAGAAATTCGGCTTATGATTTCCTTGGATAAGTTGAGTGGTATCGTCATTAACATTCATGATCACCACGCAATACGCCACCCATGTTCAAGTTGCAGTGTTCTTTTAAAACCGAACGATGGCTTGGTAAAGTAAAGACAACCCCTAACTAATTTCCAAACCGGATCGCTTGTGCATGGCATCGGACATCTAGATTCCTTTCGAGCAAGGTTTATTTTGTCGTGCTTTAGCCAGAAGTCCAATTTCTGAGTCGTTGTATCGATCTTGGCTCACGGAATTCTTTGAAGATATTAACTTAGGCACAGCATCGGGCTTCATATGAACTTTCTCTTGTACCATTTTGGTGTAGGAGTAAGTTAACTCGAGGTTGTCGAAATTATCTTCTCGAGATCATTCTCTACATTACCCACTAACACTAAGAACGTTTTTAAAATGTTGTTGAAGGTGTGGAGCCACATACGTCATAGCAGGGGGATCTTATCACAATACACTACAATGGCCTCCAGTGTATGTGAGTTTCCTTCATACTTAACGTACACATTGGCAAGACTAATATCTTGATAGCGCTGCCGTCATAACCAGTGAGTTTAATATCCGTCTTACGTATCGCGGTTATGCTTACAGTCTTAGCTGTCAGCTTCGGAAGTGTACTGTACCTGGTACCGCTGTCAACTTGCATCAACGTGGGTATGTTGTTGATTCTCACTGTCACGTTGTACGCGTCATATGCGGTATCCTTGACTCCCAGATTGTACACTTCCAAATTCTGCAGATTATATTCTTTAAGGTCTGTGTTTTAGTCGTTGTCATCATCAATTATTTCGATGTTCATAGCATGGTTCGTATTCAATTGACAATCACGATCTTTGTAATCAGAAGATCTATTATAAGTATTATTGTCATTTTTGTACTTGTTGGACCTCGACGAATATTTCGAGAAACAATTAATATTTTGAGGGTTGTGTCTGTGCTGACCACGACGGTAGTTGGTTCGGTTATCACCTTTATAGCAGTCATCCCTTTGATTAGGGCTTTGATGATGGTTACAATGATAGTCGTGGCGATTGCCATGGACGTTGTACCCGCTATTGTTGTATCGATCGTCGTAGTAGTTATCGTTGCGATTATCGAAATGGTTGCGGTTATAGTGACAATTATCGTAACTTTGATCCAAACGATTGTCGTGGAAGTTGCTGTGCCGTCCGTTGAATCGTTTGTCGCGGTCGTTGTCGTAGCATATATCGTAACGTTCATCAAATCGTTTGTCACGGCAATAGTCGCAGCAAAATTGATGAACTGGGGTTGCTTGATAATAGATTTACCATGTGCGGAGAGTCCTGAATGGGTTTTGTTGTTAAGTAACTATTTTTGACTCTGCCCATGTGATTAACATCTTGTACACCAGGTGATTCATTCAAATGTAACAATTTCATCTCGCCCTTGATGCCACTTGTGTCCGCGGTGTCTTCCTCTAGACCAAGATTGTAAATGTCTTCTATGGTCATAGAGCCCTTTCCACATCTTGAATATGAAGATACTCTCACTTTCTCAATAATTCTCTGAATTAAATTTACATTTTTTATTGAGTCGTGCTACGCTCGTGACCCAAGTCGAGAATGTCTCATCCTTGCCTTCAGTTGCAGCATAAAATAATGATAGTTTAGCGTTCTCGGTCTGATGGATGTTGTAACTTGAATTTGCCAAGCAGGGCGATTGGATCCTGGAAGTCTTCCTCAGTGCAAATTGCCCCAATATTATTGAATTCGTCATCAGGAAGACTTCGGAGAAATAAAGCTGCCTTTTCTCCGTTGGAGATCTTGCTGGTGTTGAAGAAATTCTGCAATTTCCCTATGTAGGCTCTGTCATCGCTAATAAATTTGGGGAAATCCAGCTTGACAAATTCAGTCATATATGTGAAATTGTTCAAAGCATCCATCATAAGAGAATTATAATCGATAAAGGCGTGAAAACGAATAAATGTACATTGTAAAATCAAGATCAAATTTTGAGATAATACTTACGCAGAGTTCATACGTAGATAGGTCGCGAGTTCGAGACTCGTCTTGGCCACCATGTTGGAATTGTGTTAATTCCACGTTTTATTATAGTTTGATAATTATAATACATTTTATTTTTAATCATAATTTAAATTTTATTATTTGATAAATTACATTTTTATTTTTCCCTCTGTATATATTTTTTTAAACAATAATAAAAAAAATAATTAATACAAATCGATCATGTTAATATAAAATTTTGACCGATTAAATTTAAATACAAATTGATATAATATAAAATTTTGACCGATTAAATTTAAATACAAATTGATATAATATAAAATAAATCAATTGCCAAAATAAATAATAAAATAACATCGATCAACATATTCAACAAGAATACATTTGTCCTAAATGTCGCAAATTTTTTAAAAAGAATAGTATTCCAATTTTAGAGGATAGCAACATCCCTACAATTTCAAATAGTTTCTTAAACCTCCACCGATATAGGAAATGTCCAATTAATAACGACAATGCGCAACTCCCTACACTTTTTTTAGAATCCTTAAATTCTACTTTAAATGGGGTTGTTATGGTTCTAACTAATAAAATATTTTGTATGAATTATTTAAAATTATTTAAAAATTAATGGATTTTGAATCATGAATGAATTAAAATGATAAAATTAAGAACTAGACGACTTCAATTTAAATTTAAATATTATAAAATATATTAGTGATCCCCAATAATTTTGAAAATTACTAGACGCAAGAATTCCATTAAAAATAATTTTTCATTTACAATAAGATATTAAAATAATTTAATAAAAGTTATATAAATTAGGTTAAATCATTCAATTTATAAATAAATTAAATTTTGAATATTAAATTAAAATATATTAATATATGTTACATGACAAAATGTAAAATTTGTTTCCTAATTATAACTATAAAACATGTGATATTATTAAATAAGGTAAAGTTTTGGATATTGCAACAGATTTATTCACATATGAAGGCAATTACCGATATTTATATTTTTCTATAACATATGATATGCTATTATATATCTTAATGCAAATCTAATATTTACCACAAATTGAGACTCAGATATAAATCAGATCAATATATGCAATTTCAGATAAAAGTAAGTAAAAAATTTAAGCCGGCTTTTCAATAAAGTTTTTAGCTACTGCCCTACTCTAAATAAGCTGGTGAAGGGGAAATATCATTAGATATATTCAGAAAATATTTAGTAAACTATTATAAGGGACGGTAATTTAAACATAGAGGAATGGAAAATCTAATCACGTTGCCTTTAAGAGGGACCTCCCTCCCACATATCATCTAAAATATAGCCCCATCATCGTTTAAAACCTTTCCCAAATATCCCCTTCACACTAAATCAAATTATCAAAAAAGGAGATATAAATAAAATTATTAAAAAAAGGAGATTCAAAATTAGTGAAAAAATAAAATTAAAATAAAAACTCCCCTATCCGACAATCTTACCTCATATTCCCATATACCTCCAAATTATTAATTTTCCTTTTATATGGGTATGCTCATGGAATGACTTAATACCATTAAACTACATAAAAAATCTATCAGAAAATTATCCTGAAAGAATTTTTATTTGAAAAATAAAGTACAGCAATATATTTTGCCTATTAGTAGAGATCTGCTATCTGTTAGTAGAAATCTCCAGGCATACATAATATTATTTCGTCTTAAATTATGATCGGGTCGTTTTTAAAAATCGACCCTAATCCATAAAAATGTGATCTTGCAGAAGACCACATTATATTAATTTAAATATTTTTTTTATTGTGAAAATTATATACTATAAAATTCTACCGGTAAACAACGCTATTTTATAACTAACTATATTCTTCATATTGGTTCTAACTTAATGGCCTCATTGAAGTTTTTGCCTTCCTCTTTTACGTTTGCCCATCACTTCCAAACTCTCAACCTTATTTCCTATATAGTTCACAGGCCTTCTCATTGTGTGCCCATACCACCTAAGTCTGTTAGCCATTATCTTAGTCTTAATAGGCACTACATTTAAACTTCCTAGTATTCTTGTACTTCGAACCTTATCCTTTCTTGATATCCCAGCAATCATCCTCAGCATTCTTCCATAGTTTGTAGACTTCTCTCGTCTCATTCTTTGGTTGGCCATGTTTCCGAACTATATAGAATAGTTGGTTGTATTATGGAACTAACGAATAAATAGTTTTAACATTGTTTTTTTCAAAGTTTTTAACAAAATAGTTTTTTTAATAATTATTGATTGTTTAAAATTTCTTTCTTTAAAACAATCGTTACGTGGGGGGGAGGGTGTTTAGATAAGGGGAAATCGTCAATCCCATTTTTTAAATAATTTATGCCGATAATTTGTAGATAAAATTTATTGAAATGATGTTTATTTTGTTTAATTCTCATTCGTAATTAAATTCTATATAGATATAATCTAAATTTTATATGATATGCTATAGGATATATCCATCGGATTAATCTATAGGCAAGGTGTATTATAGATAAATCAGGAATATGATAAATATAAACAAATTTAATTATTGTAAATGGGAAAATTACATGATGCGAGATAAAAACGTTTTTGCCCTCTGGTTGTGATTACAACAGAGCTTCGCTAGGTTATCCTCAAAATCCATCAAACTGGATATTTAATTTAGGGGGTAGAAAAATGCGGTGCCCTTAACACGTTTGTGGGCGAGCCGCACGACGCACAACAGTCCGAGAACTATCGTTTAAACGTCCATAGGCTAATAACAAAAGAAGTTGGACAAAACAAAAGACTACCCGAGAACTACAAAATAATTTAATTACTTTAAGGGAGGGTGGTGGCTGATTTTAAGCTAAAATCTTTAATGTAAGCTTTAATGATTACTAACTATGTATATTAAGATTTAATGTTCATATTGCAAATTATCCTAAAAGAGAAAAAAAGAAATTAAGAATATATTATTTAATTTCTCGTGAATATTTTTATTTGATTAATTTGGGTTTAAATCTTGGTATTCTATTAGAAATAAAATGTAAAAATATAAATTAAACTAGTCGAACATCTACTAATATAGTCGCATAGGGACTAAACTAATTAGCAACACTAGCTAAACTGGTTATGCAATATAAAACGGTGATCAGGGTCTACATGACATAATCAGTCTAACAAACATACCTTAAAGCTATATCTACCTTCCTAAAACGAATCTGCCGCCTTCGCGGCAATATTCCCGTGTTATTACAATAACATGTTGCAATTGTAATAGTAATTCCTTTATATATTTTAAAAAGAATTACTTAAATTATCATTACTCTACTACACTATTAAAAAATTGTGATTGTGAAAGAAATATTTTTTAGGATATGAATTAAATTATTCCCCCTCATTCACGATAAATACATTATTATAGTGTATTGTTTAGTATGAATATGGGTTTGCTCATAGAATGACTTAATACCTTTAAATTACATTAAAATGTCTATCAGAAAATTATCCCGATATAATTTTTATTTGCAAAAAAATGACTATGATTGTATGTATTAACTCATTAGGTCGATATTAAGTAATATATGTTCATTATAATAGCTCTATAATAATTTTTACAGCAATATATTTTACCTATTAATAGAGATCTGCAGTAGAAATCTCCAGCTTACAAAATATTATTTTGACTAAAATCTTGATCGGGACGTTTTTAAATATCGACCTAAATCAGGTCCTCTTGAAACATTAATGTAGACCTTGAAGTTAATCATATAAATGTTACCTTGCAGAAAACCACATTATATTAATTTAAATATTTTTTTTTATTGTGAAAATTATATACTATATTCTACAAGTAAACAACGCTATTTTATAATTAACACAATTTACCAACACAACTCTAAAACCAAAAATTTTTAACTGCTAATTTTATTGACCAAAAAAAAATAAAAAATATATTTTTTTTTCCTTTTTAGCTTTCATCTTTTCTGGTGGTTGGTTGTATTATGAAACTGTAAATGTTTCCTTTCAATTTGTGTGGGATTATTTTTCAATGAGCACTCTAGATAAAGATCTCCACTTTAACCACCCTTAATTAATTTTACTCTTTATTTCTTTCTCTATTGTGCCGTTTGTTTGTATAGTGGAGCCCAGATATTTGCAGCTTACAATTGCCGATATCTGCCATTCATTTATATCAACTCTGTTTCATCTCCTCCTATTACCATATACTCCATCTTTTCTCTGTTTACTTTTAGCCCCTGCTTTTCTAGGATATTTATCCAATTCACTATTCTTTCTTCCATTTCATGCTTGAACGGCAAGTATCACAATATCATCTGCAAATATCATATTCCACGGGACTGTTTGAAGTATAGACTGTGATAATACATCTACTACTGTTATGAAGAGAAGTCGGCTGTGAGCCGACCCTTGATGAACTCCCTCGGCTATTGTGAAGCCTTCTCAAGTACCAGTTGTGCTACGGACCATTGTTATATGACCCATATAAATATCCTGTATTATTCTTATATATTTCTCGGGAACCTTTTTGTGGCGTAGGGCCCACCAGATAAGTTTTCTTGGAATCTATCAAAGGCCTTTTCTAGCGAGAAAGACCATGTGTAGTTTTTTGTTTTTTCCTGTATTTTTCACTCATTTGTCTAATAGCGTGGATTGCATCAGTTGTTGATCTTCCAGGCATAAAGCCAAACGGAGTCTCTCCTATTTCAATTATGTCTCTTAATTTTTTTTCTATAATTTTTCATAAAGTTCAAGACAGTGTGATATTAGTTTTATGGCCCTATAATTTGACAATTGTGTGAATCCCCTTAATATTTTGAAGATAAGAACTAGATAGCTCTCCTTCATTTTTGAGGAATCTCTTCGTTTCTAAGTATTTTATCGCACAGATTTGTGAGGAAATGTATTCCATCATCTCCTAGTGCTTTAAGACTTTCTATTGGAATATCATCAGGACCCCTAGCTTGTGGTTTTAATATGCTTGAGGCATGTGATTATTCCTAGTTTCGTTACTGGTTGTATAAGGTTTTGACATGGGGATTCATCTAGATGTAATATTAAGATTAAAGTTGAGAAGCTCCTGAAAATATTCCTTCCATCTATTCATTATTTCTTTTTCCTTTATTATCGATTTCCCATCTTTATTTTTGATTACTTTCGGAGCTCGGTTTATCTAGAATTCTTTTCTCGCTGTTTGACTAATCTGTATATTTTATTTTGCCTTTCTTTGGTATGTAGTTCTTCATACATGTTATCGTATGCATAGCTTTGGCCCAAACCAGGCCTGTAGCTATTCTCTTGAATTTTTTGTAATTTGTCTTGTCATCTGTTAATTTTGGATTCGTACCATATTTTATATAGGGCTTGTTTCTCCTGTATAGTAGTTTGCACCTCTTCATTTCACCACCATAGTTCTTTGTATTATTTGTTGCCTCCCCTTGTAAAGCCTAGTGTCGATTTGGCAGTGTCTATTAATATGGATGAACGGTCTGTCCACATTTTTTCACTGACTTATGAGGAATTTTATTTCAATGTTTGCATTGATTGCAAAGGCATCTGTCATTGATTTTAATACCCCATTTTATACATGTTTTATCTTGTTTTGAGTGGATTTATTTGTGAGGTGTAAATCCATGACTAGTAACTTGTGCGCGGCAATATCTTATACTGGGATGTTGCAGTCTATTACATCTTTTAATTTTCTGCGAGAGATTAACATAATTTATCTAAGTTTTCCTTGTACCACTTTCATATGTTATTAAATGACTGTCCTTTTTCTTATAGTAGGTTTCGTGGCAAGGTGGAAGGCTTGGGCAAATTTAGGTAAATGCTCTCCTTCATCATTTATTTCTCCATTTCAAAACCACTATGCGCCTTTTGTAGCTGTCCCTTGCTTTTCTGACATTCGCATTTAAGTCTCCACCTATTATGACTAGGTCATCCTTAGGGATTTCCATTGCAGCTTCATCAAGAATAGCTCTAAAGTCATCTTTCTTTTCAACCCGTTTGAGTAGTATATACTGAAAGAATGTGTAGTATTGATTGACCAATGCAGAGTTTTCTTTTCATTAGTTTATCAGAGATCCTGTTAACTTCCACTACTGAAGAGCTTAGATCTTGACTGAGGATGATGGCGACCCCGTTTCTATTACTAACAATTCCATTATAGTACAATTTATACCCATCTCCAATCATTAGAGTTTTCTGACTTATCCATTTCGTCTCTTGTATGCATGCTATATCAACTTTTCTCTTGTTCAACATTGATGCCAATTTTCTCGTTACCTTTAAGTGTACAGATAGCTAACCTTGTCTTCTTTGCTTTGAACTTTATTTTACTTTTCACAGGATGGAGGTCTACACTATGCGCGCCGCTTAGCTTTCATATTTATAATTTTGTTTATATCTTTCATTTAATTTATTGGGCAAGTATCCTAGCACTCGGCTGTCCAAGCCTGTCGGTGACCGAGGTGTCTCACTAAGCTCCGAAATTCATCTTACCATATGTCTTTTCTACCCATCAGTCATCGAAGAAAAACCTGAAAATTTTTACAGTACCTTACCAAGATTGAACCTGGACCTTCGGTTTCCAAGCATACATCATAACCTACTAGGCCACCTCGGCGATGGCTAATGAAATATATATCTACTAAAATAACAAAATGTTGTTACAACTATAAAATCTCGTCCCTTTTATACTTAATTGGGACAAAGAAATCACTAATTCTACACTTGATATATAAAATCCGACTATTTATAAATACGTTAAAATATAATTAAATTTTACAATTAATAAAAAAATAAAAATATTTTAAAATAATTCAATTTGTTTATACGTATCTTTATAGAATTTAATTAAGAATTAACCAAATAAAATACATCATTTCATTAATGTTTAAAAATTATCAGCATAATTTATTTAAAAGATGTGATGATATCCCCCTTTCGTGACCTGCAAATTTTATATATTTATTCAATAAAATAATTTCATAATTAGGGTTTTTTTAAAAAAATATTTCGAGTTCATTCAAAAAAAAATTGTGGCAGTCTTCTACTAATCAATGTTATAGACGTGTCTCAATTTAACCATCACCTATTTCAATATTTTCGGATACCCTTTTTTTAATAATTATGGAGGAAGTTTATTTTACTCAGCATCCATAACATCAGAAGATGCAATTTAAAATTTTCTATTTAAAAACTTTATCCAAAAATATTGATAATTGATAAGCCTTTATTTTTTAATGGAAAGTATAAAATATTATGTTAACATTTTTGTTGTTAAAAAAACTTTCTACTTTATAAAATAAATACGCTCTTAACGAAAATTACGTAATGATTGTTTTAAAGAAAGAAATTTTAAACAATCAATAATTATTCAAAAACTATCTTGCTGAAAATGTTCAAACTTTTAATTCGTTGTTTATGTGGTTGCTTCATGGGAGAGGATGACGATGATGGCAGAGTCCAGGAGATGATGCCGGAGTCTAGTAATCCCATGAGGGAGGAGTATAAGGGTAATCATTATTATTTAAAAAAATTTGTTTAATTAATTAAAAATTTTAATTAAATATAAATCGACAAAATACGTATTTACTCGATTATATCCCCCAAAGACATTGGTCTTATTAATTATAATTAAGAGGTCTAGAATCAATCTAGTACTCTCGTAAGATTAGGAAGCTGGAATTAATGTGTTAAAATTTTAAGGAACTGAACTCAGAACCGCGCCTAATTACAGAAACAACAGAACAGAAATAAAAAGCCATTTTTAAATTTTTACTTATTTTAATTTACTAAGTATAAAATATACTTATTTGTTCCTAACAAAGAATAAGGATTATTATAAAACAAAATAAAATTTTACCCACCCCCATTTATTAAACTATTTAATTTATAGATGGTCGATTTGATTCAACTTTACATGAATCTATAACGAGTGTCTTTGCATTATTTATCCAATTATAAAACATTGATGAAAATATTACAATTTATCAAAGTATATTCCCAATATTTTAATCCACACTCTAAGGTATATAATAATGCATTTTATTGCATTGGTTTATGCTGATCAGGAATAAGAGGAGTGTTATAAATGAGAATGGCAAAAGAGGTAGTAAGAGTATAATATATTCGTTATAATTTATTGAATATATTTCAGAGTTTTAAGATGGATATTTTTATAAATATCCAAACTAAGTATGAATTTCTTTGAAAATAAATTGACAACAATCATTGATTATAAGAAAAAATAATTTGTTAAAAATTTCCTAAAAAAGAAATAGTAATAAATTTATTTGGAATATGTAATTGAGTGGTATGCAGTTGAAGATTTTAATTGGACGCTTTGATTTCCATTTATATCAATATCATATTTACTTCTACCTGTTTAGATCCCTAAAATATTTTTCCAACAAATAACTATTAAGTATTTTTCCGTACAATGGTTGTTCGATTTTCTTTCCTCTTTAAATTTAGACAGTTTGTATATTTTATAGGAATACCATCTTGAAATTCTGGTTAAACGAATATATATGTACTTATACTGCGCTATCTTTTTTTCCGTTTTTATTTCTAAGCTTCTCTTCGTTCACATCAGTATAAATCAAGGCTTTGAAATGATCATTGACATGGAATATAAATTGACATACTGAAAAACACTTAATATCTGTTGCTAAAATGTTTTAAGAGCTATAAATTGGATAAAGTGTAGTGTACACACTAAATATATTCATATAAATGTAAACGAGATAGTCAAACTACAATCCTCTTCTATACATCGCATTGGTAATTTACTAAGTAATAGAAATAATTGAATCTATACCTCCACCCCCCCCCCCCCCACTCAGACCCCTCTCCCATTGGAAAATATAATATTGTAAAGGAAGATTTAAAACTTGTAATAATCTATAAACCTTAATTATAGATAGGCGATCTGATTTACCCTTATGTGAATATGTAGTGGGTATATTATATTAAATATCCACTGATAAAATATAGATCAAATTATTTTACCAACTAATATTTTTCAAGTATATACATTTTTTTCATTTATTAATTTATATCAAAAATAATATTTTTAAAGCCTTGATCGTTGAAGGCGAAGGAGATGAGGAGAGTGGAGATGTAGAGAGTGGAGATGTGGAGAGAGGAGATGTGGAGAGTGGAGATGAGGAGAGTGGAGATGAGGAGAGTGGAAATGATGATAGCGAAGTGGAGGAGAAACAGGAGGAAGGGTATGTGGAGCAGGACTATGAGAATAACCTATATGAGGAATACATGGATAATCAATATGAGGAATCTGAGGACAATAAAGAACAGTATGAAAAGATGAAAGATGAGGAGATGTGTAACTGTATAAATTTGAAGACCAAATTTCCTAGTAAAAATTTATATATTCGTGATAATTTATTTTTACTCATTTAATTTTAACTAAGTTTAATATGCCTTTATTCTATAAGGAATAAGAGCATACAAAGCAAAAAAAAACATCTACCCCACCCTCCCGACCTATAAAATATCGCTCATATTAATTTTTTTTAAAAAAATAGAGAAAAAGAGAATAATAAAGGATTTTAAAATAGATAATAATTTATTTGAAATGTTTCTTGGATGGTATTTAGGAGAAGATGGATGTTTGAAGAGAGATCTTGGAAGAAATAATATGAAAATAATTATAAATTATATGTTTAAAGAACAACTTTTAAAAAGAAACGGAAGCACTACCATTTTTAAAATAGCCGGAAATAGTTTTTTAGATTCAAAATTCTGATTTAAATATAATTCAAATAAATAAATTCGAAAAAATATACTTTAACTGGCCCTTTGCCTTTTGTATAAGCTTCTCTTTGTCCTCGTTCAAGGCTTTGTACAGAAGCAAAAAAATATTTATAATATACATTTGCTGGTTAAAATATTTTGAGCAATATTTTATAGGTGGATAATTAATCAATCATGTAAGCTATATATATATTCAATAATTGTGTTATAATTATGATTATTACATATCATTTTGAATATTTTTTTAGGGAAGGGAAAGCTGTTGGAGAGGGGGGGGGTGGTGTGGGTTGCTCAAAATATTTTACCATCAAAATATAATTTAACAATAAATATTTTAAAAGCCTTGGAGGAGCAAGGGAATTCAATTTACAAACAAAAATAGAGAAAAGCCCAGTGAAAGATTATATTTTAGAATTTATTTATTTTTTTGAATTATATTATAATCGAACATTTGAATCTGAACTATTTCCGGTTTCTCTATTATTTTCACAAAAATTTTTTTCTTCTTCTATATATTAATTTATATTCTATGTACAATCATTATTTCAAAGCCTTATTTGATAACCAGAAAAAAAAGCATAGGTGCCAGCGTGAAAAACCCAATGAAAGTATATATTTTATCATTTATCAATTTTTTGAAATTACATTCTAATTAGGCCTTTGAATTTCAACTTAAGTTATATTAAATTGTATGAATGTAATTTCTATCTTTCTTAGTTACAAATTATATACAAATATTCTATTTAAGATCTACTTTGGTTATATTTTTTTAAAATCCCTATGTAATTTATGTTGAAAATTATTTTCCTTAATTTAAATATTGAACAAAATCATTTTTCACTTCTACTTTAGCTCTTTAACTTTGTATACATAATATTATCTACTTGGTTAGAAAAAGTTGTTGGCAACTCAATAATGAACACTGTTAAATATATTCTTCAATAAAAAGCATCCAAAAAATTTTCCACACTTTCTAACCTTTTCCATAATGAGATTTTATTTTAGAACCGCAATTGCGTAATTAATAAGTAAACTTCTGGATGTAACTAGAACTCGCTGAGAGACGCGTTCTGAGGTTGACAGCTTCTAGAAATAGGAGGGGAAATGGTTAAAATAAATTTGTTTATTCTCTTATATTTTATCAAAATGTTTTATTAAATTACAATTAACACTTATAATCTTATATTAATTTATGTAGTCTAATCCTAAAGAAAATTTATTTGTGCAATTCAATACATGTCTAAGCTCGACATTCAATGTTAAGTATATCAGGAAGATGAGGATGGCTTTTCTCTCCTTCTTACCCTAATAAATAAAAACATAAAACCTGGTAAATTTATTGTTTCAAAGGTAATTTTTAAAAAATTAAATTAATTAATCTCATCAGGAACATAAAATAAAATAAATTTTCGTTAAATGTAAAGGGGAAAAAATTGTCAAAATAAAATATATTACGGTTATTTACGATTCATTAAATATTTAAAGGTTATTCAAATAATTTTTTAAATAATAATGCTAATATCCTTATAAAATTTTATATTTTTAAATACAATTTTCCAGGGCCAGGGAAGGACACCTCTTTACCTCTCCTTTCAACATGCATACGACGACAACTTTACCCAATATAAATAGATTGAATTTCAAAAATTAATTCATATAAATCTTTCAATAATTTTAATTTATATTTATTTCTATTATTTAAAGACTATCTCGATTTTTCAATTCCTCCCAGCCCCATCTTAACAAAGAAGAGTATTCTTTTATGAAAGTGAAGAAAAAGCTAAAGAAAACAAGGTTAAACTCATAATTGTCACCTTTTATAAAAAAGCGGTTGTTTTTTTGTAATCAAAATTTTAAAATATTTTTCTAAACTTTCCTATCATTTCACACCTTATATGAATTTGAAAATTTGAAAATAGCCCCTGAGAAAAAGAATTAAAATCAAGATATTTCAAATCTCCATGGATTCATATCACTTTAAATAATAAGGATGTGAAATGATTGGAAAGTTTATAAAAAATATTTTAAAAGTTGGATTATAAAAAACAACAATTTTTGATATATTAAGTGTCCAATTATGAGTTTAACCTTTTATTGCTTTCCTCAGTTTTTTCTTCCATTTCATAAAAGAATACCCTTTTTTGGTTAAGATAGGGCTAAGAGGAATTGAGAAATCGATATAGTCTTTAAATAATAAATATAAATTAAAATTATTGTTCTGTCAAGATCCTGTGTAAATATAAAGTTCTCTTGATATTTTTAAATTGATGCTGAGCTTTGAATTATATTAAATTATATAAATATAAATATAATTTCATTCTTTTCTTTCTTTTCTTTTCTTTTCTTTTCTTTTCTTTTCTTTTCTTTTCTTTTCTTTTCTTTTCTTTTCTTTTCTTTTCTTTTCTTTTCTTTTCTTTCTTTCTTTCTTTCTTCTTTCTTTCTTTCTTTCTTTTAGGTTTATTTTACATAAATTTAATAAAAAATATTTGTTGTTAAAATTTAATATTATAATTGAGTCAAATATAAATCTACCACTTTTTTACTTTTCCTCTCTGTTATGTATGGAATCGTATCACCTTATTTCGTAGGCTCTGAATTTCAATTTTTGAGTTATAAATTATTATATATAGATATTCTTCTTAAGATCTATGGTTACACGTTACATTATTTTTAAAAAAAATTCCTATGTATAATTTACCTTAAAACATATTAGTTTTGATGAAAAATATTTTTTTCTTAATTTACAAAATCATTTTTCACTTCTATAGAATAGTCTCTTTAACTTTGTATATATAAAATTATCTACTTGGATTTTAAAAGAAAGTTGAAGGCAACTCAATAATGAACACTGCGAAATATATTCTACAATAAAAAAATTCCAAAAAAATTTTCCACACTTTCTAACCTTCTCCATAATAAGTTTATATTTTAGCAAACCGCCATTACATAATTAATAAGTGTATAATTTCATGACATAACTCGCATGCCGTCCAGAGACACGTTCTGATGTTGACGTGCATTCTAGAAATAGTAGAAGAATTGGTTAAAATAAAATTTGTTTTCTCTCTATATCACCAAGATTAATTTTTTTTATTAAATTACGAATAACAGTGAAATCCTATATTTAATTTATGTAGTCTAATCCTAAATAAAATATATTTGAGCAATTCAATATAAGTAAAATGACATCAATGTTTAGTATATCATGAAGATGACGATTGCTTTTCTTTCCTTCTTATCCTGATAAATAATACATAAAACCCGGGAAATTTACTATTTCAAATGCAATTTCTTAAAAATAAAATTAATTTTGAAATCATAAATAGTTTAATCACCATAAGTACATGAAATAAAATAAATTTTCAATATAGGTAAGACGGAAAAAATTGTCAAAGAAAAAATATATTACGGTTCATTTAGGATTAACTAAATATTAAAAGGTTATTAAAATAAATTTTTAAATAAAATTACTAATATCCTTATAAAATTTTATATTTTTTAAAAATTCTTAATATTAAACAATTTACAATTTTCCAGGGCCAGGAGAAGAGACCTCCTTACCTCGCCTTTTAGCATATATACGACGACATCTTTACCAAATATAAATAGAAAGAATTTCAAAAATTAATTCATATATATCTTTCAATAATTTAATTTATATTTATCATTATTATTTAAAGGCTATCCAGATTTCTCGTTAACTCCTAGCCCTATATTAACAAAAAAAGGGTTTACTTTTACAAAATGGAAGAAAAAACTAAAGAAGGGGATAAAAGGTTAAAATCATTATATCAAAAGTGGTTGTTTTTTGTAAACAAACTTTCTAAACTTTGCAATCGTTTCACACCTGTGAAATATTATTTATATAGGGATATGAATCCATGGAGATTTGGAATATCTTGATTTAAAAATATTTAACTGAGGGGCTAAAAATGTGATATGACCGGAATTCTATTTAAACATTTGTTATAATAATACCTTATCTATAAATTTGTGACAATTTAATCATAAACTTTTGTTTATTTCTTTTTTGTAATTTACAATTAATTATGAGTAGTTCTATAGCTCACTGTAAAACTGAGATTTACTCCGGTCAACTAAGATATTTAAAATTTTGGCAGATGATTTAAGATCAAAAGATTCAAAATACCCATGAATTTCATATCCCAATATGACATATATAGTTTATTATATAAATAGAAATACCTTTTATTTTTAATATTTAGTGAAAAACATAGTTTGGAAAAAAATTAGAATCCCATACCTTATAGGTAAATTTATTAATTGATTTACGAATTGCGAAAACTTAAATTTTGCTTTAAATTTTATTAAATTTTATATCAGAGATGCACAGATATTTGAATATTAGTATTGGCCGGTATTTATCTTTTTGCAGATACCCAGGGCCGTAGCCAGGAATTTATCGTAGGGGAGGAACAATTGTTTACCTAATGGGGGGGGGGGGCAATATTTTATTTTGAAATAAAACAAATAGTTAGGCATTCATATAAATTTTTTGCTTATATTTATATTAAATTTACTAACATAAATGAATTAAAATAAAAAACGACTCTGTTATTTTTTCCCCATAAGCCATTAAAACTAAATTTTGTTTACCTCGATCTTTCAACGATTCTCTAGTGTTCGATGGAACTCTCTTTAATATAGAAATTGAGGCCTCACAAAAAGTTATTAATACATAAAGAGAGCAACTGAGTTGCATTTAAGCAATTCTTTAATTTCAAGATGATATATTTTTTTATACATAATATTTACGATTTATAAAATTATCTTTTTTTAACTTCTGTAGCTCACTTCTGGTCTAATCTTAAGTATATGACCTGTATTTTTACAGGATACGTTAAAACCCTCATAACAATTACACAATGCATTAGATAAATAGAAAAAAAATTAAAAACGATAACAATATTATTGTCAAAGTTTGTAGAATTCAAGATTGGGAGATTAGAACCGTTGCTAAATAAAGAAAAGTTAGAACTTAATTATGATACTAAATCTTTATTAAATACTTAAATATAAAGTGAAAACATAATCAAAATAAAAAATAAAATTAAAAATTAAGTTCGTAAAATCATGATCCTCTTTTTAAAGTAAAATATTCCCGATTATATATACTTTTCTTTCCCATTCATTTGCATCGTCTTTACTTAAATAATCTAATAAATCGTTTTGTTTTTCTGTTAAACAGTCGATTTGAATATTACTTCTTTTGAATATTACTTCTTTTTTTCTCTATTTTATCAAAGTAATTTACATATTACAACAATTACCATACCAATTTTGAACCACAAGATGCAACTTGTACTACTGCAAAATCGTTTCATTTAAGCCGATTTTTAAAAGGTGAATTCAGTATTTTATCCAGAAAAATATCACGCAATTCTAAAGATTTTGCTCATAGATGACACAAAAAATGGACATCTATTGAGCGAAATTTTGTGGCTCAGACAATATTTTTCTGGCTCAAATATTTAGTTTTTTAAATATCGGCTCAAATTGAGCAATTTTGTATCACTAGATATAGCGTATATAAAGCACTTTTTTTTATTTATATATTGAAGCAGTTTGTACTCGTTCATTTCGGCCAGACATGACGTTTGCACCATCATATGCTTGACTTATTATATTCAATGAATTAATTAAGTTGCTTTAAAATACAATTAATAATGCTTTAAGCAGATAGACCTTGAAAATTAATTATCCCTATTAAATTTCCTTGGATTTCCTTCACAAAAAATTTAACTAATAATATGGTTAGGTTTTCACAACTTGTTTCTTAATTTCTATAAATTAAATAAATATTATTATTTCTAAAAATTTATGTATTTTAATTTAGGTTTAATTGTTAATTATTGAATTAAAATTATATAACTAAATATTTTTTTTTAATTTAGGGCCCAAATATTTTTTCGGGTGGCCGGGTTTGGGGGACTAAAAAAAATTTTAGAGGGAAAGGGGCTTCCCATAACTACGACCTTGCAGATACCAAATTATTCTAATGGAATAACTTATCGATGCAATTTTTCACTATAAAAAATAATAATATTTTATTGCAAAAAATATTCAAATATTGTACCATTTTATTATTTTTATACCATAATAATAATAAATAAAATAAAAATATGTCCTTTTTGTTCTTATTAGGTGTCCAAACCTCTCTGATATCTATGAACTTATTTTTTGCCTAAAATGTTGAGAGCTTTATGTAATGGATCCATTTAACACATGCCCGATCGGAAAGAAGGGGGGGGGGAAGATAAACCCCTCCCATTTTTTTTGTTATATTTAATTTTGGTCTCATAGAATTCAATCTAATCCCTACAATTTGTAATATTATATCTTACATGATAAAAGTTAATGAAATTTATTTTCAACTTGTTAAAGTTATTTGGGTGTTGTATTCATTAAATTTCATACATAAATATCGCTTGTTATCGATATCGGGATATTATTATTGGCAAAAAGGTGGTATCTGTGCATCAATGATTTATATTAAAGATATAATACTCACATCAAAATATAATTTATCTATATATTTTATTTAGTCAAAAAAAAAATATCTAAAGAAAAAGTGCATTTTAATCTACCAGAATCTCTGTCTTCAACCAAATCTATCTGCATATCAGATGACTCAAATACTTGAAGTAATTTATGAGGAATAGTTTTTTTTATTTAAAAATTAGTCAAACCATAAGAGTTGTGAGATGGTGTCAAGTATTTTGAGCCAAATTAATTTTTGGTGAAAGAGGGTAGGTGAGGCATAATCTAGGAGTTACGAATCTTGAAATATTTACTGATGAGGAACCATTGATGTTAGGGTATACATATGAATTATGAATACGATATAGGAAGATTAACTGGTCATATATTAAGAATAGGCATTAAAGGTATTTGATAATAAGGGAATACATATGGATTATGAATACGATATTAACTGGTCTTATATTAGGAATAGGTATTAAAGGTAGTGTTTGCAATAGTCCGGTAGGACCGACTGTCTGGTTCGCAAGCCTGTCCCATTATGCTCTTGGGTCACATAGGACGGTCCGGTCCCACAACACGGTCCTATGGTCCGGTCTGACCGATTAAAGAAGATGAAAGTTTACTATAAAGCACTTTATCAAGTGGCATGAAGTCAAACAAAGTATATAAAAATATTTATATTGATCATTATTATTTAAGAAAATATCCTTGAGGGAGAGAATAGCCAGGGATAGGTTAATGGGAACTGGGACATCAGCAGAGAAATGATAATGAAACCAAAGCTATTTATCTGATGTTTTATATCCGATTAATTTTAACATACTAGATTGGTGGTTAGGGAATCATTTAGCGATAAAATCAAAAAAACGAAATCGAATGAATCCGAAGATGGTAAAATCTTTGATGAAACTTGAATCGATTAAAAATGGAATAATTTTTGATTTTTCAGAAGATAATTAAAATATTTATTCATATATAATTTATTTATAATCAAATATCTATCGAAATGTATATATATATAACTAGTTAATTATGTAAATCAAATTGATATAAATTGTATTCAATAAATTTGTATTTTGATATTCTTTTGTAATATTAGGCATGTATTGTATAATATAATAAAGATGATTTTGATATAATTAAAAATATTGAAACAAATTTACTGCTAAATAAACTTTTGTAGCTTAATAAAAAATTAGATGGGACCGCCCACGCCCCACGGTCCAGTCTCATTTGACTTAACGGTCCATCGGTCTGGTCTTATTTTAGAAAAAAGGACCGCGCCGGACGGGACGGGACTGTTGAAACACTAATTAAAAGTATTTGATAATACATATATTTTTTAGCAATTTACGGGGAATAGGTATTTTATTTCAAAATTGGACAAAGGAAGTGTGTATAGGAATTGTGAGCTAGTCCCTACCTTTTGAACCAATTTTACTTTTGATAGAGAAGAGTAGGACATGATCAAGAAGTTACGAATATTGAAGTATCTACTGATGAGGAATTGACTTAGAGATAATACCTATGTATGATGAGGGCGATATTAAGGAAGATTAACTGGTAGCCGTTGATTGTCTTTGCTAATACATTACTAAATAAATTCTTGGAGCAATTTATGGGGAATAGGTATTTTATTTCCAAAATTAGTCAAAGGAGGTGTTGCAGACAAAGTGTAGGAGTTAGACGACTTTGATTTGAAGAAATGAAAATTGGGGATTTAATTGCATTTCATGTGTCTCCCCTTTTCCGTCAAAAATAAAATTGGCACTTTTTAAAATATTTATTTATAATTAAAAAATTTTATTTGAAAATCCCTGTTTCAGACCTTCCAGCTAATTAAAAAATGGATACGAAGATGCGATAATTTAATGAGCGCCAACGGTAATGGTGGAGACTGAGAGGGAAAGAAGAATATTATTCAAATAGCGAACCAAATGACAAAATAGTGATGAAGTAGAGAAGATTTAATGTGATAAATGCAGAGAAGAATTGTGTAATCGATAACAAATAAATATGGGATACGTGGTAAAAAATGTATGATAAAAATTACTAAATGAGGAAAATGAGTGAGATACAGATCTGCGTCGTGATAAGATTGAAGGCACCGACTGTAAGTTTGGGAAAGAAAATAAAAGCGGTAAAGATGAAGAAATGTAAAGCAGCAGGCTCAATAAGTTTAATGGATAAAATAATCACGAGAAAATAGATTACGGATGTAAAAGATTCAAATGTGAAGGAAGGAAAGTTTGGGTGATTCGCCGAACACAGATATAGGTGTTGATTCTATTGATGATGCAACAGTTAGATATATGCTTGAAAGAGATATGCAGTCCATTATAAAAAATAAAAATGTATATATATGAATGAAAGAGTTTATGTAAGCTGTATGAGAAGCTTTATACCCTACGACGGTAAAATATGGACTATGAAAAAGACTTACGAAGCTAAATTGGAGGGCAAACTTGGAAAATCCCCATGAAATGATGAAGAAGAATGCATATGGTGAATTCCATATCAAATCAACCAAAAAAAGTCGATTCTCAACCCGACCCCCTTCAATTTTTCTTAAATTTTGCATAATGGTAGTATATACTATAACTAAGAAAAAAATGAAATTTTACCTCCCAAAAAGGTTTACCCGCTCAGATATGGGCGTTTAAAGCGCGGAAAAATGGTACATTTTTGACAAAAAGTGCCTCATTTATTTTCAAATATCTCAAGAAATAATTAAGTTAGAAAAATAATTTAAATTTTATTATGTAGCTTAATAATAGTTCTTTAATATGACATAAAAATAAATATGATATAAATTTGATGAATGTCCAAAACCGGATGTATAAAACCGGAAATGGCCATAGAAAAAAAAAGGTATTTTTTTTTTCGAAATTTTTTTTCTGTAGATAGATATATTACTGTTTTATATTTGTGCCAAATCCTAGCCTGGGATGAAAAAGGGTCTAGGAGTTATGACTCTTTATATGGCTTAAATTGATCAAAAATATCTTCATTTAATGAATACTTATGAAATAATGTTTTTTTAAAAATTCTGTCTAAATGATAGGCCCTAACTTTTTTTTATTTTTATGTTAACATATTGTGACTGAAAATTACTTGACAAAATAATTCTAAACCAATTTATAACTTTATTTTTCTGAAATGCATAATTACATATAATATAATAATTCATAATTATGTTTACAATATATCATATATTAAATTATCTAAAGAATTGGAATAAATTTTGACTTTAATTTTATTTTCGTCAAGGGGAATATAAGCATGGTATTTTTGTGTTCCCGGAATTCTTTTTGCTCTCAAAAATCTGCTTTCTAGATGATTTTCCATATTATTGTATTCATTATTGCTTACAAAAATGTAATTTACTCCGTGTATATTATTTGTTGCAAAGTCGAATAAATCCATTGGTGTCAAAATATGGTTTTGATATGGCCGTTGCAAACTAGCTCGAGCTGCTAACCGTTTTGTAATACCTCCTAAACTGTCGCACGGACTTTTTCCATGAGCTGTAGCAAAAAAATGCCACTCGGCCTTTATACCAAAATCACATTCATGATTATAGAGATTTATGAAATTTTTTTTATTTTTATATTGGGTTACGGCCCCATCAGAAAAATAATAAATTTTGGTCAATGTATCAAATCTTTCTTTTAAAAATAAGATCATTTTAGTTTGAAATAAATAAAAGGCACAGGCATTGTGCTTTAAACAATCTGATATTACCACTAAACTTATATGTTTTATAGTGTTGTCCTGACGATAATAAATGATAAAAGGGTGAATAGTGGACTGATTATTTGTCCAATGAAATCCCTGTGCATGGTATAGCACTATAAATGCATAATTTTCCGAAAAGTCGGCAATAACTAAGTATTCGCCAAAATTTAAATTAGATTTTAAATTGTTTTGAAATAATGATTGTTGTGATGCTATAAATGAATGTGGAATCAAATTGTCTAATTTCTCAATTAAATAATCTAGGAATTCATCAGCTGATTTTGTCAGCGTTTCGAGCGTAGTTCTATCAACTGCCAACCATTGTTTAAATGATATATAATCTATTGAATTCGTATCAAATAATATAATAAGTCTTTCTTTTATTTGGGATGATCCAGGACAAAATTTACATTTATTGAAGTAACATCCAGGCTGGGCAGGATTGCAAAGACTTTGTGCAATACAATGTTTATAATCGTTTATTGGAGGATAATTATAATGATCATTATTGTTTGTAAGCTGTTTTAATTTTCCCCCTATTAAAATAAGCTTAAAATTTTGGTGTAGTGTGCAGATACACATGGTATGTGTACCTGGACCACCTGCTAAAACACAGTTTTTGGGTCGTAAGAATACAAATCTACTAAGACCTAACTGAATATCGTTATGAGTCTCTCTAAAGTGAACGAAAAGTTCTTTAATATTACATAAAATTAATCTTTTCTGCACTTGATCCTTTTTCCCATTTATATTCATTGATATAAAATTATTTTTTCCAGGCATAAGCCTACTATTTACTTCAGAATTATAAAAATTTTTTACTTTTTCCACAATATCTTCTGAAATATACCGACTTGGTTTAATAATATTAGGATTTGAGAGAATACCCTTTTCCCTAACTAACTTCTTGGCTGTTCTGGCCATAAAATTAGTCGTGGAAAATTCTTCTTCAATTTTTTTATTAGTCCATGATTTTGGTAAAATAGTTAAAATTAAAATTTTTTCGCTGCGAGAAGTTGTTGTTAAAAATTTTTCTTTCAATTGATTAATGATTTCGGATTCATATTTTTCAACTACATCTGACTCTGAATTTATCTTAAAAATATCCTTTTTAATCTTTTTCTGAATTTTAATACATTTATTTGTAGAATATTTTTTTTCAATAATTCGCTTCTTTTTAATAGGAGTCTCGTCTAAAAACTGTAATGTCTCGTTTAAAACTTCTATAGAAACATCTCTATCAATGTATTGTTCGGGAATTGTGGAAATAGATGGTAATGGTAAGTCATGTTCCGTGGATATATTTTTTAATTTTTTTCTGCATCCACTGCAAATTTTATCTTTTAGTGTTAACGACTTGTTTTTTTCTATCATCCACTGCAAGACATTTCTCAAGTCTTTGCGAATGGAATGCTTTTCATATTTGAAAGGATTAGAGCAATATAAATTAATTGGGTTCATTAAGTTAAATAATTGTGAAATTAATAAAATATTTGTTATTTGAAATAAACCTATAATTTTTAATTTTATTTTTTTAAGATCGATTTTGAGATTTAATTTTCTTTTTAAATAATATAATATGATTTTTTTATTATTTTTTTCGTTTAATAATATTATTGATTCTGATAATTTAGTTTCTGTTTCCCAATAATATAATATGATTTTATTATTTTTTTAGTTTAATAATATTATCGATTCTGAAAATTTATTTTCTTTTTCCTAACTAAAAAAATAATAAAATCAATTATAATATTGGGAAAAAGAAACTAAATTATCAGAATCGATAATATTATTAAACTAAAAAATAATAAAATCATATTATATTATTGGGAAACAGAAACTAAATTATAAGAAGCAATAATATTATTAAACGAAAAAAATAATAAAATCATTATATTATTTAAAAACTAAAATCTCAAAATTGATCTTATAAAAATAAAATTAAAAATTATAGGTTTATTTCAAATAACAAATATTTTATTAATTTCACAATTATTTAACTTAATGAACCCAATTAATTTATATTGCTCTAATCCTTTCAAATATGAAAAGCATTCCATTCGCAAAGACTTGAGAAATGTCTTGCAGTGGATGATAGAAAAAAACCAGTCGTTAACACTAAAAGATAAAATTTGCAGTGGATGCAGAAAAAAATTAAAAAATATATCCACGGAACATGACTTACCCTTACCATCTATTTCCACAATTCCCGAACAATACATTGATAGAGATGTTTCTATAGAAGTTTTAAACGAGACATTACAGTTTTTAGACGAGACTCCTATTAAAAAGAAGCGAATTATCGAAAAAAAATATTGTACAAATAAATGTATTAAAATTCAGAAAAAGATTAAAAGGGATATTTTTAAGATTAATTCAGAGTCAGATGAAGTTAAAAAATATGAATCCGAAATCATTAATCAATTGAAAGAATGAATTCAATAATATGGAAAATTATCTAGAAAGCAGATTTTTGAGAGCAAAATGAATTACGGGAACACAAAAATACCATGCTTATATTCCCCTTGACGAAAATAAAATTAAAGTCAAAATTTATTCCAATTCTTTAGATAATTTAATATATGATATATTGTAAACATATGAATTATTATATTATATGTAATTATGCATTTCAGAAAAATAAAGTTATAAATTGGTTTAGAATTATTTTATCAAGTAATTTCACTCACAATATGTTAACAATTAAAAATAAAAAAAAGTTAGGGCCTATCATTTAGACATAATTTTTAAAAAAACATTATTTCATAAGTATTCATTAAATGAAGATATTTTTGATCAATTTAAGCCATATAAAGAGTCATAACTCCTAGACCCTTTTTCATCCCAGGCTAGGATTTGGCACAAATATAAAGCAGTGTTATATCTATCTATAGAAAAAAAATTTCGAAAAAAAAAATACCTTTTTTTTTCTACGGCCATTTCCGGTTTTATACATCCGGTTTTGGACATTCATCAAATTTATATCATATTTATTTTTATGTCATATTAAAGAACTATTATTAAGCTACATAATAAAATTTAAATTATTTTTCTAACTTAATTATTTCTTGAGATATTTGAAAATAAATGAGCCACTTTTTGTCAAAAATGTACCATTTTTCCGCGCTTTAAACGCCCATATCTTAGCGGGTAAACCTTTTTGGGAGGTAAAATTTCATTTTTTTCTTAGTTATAGTATATACTACCAGTATGCAAAATTTAAAAAAAATTGAAAGGGGTCGGGTTGAAACCTTGGTTGATTTGATATGGAATTCACCATATATTTTTGAAATTAAAACTTATAAAAATTACAGAAAAAGGCTGAATATCTTAATTTTTATTATAAAACATTATTAAGAAGAAAAAAACATAGTAATATTAAATTTTTATTATTATTAATGAACGCCTTATCAATAAAAATAAATACGTATTAATTTTAAAAAACCGTTGTGAATCTGTTAAAAAGTATTTATAAGAGTTTGAAAAAAAAATCTTTATTTTTAATTTGATCTAAAATCTTCAAAGATATGTTCCCAAAAAAATTATGAAGATTTTATTTTTCAAACTCTAAATTTATAAGGCTTCGGTTTACTGCAACAAAACTAACAGTCAGTCTCGTCTTAAAATGGTAATTAGTTATGTCTTTGTTGCCTTTTTATATTCTTTTCTGTTTTTATTATATTTGTGTATATAATATTACCTCAGTGATTTGCATAGTGTACAGCCCTGGACCCTTTAGCCCTGGCGTGTATCTTATCCGCCACCATGTGCTTAAGCTTCTGGTAGTAGAGTTGTTAATATAGGCCGATATTAGTTTATCCGGTGGCTAAGAGGTGAAAATCGAAAACGATTATATTAAAATGAATTTTTTTATTACCCAAGGCTAAGGTTGTGCGATTGTTTAGTCAAATAACACTAGTAATAAATAAGCTTTTAAATTGAAAATAGGAGAGGCCAGATGCTAATACCTTAACTAATTATAATCATTCGTCTAGTTTCTTAATTTTTTTTTGTATAATTTATAACAAATTTTTATTTAATGAAAATTTGATTAAAAAATAAAATGTGAAAATATGTTTATAATATTAATGATATTGTTTATTCATAGATTTTCAGGATTTTTTTTCACATACCTTTCAAAATAGAGCAAGAAATTTTCGAGATGATCTTATATGAATGGAAAATTTAAAATAGGGGGTTTATAAATTTAAAGGAAATATACATTAGATATTTTTGGTTCTAAATCGTACAGTTCATCTTTATTTTATCACTGTCACAAATTTCAATGACACTATACTAAATATGTTGACATTTTACATTGTACCATTTACTTTATTTTCAACTTTGTACCAGTTCTTCAAGGAATCCCCCCAGTGATATAAATATGAATTTAAAGAAATTAAATTCAGCCCCCCCCCTATGTTCTAGCTTATTGCATAATTAAATCTAAAGTCCTTTTTGTACGCACTCGTACACTTTTAATGATCCAACGAATATTATGGTATGGCAGTCATTGGTCATTAGTGTATATTGTTTTTGCTTGCGTCTTGACGTCTGAGCATGGTGAGTAATTGTGTATATCTCTGCGGATTGTGTCTAGACCTTTCAGCATGTTGTAGCAGCAGCATTTATGGCTGGCCTGTGGTAGCAGCATCTACTCGTTGTGGTATTTGGTAATTAGAGAGCTGTAGATGCTGCTAACACAACGAGAGTAGATGCTGCTACCACAAGAAGCCATTGATGCTACATCATGCTGAAAGGTCTAGACACAATCCACAGAGATTATCAGCATTTACTCACAATGCTCGAACGTCTAAACACACGCCAATACAATATATACTATTAACCAATGACTGCCATACCATTATAATAGTTGAATCATTAAAAGTCTGTGCATAAAAAAAAAGACTTTAGATTTTAATTATCCATAAGCTAGAACATAGGAGGGCAGAAATTAAAATTTTTTTAATATAGTTAATGAATTTAAATACAACTTGGTTAAGTTATTGGGTTATTAGTTTTCAGTAAATTTCATATTTGCCAGTTAGCAGTATAGGGATATCGTTATTGGCAAAAGGTTAGTATAGGTATAACAATGATTTAATTAAAGAGAGAGAAAAAATGATATTCTTACTTTAGATCAAATATATTTTTTTATTTATTTAATTCACAAGCAAAATATCCAGATACAACCATTTTAATATATCTCATTTTCTTTATTCAATTACTTCCTAACTGCGTGAGCTTATATTTTCCAAAAGTCTATAATTACCTCAGAACTAATTGATTCAAGATGATTCAATATTCTAGGAGCAATAAATCGGAGACTAGGTGTGTGTTTTTTTTCGATTATGTCCAAATGAGATACAAGAAACACAGTCTAAGAGTTGTGAGTTCATGTTTAGGAGTTAATTTATATTTTTTGAAACTTAAAATATACAGCTAAAATTGAGTAATTCTTGAAGGGAAAGACCTTAAACGGAAGTCTAACTTGATCTTTTTAGCATTTAAAAAAATATTATTATGGGAAATATAACAAAAGGTAATGTAAAATGCCAAGATGATTTTATATATATAATTTGGAAACTTAAAAATATTAATATTTTTTTACTCTTATTGTTGATGTAGGTGGTAAAATTATCCATGAACCCAGGGAGGCGAGTTACCAATGGGGTCGCAAATTTGACTGTTTTCATAAATATCATTTTAAGCTAATAAAAATTTACCCCCCCCCCCCCAATCAAGATTTACAAATATTTGAATATCAATTTTCCAACATAAAACTTATTTTTTATAAATAAATTTTTTTTAAATTTCCTTTCCTTGTGAGTACATTAACATTATTCAAAAATATTAATAAAAAATGGAGAAATTTTTAGTCAAAGACAAAGATATTGAAATCAAACGGTATATAATTTATTATTAAATATATTTATTTTATGAAATTATAAAATAATTAGTTAGTGAGTTAGAATTTACTTTTATTAATATTTTAATTATTAATAAATATCTAATTTTATATTTTTCATTTTTCTTTAGAACAGAAGATATACAAAATTTAAATATGTCTGAGAATGTTGGCTCAATTTCCCGATTTTGAAGTTATTTTATATTCTTACATGTTTGCCTATTACAACATGCTACGAATGAAAGGACATTTTTAAAAACTTGAGAAGGCTGAAGACATTTTTACGAAGTACTACTTCAGAATCTCGGCTAAATGAAAATCCCCTACCCCCATAAGAAAATCATGGATACGCCACTGAACCTAGGGAAGGTTACCTTAAGCAAAAACTTTCCACAGCTATTAAATTAATCACACAAATTTAATTGGAAACCTTTTTCCTAAGGAGATATCCAATTGTTTTCAAAATCTTATTCACTTATTTTATTTTTTGTATATAATTTATTATATTAACATTTATATTGTTTTTATATTATTATATATAGTTATGATTCGAACCAATAAAATATTTTCCATGAATAATTTTAAAATTATTTAAAATTAATGGATTTTAAAACATGAATGAATTAAAATGATAATACTAAGAACTAGACGCCTTAAGTTAAATTTAAATATTATATGATGTAGTGGTGATTCCCCATAATTTTCAAAATTACTAGAAGCAAGAATTCCAGCATTAAAATTAAATTTATATATATATATATAAGATTTTTCATTTAGCAAATATTTCAATATAAATATATTTATAATCAAAAAGATTTCTATAGCCTATATTATAAAAAATTCTTAAAATATATTGTCAAAATTTATGTATTCTCAACAACGGGTATGATATAATAATTTAGCATTTCAAAGATTATTATGTTTGGATAGGAAAAAAGAAATATAAATTTTCAGTGTTGTGTTTTATAAGTCGATAATATCAACAATATCATTGCAATGTTCAATTTTTCGCATAGTATCAATCAATAGTTTATTATTTTTTAAATAGCATTATCATTTATATCTCTGAAAATCTCGATAGTATTCAACTTCCTATCTTTGTCTTGACGAAAGAAAAAATTATATAATTAATTTTCGTAATGTAACAGAAGGTAATTTCCTCACCTCCTATCCCTTAATAAAGTAAGTTAGACTTCCTACCGTCTTCTTCATGCATACGTACGTATCACATCAGTAGCGTAACTAAGGGGGCAGCGCACAGGGCCTTAAGCCCTCTGAAAAATTGATTCGTATTAAAAAATTGGTTTTTGTATAATTTTTTTTTATTACGCTTTGAAGTCTGCCATTATATTTTATAATGTATATTACTTTTATAATGTCTATCGTATTGGATTTCTTTTCTTTTTTTCCCCCTTTCTTATCTATCATAAGAATTTGACTTATAATTATATTCATAATAATCAAGAAAATATAATAAACTCAAATTTTTCATCATTCTTTTTAATAAATCATTCTGAAATAATAAAATAAAGTAATATTTGATATCATTAACATAAATTACAAATATCGAGTGTCGAAATTGTTTTTAATAAAATATGTTGTATTAATTTTGTATTTTACGTCGCAACAAGAAGATTTTGGCTGATAAATTTATGAGAAATTGTTCCATCCGGATCTCAGTTTGTTAAGATTTTTTAAAGTTCCTACCATCTTGTTCACTGTAAAATTAAAATCCATTTATTGAGCCATGCCTCTGAGCCAAGTTTTTATTCTGAATTTATATGGTTAGTCAGTTTTATCATGTTCATTTAGTTAAATATGGCATGGTACAATGTAAGTCATGTATTATATAAACAGTTTTCTTTTTAAAGCATAAACCAAAATGTCATATAAAAGATAAAAATTTTTAAAAAGAATTTAAACGCGTTCTTTTTCATTTTTGAAAATTTCTGCCTATCAGTTACATTTGCTTTATGTTTAGAAAATAATTTCCATCATTTCTCCATCAATCTAAATAATTTTAGTTTTCCTTTTGTTTTGATCTGTATTTAAGAGGCATGGGTTTTATTTTGTCACCGCTGCCTCCTATCGGAGAAAAAAAAATGTAAAATTTATGTCCGACCGTTCTAATCGTAACAATTTTTTTGTTAAAAGATCCGAGGTCAATAAAAAAAATATTATATTTTAACGAAATCGAAAAGAATTATGAGATGGCTGAAGGAAAATGAAAGATTTTTTGGATTTATTCCGAAAAAAGAATGTTTTTGTAGGAAAATTAAATGATTTAAAATTTGAGAAAGATCCGATTCCGATCTTATGTTCAAACCCGGCCCGGATATTTAAATATAAGGCAAGGGATTGGATAGAGTTGGATGTCTATCCGATTCTATCGGCATGAGTTCGTTTTCGAATCTGTTCATGCAGGGCCCAAATATGCTTATTCAGATTACCTACCATCTTTTCATCCCATATGCCTAAATTCGCTCTGGATGGATAAGCTGATTTATTGGTTCTTTCTAGAACTATCTTTGCTATTGTGGGCCTTAATATTTAATTGACAGACAAGCCAGTATAGTTAGGTGCACATTCATTTTACTTTCGTAAAGAATGGTTCATTTTCATTAAAGACTTTTATATTTTCAATTTAACGGAAATAAAAATAAAAAACAAATTTAATTTCAGTAAAAACTAACATATTTTCGCATCTGGCCCTTCTATCCTCATCTTCAACAAAGGAACTCAGTTATTTTGATAATTCGATTATATTTACATAAAAATATGCTAATAATTATAATCGAGTTAATTAATATTGATCCAATATGAAGTGTAGTTTTAGTGGTTGCTACAGTTAAATTATTTTTTTTTTAATTGCCAATAAATAAACAAAAAAATAATTACAAATGTTGTTTATTTTTAAATAACTTTTTTTAAAAATAAATAAATAAATAAACAAAAAATAATTAAATAAACAAAAAAAAATCTTTAAAATTAAATAAAATAAATCATCAATCAATTTGCATAGCTGGAATAAGTAGATTAACCGTTTTTCTTTGACAGGAAACGAAATATAAAGTGTGTTTAATTAATATTTTCAAATCTTAATGCATCAATTTTTTTTTGTATGATAAGAGGCGGATAGGAAGATCTTGCTTTTTCTCATACTACCCTTAAAAGTATAATTCTCATTGGGGCTTCTGCCCATAAGTATAGGTCTCTTAAGGCCTTTATCAATGAAAATATGGCTAGGGTTCCTCGCTCGGGAGTTATCTGGCAGACCATTGGCTGACTAAATATTCTGTAAACATGTTGCCGAAATTACGATAAAATAGGACAGCGGTGTAGCGCAAGCTCAAAAATAGCTTACCTCTTTTTTATTTGTGCATTAAATTAAAATAATAGGTGTACAATATCAGCTAAAGATGACGATTCAAATCTTATTCTATAGAATTTTAACTGCCAGTATAACGATTTTAAATGAAGGCGGGAGGGGGTGGGTTCTTCTCTGTATCATTTTAGTGATTATAGCTCAAATCAAGAAATGTGTATTTGAAGGAAATTTTTTTTAATTGGATGATATTCATAATTAAAAGAGATAATTGGCGTTCGTAGTATTAAAAGTTAGAGAGAGATATGGGTTAAAAATTTAATCATTTTTAATCAATAATCTGTCAAATTTGACAGATTAAGTGATTATAAATCGACAAATGAAAATTTAAATAAATCAGCTGCTGCATCAGAAATTTTCTCGAGTTGAACCGAAACCATTCTATTAGAATATGAAAGTGTTATCTTTAAAATGATATATAAGAGAACTAGCAAATTTTTGGAATGGGAGAAATTTCATCATGCCTTCCCTCACCCCCTTATCCGGCTACGTCTATGGAATATCTGGATTGAATTTACTCTCGAGATCATCTATTGGATCTGCTTAACCTTTTAATGATTAACGGTGTATATGCACCAGGGTAGATCTTCTATTTAGTTTGGGGATTAATCAATATAATTTTTTTTAAAAATGAACAATTTAATTCACCAAAAAAAATCTTGACCATTAATGGGTTAAGGATCAGACCTAAGGCTTATTAGCAATTTTCTCTTAATATTTTTTTTTCAAATATGTTATATGATGGTTATTTTTTAAAAAAAATATAATTTTTTTATATGTGATTTTGTCAAATAAAACATTATATATTTTGTTTAAAATATAAAAAACATAAAAAAAATAAATAGTGTGGAAAAATATAATACAAAAACATTGAGCGTAAAAGCGAAATCGATTTTGCTTGCTTGTTACAAAAAAAAAAATTATATACAAATTTATTTCCCTCTCTAATTATCTTTACCAAATATTTTCCCTTGATTTTTTTAATTTTATTTCTTCTTATAAAAAAATACATATATAAATTTTGTGATAATAAACTTTATTATTTTTTTAATAACAATAATATTAAATATTAATTACTAAAAATTTTATAATAATATATTCCATTTGGTTTTAATAATAATTATTCAAAAGAAAAATAAAATTATATATTAATTTTATGGAGGAAAAAAAATTTGGAGAAAAAAATATTCAGCAATTTCATGAGGAAAAATAAAATAAACTTAAAAATAAATGAAAATATTTATTCCTCTTTAAAAACCAAATTTGGATTTTGAAGGTAAGATAGATTCAGGTAAATTTTCGCCTATATTTATTTAAAATTTTGATATAGATATATTTTATTTATTTTTTTTATAAAAATTTTTAAATTTGCAACCACAAATTGCCAAAATTCTTGGGATCCTTCCCTTTCCAGAAGTGATTCAGAGTACTGTTGTTAAAAAAGATAATAACGTAAACTTGAAGATTTTGATCATAGATGGCACAAAAGGTTTTCAGCGAAATCTCAAGGCTTTGGCAATACTTTTCTGGCTTAAATCTTGATATAGCCGTTTTTAAAAATCGGCTCTAATTGAACTATTTAACAACATTAATTCTGAACTCAGTTATATATCATTATGGAACTAATATTTTCGATATTTTTCAAAATTAATAATTTTAAGGCAAATTTTTTTTCTCTTCAGTTTCCTCATTTTCTTAATTAAAACATCGACGTTTCCACTCGGATTTATTACGAGTTAGAAATTGATACCATAAAAGTAAATGCCACATTATTTAATTAGTGTTTCTATTATTTACTTTAAAACATTACTTTGAATATTAACTTAAGTTTTAAGTATATTGAATTTGCATGTATGGCGCAATTGGAAGTGGCTTTGAATCCAATATTTCTATATAAATATGAAGGTATGTATTACAGTGTTGTGCAGATTTAATTCAAAAACATTTCCATATTTTTTTTTTAATTCTTGACTCGTGAAAATTGATAAGAATATCTAAATATGTTATTTTTTTACTCATTTTTATGCGGGTCAAGTAATTTTATTTTCAAAGAAATTAAAAAATATGGACTTATCCATCAAATCTGGTCAACACTGTATATAATATATATTGAATTTAAAATACTATAGTTTTTATAAGTATAATATTCAAAGGGAAAACAATACTTTACCAATTTAAATGATTGACATTATAAAAGAACTTTTAATTTTTAATAAGGCTAAAAGTAGTGTTATTTAAAGGCTTAGTTTTGAACCTATTTTTAAAAACGGTTAACTCAATATTTTAGCCAGAAAAATATGGTAAGCCCTGAGATTTCGATAATATATGTCTAGACCTTTTTTCCTTCTATGAACAAAATCTTCAGGCTTGCCTAATATTTTCTTAATGAAATATTGACTTATTGAGTTAGCCTTTTTTAAAAATCGACTCAAAACGAGCCGTTCAACAACACTAGCTAAAAGGTAAATGAATGATATGTAAAGTTTATTAAAACAATTCCCCGGACCCGTTTCCCTAAAGGATTATAGAAATTGGGGTAGGTTTGGAACAGTGCAGATGAGTTATCATCTCAATTGATTATTACGTGTATAATAACCAGCTGATTCGAAGCATTGTTATTAAGATATAAGGTATTCTGGCAACTGGCAAGTTTTATTTTTTATATAAAAAAATATGAATTATATTAAAATCTCACCAGGCCAAAATATATTTTAAATAGCCGATTTAAAATGCGTGTTTATTATGTGGGTGTATAAAAAACATTTGACATCATGAATTCCCTAAACTTGATCTCTTTATCTAGACCCCTATAAAACCCGAGCCAGGCCTGATTTGTCATTGCTGCCATTGTTGTTGAGCTACAATATCCAAAACACTTAATTTTATCTACCTTAAAACACCTTTTTTTATAACATTTTTATCCATTCAGAGTTTGAGTGGATGTGTCATCTCCTATAGAAGAGTATAGATTTTACTAAGAAAAGCTTATAAATATTATGGGAAATTATTTAACGTAAAATAGAGTTTTATTGAGCCTCATAAACGCATCCAATCTAATCCAACTTCGGGAGTACCGTATTTGAAGTCGCAAGTGTTCCGCTTGATATCTTTATATACGCTTTATTTAATATATACACTGTTTATATAATAAAAAAAGAGAAAAATCATCTAAACACCATTTAGTGTTAGTCGTGTAAAAACCTCACTAAATATATAAAAGGTATTACATTAAAAAGAATTTAAGAGTTATATCATAGCTTTAAAATTTTGCTCAACAAGAACACTTTAAAGATATTGATCTCTTAGAGATCTTTTAAAATGAAGATCGTTTTAAAAAAGAGATTTTTTTTTTCTGAGAATGGTTAAAATTAAATTTTTACCTTAAAATCTCAATCCTTTATAAGTAAATCTTTTGTGGTTTTATATGCATAAAAATAATATTTCATGATGAAATCACAAATTCTTTTTGTCTTTTTAATAAAAAAAATATCTTAAATTTTATGACCTTCAAAGGCAAAATAAATCTTCGAAAAATCTTGAAATTTTTATTTTAAACTCTGGTTTATATTTAAATATAGATCCTAGTTTATCTTTATAAGTATAAAAGCGATAAGATATGATATGACATAATGTATTTTTTAAAAAAAAGGAAGTTAATATTTTATAATAAAATTTAATTAAAATTTAATTACAAATATATTTAAATATAAATAAGAATATATTAAAAATTATATATAAAAGCATAAAATATATGACCATTTTATAAAGAAAAACATCAAAAAAAAATATTAACTATTAAATATATTTAATTAAATATTTCGATACAGATAGCAATTATAGATATTTATAATAAAAAAATATTGTACATTTTTTTGTAAATTATAAAGTTCTAAATAATGAGTTATTATATTTAGAGATCTGCACGCCAAATACCCGATCATGACTTAGCGGGCTTAGGGCCGGGCTTATTTTTTAAAAAAAAATCGTGTTCGAGCTGAGTCGGGCCTAATATTTTCTAAATAAATTCGGGCCTTAGAAATTTTTTAAAATATATCTAAATTTATCAATTTTATGTTAAATTTATGTAAAATAAAAAATAATTTGATTTTATTTATAGAAACTAGGCGCCATATAACACATATATTTTATTTTGAGTAATTATAAAAACGAATTTCTATATTTAAATAAATTCGGGCCGGGCCGGTAAATTTTTTTAAAAAAAATTAGGCCAGGTCGGGCTTGAAAAATTAGGCCCGAAGCAGATCACTAATATATAAGTTAAATATAACAATATAATATTAATTAACATAATATCTTTCTGTACAATCAGCCTATATATAACAATTTATATAATAAATCAAATCTAAATGTAGATCATATTACAAAATAAATCATTATACATGCATAATAGACTGCTTATACCAATATATCTAATAAAAAAAATAAAATAAAATAATTAAATAGATAACTAAATATCTTTTATATATAAAAAATAATCAGAAATTTTAAAACTTTAAAAATTAGCGGTAGAAATAGGTATTTCATAACTTAAAAAAAAAGAAAGAAAAAATAAGAACAAACAAGGATAAAAAAAATTGTAATACTTTTTATAGGAAAAGAGGAGCTTAAAAGTCATAAAGATTGAGCGTTTTAGAAAAAAAAACGCAAACTTTTTTATACGTTTTTATGAATCGTATAAATTTTCTCGATACCATTTAAAATGTATATTGTTTGCGTTTTGCAAAATAACGAAAAGCACAATTCGGTCACATTATAATGAAAAAACCTGTCCTGCTAGAATCTCTAATTTAGTTTTTTAGTTTGGAAAAAAGGGACGTTTATCCATCCAATCCTTATTGACATTTTCTTGCCTTAGATAGATTTTAAAAATTTTAGAAATTACGGAGGAGGGATACTTCAGGAAATTAAAGATGAAAGAATTTAAAAGGTATAACCTATATTAATAAAATTAGTTTTTTTGACTTAATGGTGTTCCGAAATCAGAATTTTAACTAGAAGGAAATGAGGTAACGCTTGACACATTCTAGATGAGCATTTTATGGTTGTGCCAAGGCCAAAACGTTAAAGGCATGCCATCAGAACTCGCCATTCTTATTTAAAAGGCCAAATGGCTTCAAAGAAAAAGCCGGCGGAAATCAAAAATGTGTCGATCAACCTATTAAGACTGTCGTATACTCAAGCGAAACAATGTCTACTAAATGGGATGGGTCTACCTGTTTACTACAGGCAGCATAGATATCAACAGAAAGAATAAGACAATCTAATTTATGGCCAACACAAATTGGAACCCGTCGTTAGAGAGCAACATCTCATTCTCGAAATCGCTTCTTGCCTTTCGTGTCTATTGCTATTTTGCGCTTATAAATAGTTAAAGGATAATTAGATCAGGAAACATACAGAGTTTTCGAAAGCACATTGACGTACGGGGACGGGTTACTTAATTGAATAAGCGGGCAAATATAATTATTAGAATAAATCGGAGATGAAAGGAAACAAGCAATTGCCATTGGGTGGTGGGGGAAGGGGGGTAAAAATCCAAGGCCTTCTAAGCGGGAAAAAAGGCGAAGGACCAATTAAAATCAAAAAAAAATTTAGGACTAAAAGACATTGGATGAAATGTTAAAATTTTAATACAAAGGAATTTAGAAGGACATTAAATTGGAATGCCGGAGAAAATTTAAAGGTGTGCAAAGAACGGGGATAGAAGAAAAAATTTTTATCGAGGAAATAAAAATGATGATGGAAAGGGTAGGAAGATTGTTCATGGAATCAAGTTGCCAAAAAAAATTGACAAAAGGAAGAAAAAGATAAATTATTGGGAATGATCTTGAAACTGGTAGGAGGTATAATATCCTTATTGCTGAGAGAGGACATTATACATTTTTCTCTGTTAGAAAGGCAAATTTTGGAGGTCTCCAACTCAAACTTACTCGATAGCTGATATGAAGGTAAAAGGGCCGGGAAAAGAACCGTAGTCAAGATACCATAAAATTTAATTCTAAATTAAAATCACTCTTTAGATTTTTGACCAATACATGAAGGCCTCTAGTAAAAATCTAGGTAGAGGATCGTTTTAGCCTCTTGAAAAAATAAGCTCTCCAAATTTAGGAACTTGGGGAATTCATATCAAGAATTTGGAAATTTACTGTATTTAAGAAAGTGTATAAAGAAAGATGGAAGGAACGAACTCCCCATGGATGCTATCATTTTTGAAGCCTAATTTGCAGAAAGCCTTATCAGAACTTATCATTTATAAAAATATCTGCAATGTGAGAGTCCACCTTCCCAACCACCTCTAACACGGATACTTAACTGGAAAGAGGATAGAAGGAGACTGACTATGACCTTTGCAGCTGATCGACAAAAGAACGACCCCAACAGCTATGGGTCCAATACCATCGCCTGCTTTGTTTAATTATCACAAGGCGGCCACTTAAGAGAATAGGCATACAACTACTATTTTTATTCAAACACCTCAAAACGTTCTTTTGTTTAACAAATTTAATTTATAACTGCCATGGCTGCTAGCAACCAGCCTCTTCAGGGCAGGGGATACCGGGAGAGGCGGGATAATATTGTTAAAGTTATTAAATTATAAAACCCCACGAGCAAAAATAGTTTAGATTTAGTGTCAAGGTGTATTTTATAAATAATATTATCTTTGTTAATCTTTAGAAAAAATGCTCCCGATTAGATATATTTTGTGGAAAAGAATATTATTTTTAACCCATCAAATAATCTATTAAATATTAGTATCTAAATCGTAATATATTTGTTGAAAATAACGAATTTATATCAAATTTTACTTCTTTAACCACTTTATCCTGGCGCTTATTCATTTGACCCTGGGTAGAAAGTAAAATGTCAAGAAAAATATCTCATTTCGACAATAACAGCATAGCTCATAAATTATTTAAAGTCATTTTGTAGGTGAGTGATATATAATTTGCTATATTTTAAAAATAAATAATTTTTATATAAGTATAACTATAAAGAAAAAAGAGTATATTTCCTAATTCGAAGCCTTATTAAATATGGTTGATAAGAACTAGTTTTTTTTAAAAAAAAGCTGGTTCTGCTGATTAAAAAATTCCTATCACATATGAATATCTAGTACTCCTACATAACATATCCTACACAATTTTTCAGCATAAATCCATTTTAGACGATTTCGTTAATTAAAGCTAAACATATTATATATATTAGAGACCAGCAGGCCCGACCCTAACCATTTTAATTTTTCTAAATATACCCGGGCCGGGCCGTATATTTTAAAACCAAATATTTGAAAACGCCATTGTTAGCTATAAAAATCAAATATAAATAAAATATATTTTAAAAAAATCCGGGCCGGGCCTGAATTTTTTTTTAAAAAGCCGGGCCGGGCCTGAAAATATAAAACCCGGGTTGGGTCGAAACATTTTATAAAATTCAGGCCGGTCCGGGCAAATGGTACCTCTGCAGGTCTCTGGTATATATTTTTTAACAAAATTATTTCAGGTCTATCTCTATAACTTAATTAACCCTGATTTCCTGTAATTTTTTAAACTTTTAAATCAAATTGTACGTTGCGCTATGGTTAAATTAGAAATATTTTATTTTACAAATGGGACAAACAAATAATATTGCACCTAGTTAATCTAACATCTTTGAAAATATTATGTTTTAATAACGAGTAATTTATACCCCGGCAAAACAGAACATTATATCATTCACAGCAACACCACACCTCCAAAACAATTTTTTTTTCTGGTAAAAATGCCTATTAGATGGACCACCATCAAACTTTCGATGCCTTGAAGAATTGTGTAAATTGGCGGCATCACTTTCATTCTTTCTTTCTTTCTATCTTTCTTTCTTTCTTTCTTTCTTTCTTTCTTTCTTTCTTTCTTTCTTTCTTTCTTTCTTTCTTTCTTTCTTTCTTTCTTTCTTTCTTTCTTTCTTTCTTTCTTTCTTTCTTTCTTTCTTTCTTTCTTTCTTTCTTTCTTTCTTTCTTTCTTTCTTTCTTTCTTTCTTTCTTTCTTTCTTTCTTTCTTTCTTTCTTTCTTGCTATACTTAAATAATAGACCTAAAATCTTGTTTAGAGGGGAGGGGGCGGTGGTGGCAGGTTAAAAAGAAAGAAAGGCATAGTTTATATTAAATTTTTAAGATTCATATTTTAATATTTTTTTATAAAAAAAATCTTGAAACAAAAAAAAAGGATTAATTAAATATAATATTTTAGTTTAAAAAGTGTGTTTTGAATTATCTTCTTTTTTTTAAAAAAAAAATTATTGAAATAAAATTTTTTTCAACTAAATAAAAGAAAATTAGATCGAGGGTAGTAAATGCGATAGCGGTGTTAGTACGAGCCTCGTTATTTTATTATTTCTAAAAACTTAAGTATCGTTTTTTTTTGAAGGAAAGAATTTGATATTGGACAGAGTTCACACCTCCCCCCCCCCCCTCATTTTGTAAAAAAAAATTTTAAAAAAAACCGTAACGCATCTCTTGTTTAAATTGAGGTTGCTTTTTTTATTAAATATCGTCCGATTCAAAATTTTGAATAAGTTCTAAAGAAAAAATGATTTGTTTTCGAAAAATTATATTATCGTCTGCCTTCTTATTTCTTTAATTTCTAAATATATACCTTTTCAGGATATGAGTAAGTTATTTATTACATTTTATATAATATTACAAAAAGGGAAGAATAACGGTAATTTTACCAGTTTGCACGAGGCCATTATGCATTATTTGCGCTTGCAGCACATCTTTTGAAACGCTCCAATTTGTGCGCACTATAATTCTGTTCTCGAAAATTTGAGGAAATTTTTCTAGCTGAAATAATTCCTAATACTTCAATCGAAAGGCGAATTGCGGAGGAGACGAAGGGGGAGTGGGGGGGGGAGTGCAGAAAAATATGAGATTTGTGAGAAAATTTCTGCAGGGAGGGTAATCGAACTTGGGTAATCAAATCGTTCCATTTTTTGGTTCCCATTCCAGTTAGATTTGTTAAACGGCTCGATTATGCGAGCCTGAAGATTTTAGTCATAGATGGCACAAAGTTTGGACATCTATTAGCAAAATCTCGAGGTTTAGTGCAATATTTTCCCGGTATAAAAATATTGGGTTAGCCGTTTGAAAATCGGCTCAAATAGAGGCGTTTAGCAACACCATCCTCAGCCATATAACTCAGATTGGAAAGTCCTGAAGGGTAGAGGTCACATAAAAGACAGGATTGAAAAAAAATAATACTTATATCAGGATTTAAAGTTGTTTTTAATTATAATAAAAAAAATGGAAATATTATACAATATTTTTGCAGCTTTATTGAATCTTGTTTTTTTTATTTATAAAATAAAGCATATTTGATTTTTGTCTGATTTATTAATCTATGTTAATTGTAGATTCTTCAAAAATTATATAAGAAGTAATTATGTAAATAAATGTTAAATTTAAAATTAAAACAATATCACCTATGTTAAAAGGCTAGGTTTTTGAAAAATAAGGTAACCCAATATTTTAGCCTAAAAAATATTACGCAATCATCAAGATTTCGTTAGATGATCAAACTTGATTAAAAGTTTTAAGTTAAATTGGGAAAAAAAAGATTAAAAGAAAGAAAGAAAGAAAGAAAGAAAGAAAGAAAGAAAGAAAGAAAGAAAGAAAGAAAGAAAGAAAGAAAGAAAGAAAGAAAGAAAGAAAGAAAGAAAGAAAGAAAGCAAGAAAGAAAGAAAGAAAGAAAGAGAAAGAAAGAAAGAAAGAAAGAAAGAAAGAAAGAAAGAAAGAAAGAAAGAAAGAAAGAAAGAAAGAAAGAAAGAAAGAAAGAAAGAAAGAAAGAAAGAAAGAAAGAAAAGAAAGAAATAAATAAATAAATAAAGAAAGAAAGAAAAAACTAACTTTTTACTACTTAAATGACATAATAAATGTGTTATCTAACCATCCAATCAAGTCGAAGGGATCTGCAAATTTCAAATTGTCTCTATATTAACTCAATTCATATTTTTTTAGTTAATTTATAAATAACTCGATCGTTTAATAGAAAGAAATAATCCAAAACTTAAGACTCCAATTCAAATCTTATTTTTTTCAAATTTAGTTTAGGAATTACCGAAGTAATATGATGTTTTTGTTTTATTGCGATAAAAATATATACTTATATGATCCTGGGCTAAGAGGTCATCTTGTTTTTTTTTTGAAAGATTTTGCTATGTTTGAAAGGAAGAAATCATGTGACTAAAAAACGACACATCATTGGATAGTTTCATGATTAGATTTCATTCAAAAATTAAAATTTAAAAAACCAGCTTAATACTTTTAAAAGTGTGGGCTATATAGGAATTTAGTTTAAAAGTCCTATTATGTTTTTCTTAAAATTAATTAATTTTTTTTTTTAAATTTTTGTATAATTATTATTTTTTTTTTTTACAAACGCGTAATTATTGGGCGAAATATACAAAATATGATATAAATATCAGAGACCTGCAGAGGTACCATTTGAACGGCTCGGCCCGGATTTTCTTTCAAAAATTTTTTACGGCCCGGCTCGGATTTTTTATTTTAAGATTCTCCCGGCTTTTTTTAAAAAAAAATTTCAGGCCCGACTCGGATTTTTTTAAAATACATTATACTTATTTTCGATTTTTATAGATAGTAATGGCGATTTCAAATATTTGGTTTTAAAATATACGGCCCGGCCCGGGGATATTTCAAAAAATTAAAATAAGGCTCAAGTTTAGGTCCGGGCCTAGCCACCTAAAGTTAATTCGAGCCAAACTGTCATTGATATAGGGAAGGAAAGGGGGAAGGCAAAAAAATCTTGCATGATTTTATAATTGATACTACTTCCTATATAAATAATAAAAAATGAACATAACTATTAATAAACATTATTTTATTTATTTTTTTTAAATAGGAAGCTAATTCATTCTCGCTCATAGGCAAATTCTCGGGCTACCGCTTAGGGAAACTGGTTGAGTTGGTTCATACAAAAACTAACGATATATTTTATTTGGCGTCCACTTTCTATAAATAAAATCACACACATTTATTTTACATAAAAAATTCAACATAAAATTGATAAATTTAGATATATTTTAAAAAAATTTCTAAAGCCCGATCCAACCCGGCCCGAATTCTTAAAATTATTAGGCTTAGGGCCGGGCCGGGTTTGGGGCGGGTACAAGCCGGGTTTGGGGCGGGTACGGGCCGGGCCTACTTTTGCAGATATGTTTAGTATGAAAACAATAAATAATATTCATAAAAATTTATAACTCTAAATTCAAGAAAAATGGTGACGCCCGATTGGAAAAAATAAAGGGTGGAAGACAAAAAAGGAAGAAAATGATAATGATTTTGTTGAACGATGTCGGTTTTCCGGCCTACATAACTCTCATCATCCTCTTAAGCGGAATATTTTTCGCCATATTTTGGCTCATCATCATAATACTATTTTGCCGGCTCAAAGCAAAACGCCTGGGAAAACTTAAACGGTAAATCTTTATTATTGCTAGCATCATTCGAATCAGTTTTCTACGGGGAATATTTTTTAGAAATTTAATTATTTAGAGCTTTTTTGTAAATTTTTTTTTAAAAAAATGTAATTTTTCCGGAATTGTATTCCAGCATGCGTAGAATATTCGTCTCCTATAAATTTCAAGCAATTTTGCATTAGACCTTTGAGCTAGTTTAATTTTACATTTCGGCAGAGGAGAAAAAAAATTGAAAATTGAAGGAAGGCCGTTAAAATTCAAAAGGTAGTTCAATTTTAAGATTGTTTGAAACACGTGAATTCAGCTAAGATTTAAAATAATAAAAATAATTCATCAAATATCTTTAAGAATCTCCCTCCTCCCTCCTTCTTTTTCTCCAATGCATGGAAAACTTTACATTTCCCTTTCCTAAAGTCATTATAAGAAATTTAATTGATAAAAAATATTGCTTTTTTAAAAAAAATTGAAATCGTTATATTTAAAAATTATGATATTTTCTTTATTATCTTTAAAATAAAATTTAACAGCGATTATATTATGGATTATTTTAACCTTTAACTTTCTAATAGATTAAGAATTAAGGATTCGCAATAACAAAAATAGATCTTTGTATCTCGATGTTTTAATTTTCCAAATATTTGTTTATAATTTAATTTAATTCAATTTTTTTTATTTCGATATTTTGTTAATTTTATGTAACAGTCAATAAAAGTTAAAATTATTCAGTGCCATTTTATCTAATGATTTCAAAAGAAAGAAAGAAAGAAAGAAAGAAAGAAAGAAAGAAAGAAAGAAAGAAAGAAAGAAAGAAAGAAAGAAAGAAAGAAAGAAAGAAAGAAAGAAAGAAAGAAAGAAAGAAAGAAAGAAAGAAAGAAAGAAAGAAAGAAAGAAAGAAGAAAAAAAAATTACATGAATAAAAATAAAATAAAAATATATAGACAACCTGCTTTCTTTACACCTACCCGGGAAAACGATGATGGTCAGTTTTATGGGGAGGAAGGATCGGGAAATAATGCCAAAAATAAGAAGAAAAATAGTTTATATATCCCTAATAAAAGTTTGAACTCCAATCTAAATGGCGCTAAAGTACCGAGAAAATTTGATAATATGGAGTACAGTAGTATAGATATGGAGACTTCTGGTGTTCAGAACGCCATGGAAATGGCAAACGTTCGGATGCAAGAAAGGTAAATTAAAATTTAAAAACAAACAAAATCCTTATATATATATATATTTTAAAACGAAATTTCTTCTATTTTTTTTTGAAAATATGTTTGTGTGCCCCTGGTTTATCATAATACTAACTTAATTTTTTATTAATAAATTATTAAAATTATTAACAATTATTGCATTGTGTATAGAAATTATGAGCAACCAACTCTCACTTTACTAATAAATTAAACTTTATATTTTGCATATGTCGTATTGGGGTATAGACGTAGTGTTAACTCAGTATTTTATCCAGAAAAATATTACGCAAGCCTGAAGATTTCGCTCATAGAAGGAACAAAGGTCTAGACATATATTATCGAAATCTCGAGGTTTAGACAATATTTTTCTGGCTAAAATATTGAGTTGCCATTTTTAAAATTAGGCTCAAAACGAGTCGTTTTTTAGACCTGAGCCCTCTGGTCGGGTTGGGCTACGGAGAGCCCAAACCTCTCAAATTTGTATCATTTACTGAGGGCGATTTTTTTTTAAATTTTAAAAATCTGATTTCACCGGAAATATATTTCAGCATGTCTACACTATTTGCCCTATAAAAATTGGGAAAATTTTAAAGTCAAATTTTATCGTTATGAGTATTTTAGATTTATACGAAAAATCTATATATAAAACGGATAAAAAAAATTAAAAGTTAAACAGTTTTGGGCAATGTTGTCTGAAATTTACAATGTGGGCATAACTATGTAAAGTTGAAACGTGCATATCCGGTCAGTTGAGATTTTTTTTTTAAGATTTAAAAACTGCTTTCAGTAAACGATTTAAAATTGATGAATTTTTTGAAATTCAATGAATTCTGCAATTCCGATATACTACTAACTACACATATATTTAATATAGACCCTTACCCCATCATTAAACACGAAAAGAATTTTGATTTCCGATATTATGCTACTATTTTATTTATTGGTAAATTTAAGTCCTGTCATAAATTGCCCGCGTATTTTTGAGGTTTGGTTTTATATTTTTCAAGGAAATGTTGACAATCGATTAAATTTTATCCATTGCTCTAGCTCAAAAGAGCCAACCTCCCATCTATCTGTTCTTTTGCCAACGAGAGTATCTCATCATATAAAATGAATGCAATTTGGATTAATTTAAGTCTATATGTATATATTCTAAAAAAAATTTTACAACCAATACTTCTAACTGTGTTATGTGTTTAGAAGATATTTGCTAGTAACGATAAGATAGTGGAATATCTTCCATAAAATTAGTTGTTAGATACTAGATAATATCGAAGTTGTCCAAGGATTATACTCAACTTATCAACAACGAATGTTTTCGAGGTATATAATTAATAGAGTCTGTTTATTTATCTATTCATTTATAGCCCCGAAAATGAAGGGCATTGCAAAGCTATATATCGTCAGATTCATAATTTAGCAAAATAATCACTTAATTCTGAACCATATAGAAAAGTTAACATTATATTTCTAATCTGGGATATGTAACCAATGGCGATTCAGGATTTCTAAATTTTAAATCATTTACTGAGAAATATAGAACTTGCTCCTTGAATTTCATAAAATAATTTTGTCTATATTCATTGATTTTAATCATAAATTAACATTAAAAATTAAAAAAAGAGTTCTTGGTGGAAATTGTCCAAAACACATTTTAGGGTCAAATTGGATTTTTTTTAAAAATTATTCTCAGCATGGATTCCTTATCCTAAATAGGAATATATATACATGAACTTTAGGGTAGATTTCTAAATCCATTTTTATCCTCTAAAAATGCCTCTTTAATTACTTTCTCAGATATTGTTTTTCATTGAACTTAATTATAATACATCAAATCATTTATTTATCTATTTTGGAGATTATAAGTAATGCCTCTTTTTTAGGCATAAAAAATTTAACAAATTTTGAAAAATAAAAGTAATTATCCATTTCCTAATTTTTTTTTTCAAATCCATTTTTTTAAAAAAAGGGAACATATAAATAATGATATAAATTTTTGTATTAAAACAAAACTAAAAAGTTAAAACTTTTTGAAAAAAAGCAATAATTTTTTATATAGTTTTTTTTTATCTATAGCAATTTTATGTGATATTTTTTTATATATATATCATAAATATCGATTTGTGTCCAAATTTTTTTTCTTTTATAAATTTCACTGTCGTATTTTTTTATTTTTGAATATTATAAAAAAATTGTATAGTGGATTTATCAGTTTTAAATCATATGGATTAAAAAAAAAGTCTATTATATATCTAATTATAAAAAATTATTTTTTGAAAATACAGAACAGGCTAAGGAATATTTATATTCCCAAATAAAATTTTACCCTTTCGGGTTCATGGGGCATGTTAATTTTTTGGGTCGGTAGTAAGTACCACCAATTATTAATATAGTTTAAACTTATAAATTTAACCAAACCAAATCGGTACTAAAATTACATAATTTTGTTAGTTATTTTAGTATAATTTAAATTATATCTTCTTCTTTTTTTTCTTATAAATGTGATTTTAGGTTGTAGATAAACAGAATTATACTGTTATTTAGATTTACACTATCACTTCCCACAAAATAAATATAAAAAAGAAATTAAAAGATACCATAAATTTTTTTTAACTATTCAAAAAAGTTTTGGGAACTATATTATTTCTGGCTGGCGTCATATAAAATTATCGATATTTTTTGAATTAAACCAATTTTCTAAATTTTTAAGTTTATTATAAATGGAAATGCTGGTCCTTTAAACCCATTTGCTAAATTTAATATAAATATTTAAAAAAAAATTTATAACCATATTTTTAAATAATTTTTTTAAAAAAATTTGTCAATTAAGGACTATTATATAAGGAACATAATTTTATAAAATTTTCGGCAATTTTTTAAAATATTTAAAATATATCCCTTTAATAGATAACTAAAGATTTATAAGTCTACATTGTCTGATATTGAGAAAATGTTGTTTTATAATCATTTTATGAACTGGATTCTTGGGTTAGATTCAAATATAAAAAAATAAATTAGATTTGAAGATTAAATATCTAAATAAGGGTTATATTTTAGAATCATTAATATGAGGTCCGCATCCGCGCTTGGACCGAATCCCAACTGGGCCCGAATAAAAATTAAAAAAATTTAGCTCCAGGGCTGGAAGAGTGCGCGGGCCGGCTAAAAGATTTTTAACCATTGAGCGGGTAAACTTACGGGTTAAAAAAATATATTTAAAACAATAGGCAGGCTATAAGTGGATTCGAAGCATTTTTTTCAGATGAAATAAGCAGAACAGACAGAGGGCTGGGTTAAATAACAATTTTTTTTTAGATAAATAGGTGAGCGGATGGGTATTTTAAACAATAAATTATGGGACGGGTGGGTGAATGAGTTAATTATTTTTAAAACAAAGCAGGAATTCGGGTAAAAATCTGCCCATTGCAGACCTCTACTCCAGGCCGGTCTCGGGCTAAAAATTATTTAAAAAAAACTTTGGGCACATTAGTTTTCTGAGTTATAAATAATATCAATGTTTTTGATGCTGAAACTTTTTAAAAAAAAAAAAATTGATCAGTTTTAAACTCAAAATAATTACTGTTTCCTTATTTAAATTTAAATGATCTTCTTTCAGAAGATATTCTCTTGAGCCAATTTTTGAATAACGGCAATGCAACTATACACCAGTAGAAAATTTATTTTTCAATGGATTAAGATTTATCATGAAGTTTAATTCAGGATCAAGATTTTTTAAGCAATATAGGTCCTATAAAATTTCTTTATATTTATAATGTTTGATTTTAAGATTATGTGAGGGTTCCATCGAGATTGAGCAAAGATTTAAGTAAGTAGAGAAACATTAAAATGTGACATATAGATGAGCATGTCAGATTCTAGTACTCGAACCCAAACCCTAATGAAAAAAAAATGGGCAGACTAATTACGGTCAAAACAGAAGAACTGAAAAGGGAAGGGTTAAACCTTTGTCAAAGAACCTCAATCAATGTCATCAAATAAAATTTCTACTATCTCGTTAATTCATTTCCTATGCCTCTTTTTTTATTCTAATTTCTCCCTTTCTTTCCTTTTAATATATAATATATTGTATTTATTTTTTTTCTTTCTTACAGTTTTACATTTTCTATATTTTGTTTTTATTCGTTGATTTACATTTTTAAATTTTTTGTTAATCTAAACTTTTATAAAAACCTCAGGGATTTTATATTTTCGCCAATTTGCGTTTCCACCAACAGACTGTCTGTGCCTATCACCTTGGAGTTTTTAAAAAAAGTTAGCTCATTGAATGGAATTACAAACACTTTAACTTAGATAATTCTTTTTCCTTAGGCAGAACATACAATTATATATTTTTAAATTTAACTATTGCTACTTTTTTGGCGGAATTAATGTTTATCTTTAAAATTATGTTTTTATATTATTTTTTAGTTCGTAAATATTTTTTATTATGTCGTATGGGGATTCGGAATCTCTTGATTTTAAATCCTTTATCGAGGGCGATTTTTGCATTTTAAAAATATGAATTGTATTCCAGCATGTGTAGGGTATATATCCTATAAATTTTAGCCTATTTCAGCCATAGACATTAGTATTTTTTTAAAATTTATATGAAAAATCATTATAAAAATTAATATAAATTAGAAGTAGTTCTAAAGTTCCCATGCTAGAATACATTTCCTGTTAAATCGGGTTTTTAATTTTTTTAAATCGCCCTTGGTAAATGATTTAAAATTGAGAGATTCAGAATTCCCATGGATTTCGAAACCCCATACGACATTTTATGTATATAATTTTATTATACTAAAAATTTATAATGTAATTATTATTTATGTAACTCGTTTTGATTCGAATTATCCATAATTATATATCAATCACTATTTAAAACTACGCATAATTAAATAAAACCATTTGTCATGAATCAAAAAGGTAATTTTTTTAATTAAGGCGAAAAAAATTAGTGCAGGAGAAGCGGGATGTGAGCCCCATTAAGCGCATCTTTGGATGTTTCCTGTTCAATGTGTATAGCTTTTTTGGAATGTGTCCTCTAGGAAAAAATCCCTACATATAAATGATTAAAAACAGGGATAGGGTGGTGGAATGTATTCAATTATTTGATATATCTCACCTTGTGGTTCTTTTATGAATAAGATGAATGAATGTGTTTGGTCATTTAGAAACTATAAATTTGTATATTCATTTGATTTGTTTTTTTCTTTGACGGGATCCAGGTGTTTTAAAAAAACACGACACGATACAAATATTTTCTTTAAATTACATAAATATGGTGTCAAATTTTATGAAACCCAGGTGTTTAAATTTTTTTAATTTTTTGTTAATAATACCAAAAAAATATACACATATAATTTAGTTTAAAATCGTCAACCATATTATTTTAGATAAATCATTGATTAGTATCTAAAAAATGTATATCAATTATAAGATAATGATAATTGAAATATGTCTCAAACACAAAAAAAAAGTGAATTGATTATAATTGAATTAGTACTTTCTTCAAATCCTAAAATTATTCTCATGTTTTCAAAACGTTCATCATACATTTTATACTATATGTATGTATGTCTATATTTTTAAAAAATTTTCCTTTCTTGTATATTCACAAATCATTAATATAAGAACAAAAAAAGGACCTTCATTTTCAATTTAACGTGATACATTTAAAAAAAAAATTTAATCACATTAACTTTATAAAGACTAAAACATATTCTTTAACATTTTTTTTAAAGATACATAATAACATTTATATCAAAGAGCGTCTTATATAATTAAAATAAAGAAAAAATTATTTTTATCGATTAGAATAATTCCAATATAACGAATACCATAAAATTGTTATGTACATTATGTTTTTTTTATCCCTTCCCCAAAAACTTGAAGGCAGGAATTGTTAGAAGAACAGGCTAGGAAGCTTAAAGGAGGTCCACTTTTGCTGACCGTGCCTCAAACGCGTTTCCATATGGTATCGCCTACCAATTCCATCACGCCCTTACTCGAAACGAACACTAATAACGAACCCGATGAAAAAGCGTTTCTCGAGCGAAACCCGCCAAACAGCGAAAATAATATGGGGAAAAAAATTAGCAATTTTTTGCAATTCAATAGGGGGCAGACGGATCGGAGACATTCCGAAGTTTCGAATTACTATGGAGCGAACGCGAAGGCGGACAAAAAGAGGAACAAAAGCGTTAACGATATCGATGGCGTTAATAACGAGCACATCACGGCGCTCATAAATATCGTGCCGACTTCGCCCACCATTACTCCCCTAACTTTCGTGCTCCCGAAAAATTCTCACCACAAGCAATTTCCCAATCTCTCCGGTTTACCCGGTAATTTATTTTACTTTAACCGGTTTTTTTAGATTATAAACTCCCCAAAAAACATTAGTTAAGTGGCTTGGTTTCTTTCAACAAGGACGCTTCTAGAATTTATCGGCGAAACCAGAGATGGAATAATGAATCCTCCAATACTACATATATAATTATGGCCATTTTTACTTAATTTAAATATTTAAGAAATAATATCAAATATTTTTATTTTTCAATTTAATAGTATCACCCCCCCCCCCTCTGTTGGTGATTAATGTTGTTAAACGTCTCAATTATGGTTGATTTTTTTAAAAAAAGACTAATTCAACATTATAGTCAAAATATTGCCTAAGCGTCGAGATTTCTCCAATAGTTATTCAATCCTATGGGTCATCTATGAGCAAAATCTTTAGGCTTGCATAATATTTTTCTGGATAAAGTATTGAGTTAGCCGTTTTTAAAAATCGGCTCAAATTGAGCCGCTCAACAAAACTAATGGCGATACCCTATAACTAATTTTCAATGATATTCTTTATCCCATTAATAATAATTTTTAAAAATAAGTGATTAATTAATAATAATCGATCAAATCAGTTTTTTTTCCCGAATTTAATAAATATTTTGTTTAAAAGGAAATTATTTTATCAAAATATTAGTACAGAAAAAATAATAGCAAGTTTCGAAAAATTATTTTTTACTATCTACTAGTGTTATTAAACGGCTCGTTTTGAGCCGATTTTTGAAAACGGCAGCTTAAAGCTCAATATTTTGACCATAAACTAAGCCTCGAGATTTCGCTAATAGATGTCCTTTTATCCCATCTATCAGCAAAATCTTCCGGGTTGTATACTGGATTAAATATTGAGTTCTTACTTCTACCCCTCTTCTAAAACTAATCCCTAAACCTATTTTGATCTTTTATTATATATTTTTTGATATATACCTAATAAAATGAATGATTCTTATAATTTCCATTTTTTTCTTCTTCTTTTGCTTTGTTTACACACCTTTATAATATTCATGTGATTAATTAGTTACATTAATCGGGAAATTAATGGGATATATTGGGTAGAAAATCAGCATGACCCTATCCGACCAATTAAGAAATATAAAAGGAATTTTATGGCCCGGTTTATTATTCGATGCCCAGAGCCATTAATTTTGTCCGGGGATTTTCGATCCGGGCCATGGTGATCACTTATATACCGCAACATCAAACATTCTACACAATTGAAAAATAACAAACATAGTTTCACCAAACAACATTTAAAAATAAAATTAAAATAAAATATCTGTATCAGAAAAGTTAAATTTATTTTGAAGTCCAGTTTTAATTATATACATATTCTTGCGTAAAAAGATCTCAAAACAAGTTATATTAAAAATTTGGTGGAAATTATTTAATATTCTTGATACGTAAATATACAACAACTATATATATAATTTTTTTTTTCTTTAGGTTGTGGCATTTAGAATTCGAATTTTGCTTCCCTTTTATTTCGATAAATTAAAAAATAATTATTTGAAGACTTTCATTGGATCATATACAACATTTTAAAGTAGTTTTTAATAAATTTTACTAAAGTATTGGAGGATTTTGTATTTATAAATTTTATATTAAAATTTTATGAAAATAAATTGAGTGAAAATATCATCGATTTGAAAGAAAAAAAATATATTGTATACAAAGATAAATGGAATTATATATCGGAAAAATAATTTTTAGGGTTTAATATTTCCTATAAAAACAAAATTTTTGACAAATTTCCCCTAAATGTTTTTCATCCGTAAAAATGTCAAATAAATAAATAAGATATTCCTGAAGATGAATCGAATCTCTCTTCCGCGTCTACGGAAACAAGCTCAAACTTAATGCAAAAAAAGAGTCAAAAATTGGCTAAAGATAGGAATAGGGCTTCTCACAAACTCGTCACTTTAATAGACTTAAATGCGAAAAAACCCCCGAGCGATAAAGATAAAGGGCAACCTATTCCAGTTCCCAGGGAAGACGAGTAAAACAAATTAAATTTCTTAGAGATCTGCAGGCATGAAACTCGACCTGTAAGAAATTATTTAGGCCCTGACAGAGCAAAATTTGACCTCTTCAGGCCTCTGATACAGTATATTATATATAATTTCAGAGGACCTGCAGAGATACCATTTATACAATCCAGATTCAAAAAATTTTTTTGGCTCGACCTGTATTTAAAAAAAAAATTTTCCTCAGTCAAGTTTGGGGCCGGGCAGGGCCTGCAGGTCTTTGATATATATATATAATAGACCCAATATATTAAAAAAGAAGATAAAAATGAGCTTGATCTATAAGATGAAATGTATATATAATTTAGGTAATACTTTTTAAAAAAGCAACCAATAAATCTTATGTATAAAGTTTTAAGAAGGGAAAAAGTTCAATAAAGTATAGGGGGAGGAAAAAATATATCTAAAATACAGGCGTTCCCAGTGAAGAATACTGTTTCGGATACATTATGTTGAAGTCAGCTGTTCGAATTGTATGAACATTCATGGATGCTATACAATCTCTTCTTTATTTTTAAGCTATGCATTTGATTTTTTTTAGTAAATTTCTATATCTATTTTCAGCTTCATTTTATTTTTTAAAATATATATTATAATATTTTTTTTAAAATTCTTTTTCTACATAATTATTTTATTTATTTAAAACAAAATATTCAATTTTAATTCTTGAAATATATATATGGTTATTGCCATCAGTGGCATAGCCAGGATTTATCCATAGGGGAGTTTTAAAATACCCCTAAACTCTCTTTCCTCCGGCCTTCGGGTGGGTCCCACAGTAGTTATCTTTATATCATCTTTGTTAAAGTTAGCTGAACAATTGGAATTACTAATTCTAAAATGTTGTCAATATTTTGTGCTTTATTAGTGTCTAACACTTAAGTATCCAGCATAAATGAAAAAAATAATTAATAACAAAATTTTTTGCCAAATTTATGACTAATAGGCCACTGAAAGCATTATTCTGAAAAATTTTATCAATGTTTAATGTTCAATTGAATTAATTCAATCTCTTCGATGCTGAAAGAAAATTCACCACACCCCCCCCCCCAATCTCCAATTTTTATGATCACTCAATTTATCTTCTTATATGCTAAAAATAAATATTTTAATTAAATTTTTGCATATAACAAAATTTTACAGAGAATTTTATTATAGATTTTATTGTTTTATTAAAATACTTTAGTATAAATAACATCCCTTTATTTAACTATGTATTTATTTTAATGATAATATACAATAAAATACATTTTAAAATGTATAAATTTTATACAGATTATTATATTAAAAATTTATTATAGATATCGATATTTTTTTAAAAAATATATAATTTAACAATTATAATTAATACAAATGATTATATTATCGAAATATAAATAACTCTTATAGCAAATGCAATACTTTTATTAACAAAAGTATAAATATATAAATATTATGACTAAGAATTTATTATAATTAAGTTTTAATTTTATGATTAAGAACATATTATAATCATATTAGAATTTTATGATTTGAATTTATAAAAAGACTTTTCTCTGAGATTTGACTAATTATCTAGAATCAAATTTTTATCTAGAATAATCTCCTTATAAATATTAATAGGACTAATCCATTTAAACGAGTTTCACCGGTGCTAAGCCTTAAATAGTTTTTAACCTTTTTGAAATTGGAAAAGACCTTTCATTAGTGCAGTTATTAATAGGTAAGGTAGCTAAAATATAAAAAAAACAATGCTTTGATATTAAGCATGGTATCTAAAGTTCAATTACACACATGGAAAAGGCTTGCAAAGCATTTTTTGGTCTTAGAGAGTATACTCTATTCTGTCAAAATTTTTATAACAAAATTCGACATCACAAAGTAACTTATCATATGATCCTAATAAATCATCAGATTAAAACTCTGAGATTTTCATAATATCCTCTCTCGTTTCAAGTGTAATCAACAATTCAGATTCAACCGGCAAAGGAAAATAAAAGCTTGCTGTTTATCTTTACCAAATTAAACGCTTTTTCTTGTAATTAGAAATTATAAAAAATAATTTAAAATTTTTAAAATTATCTAATTTGTTTACCAATATAAATTATATTATTAAATTGTTTTTCAAAAAAATATTCGAGGTGATCATTTAAAATTGAAAATTCTTATATGTGTTTTTAAATATATTTCATTTTGATATCGTACATGTTATTTTATTTCCGTTTTATAAATAAGATGGATGGGAGGGGTTTAAACCCAACTCCTCCTTGTCTACGCCACAAATTGCTATCCTTTGTCATTGTAATTTGATGAATCAGCTATGTATTTGGTCATTTTTAAATTTTGTCACGGATGAGAAATCCCATATTAAAAATTGGCATTTAAAAGTAGAATTCGTGTGATTCCATCGCCTTTACCATCGGGAAAGAGATTAGATGAGTCTATGGGGAAGCCCGCTCTGAGCTCAGTGCGAGAGATATGACTTGATTATTTTGAGTGACGAATTCGCCACCCAGGGTTACCATTACAGTGTAAGGATGCAGCGCTATACACGACATTTTACATTTATATGGCAATGAGAATAGAATATGGAGCCTGTTAGATAGAGCATAGTTGAGCTAGTGGTTAAAATTCATGTCCCCTATCCTTGATAAGTTCAATGAATGAGGATCCTACCAAAAGTGAAAAACTCGGGAGGTAATTCAGCGGATTTTTTTTACAAGTAGTTAGAGTGATTAAAAAAATACATTATTCACATACTCCGACAATTTAAATTAAATAAAGTATTGAAAGATGTTGCTCTTGATCACTTTAAGAAATCCTTTATTAGTGATTTTCTAATAATGATTTACGCTATCCTTTTTTGAATAGCGAATGTGGCTCGAGTCAGAGATGGAGAAATAGACTGATGCGCAGCAAAACCTTAGAACGATCTCCACCAGGACCAGTTTTTTAAGCCAACCTTTTGGACTATATGTACGTGGTAGAACTCTACAACTGACAAAATTCAGGCCCGTACGGGTTGGAATTTAGCTTTTGCCCGACCCGTTCAAATTTTTACTAAGATAGTCCGACCCAGCTATTTTAAAAATTTTAGGCCTAACCCGAAAAATATATTTAGTTTGAACATCAAAATAAACAACTGCCTATAATATCGATGGTTAAATGAAAATTACTACCCTTTATGGGGGATTATCATTTCTATCAAATATAAAAAATTCGTCAATAATCCAACCCATTAATATTTTTGCCCGGTTCTGCCCACATAAATTTTTACCGCGGTTGGGATACATCGTTGTAGGGATAAAAACCTTTTTCAGGGGAAAAAAACACTTTATAATAAATAAAATTAGACTTAATCTGTATGGGGGAAAAATATAAACGATCAATTTATTTTTGAATATTTTTCATTTATTTACTATCCTTTTTAAAATATAAACTAACAAATATTTTATTGTAAATTTTTCATATCAACTATCATTTTTATTAATTTAGTCATTTTTGTTGGTTAATATTTTTATTCGGAAAAAAATTTAATTTGTAAAATTGTTTAAAAATTTTTTTTATAATGGCTTTTATCTTGTCCTCCCCTTTTTTTTGGCTGTTAATTTTGCAAAAAAATTGTATTTTTTCGTTCCTAAGTGGAATTTAATGTTATATTTAAAAATGGTTTCGTAAAATTTGATCGTTATTTTATCAAATTGGTTTAAAGTGTGCTTAAGCGGCGTTCTAATAGTTCTTTATATTATAAATGAAATTATTATGATTACCAGGATGTATTATATAGCCTAAAATTCTTTTAAAAACAATTAATATAATTATTTTTCGTTTGTTATCACTTAATTTTAAGCTTTCGGAGAAATTTTTTAGGAAATCAATATCTTTTTTATTTTATATTCCCAAATTTTAAATTCAAAGGTATACTATTATAAGAATTTGTAGGAGATTTTACTTCTGGGTTCCACCCATCCGTGAACGGGGAGAGAGTTAGATATAGTCAAATTTTTAGCCCTATTTTTTTGCTTAGATAGCAAATATCTTTTAAGGTCCTGACAAAAAGGTTAATTTGCTTCCTATATTATTTAGGAAGAGCAGGGCTCTGTTACTCCAATTATGGAGGCTAGGATTGTCTAATGAGAGGTATATTTGTTTCTTTTAATATTTTACGTCTTCTCTTATTTCATGTCATTTAAATGGAATTATCATGCATATATGAACTTTATGAATATATATATGCCGTCAACCATAAGATATTATTACCTACTTGGTACTTAGCCCACAGGGGTACATATGTGTTAACCGATTTTAATGCTCTGACAAATATGTTACTTACAGGACTATACCTATGTTGATATATACCATTTATTTTCACTTATTACCAAACTCCTCAAACGAAACAACGTCAAATAAGAAAAAAAATATATATCTTTAGGCATTGACTTTGATAAGAATTATATTTGTGATCGATATTGCAGTAAAATAATTTAGATATAAATCATTCATATATAGGGTAGAGACCAGAGGTAATTAGCTGTAATATTTGATAGAGATATCTAATAGCGTGCTACTTTTTTTATCAAATGGCTATTGTGTCAGCAAGTTAATTTCTTTTAAATTAACCAAGCAGCGGGCTATTTCGCTACTTTTTAAAAAAATATGATGAATATAAACTAAAAACATGAAAATTAATGCATAATAATATCATAATTAATTATAAATTATCATTTTTATTATTTAATTTTTGATATTTATTGAAATTTATATTTTCGAAATTTGTATTATAAATCTAAATTAACAAGTGTAAAATATTTAATTATACGCAAATGAATATAGGATGCAAGTGAGAAATTAACATTGGAATAAGTTGATAGAAAAAAAGGTTGTCTAAAAATTTAGGGTTTTAAATGCAAGAAAATTATATCCACTAAATAAATCTAGCAGTTTAACCTTAAGAGAAAAAAAACACCTTAAAAGTATTATAACATTTTTTAATATCTAATAGTATTTTTATTTTTTCCATGATGTTCATGACAACAATTTCATGTAGATAGAAAAATATCTTGAATAATAATTTTGGTATAGAGATAACGTTACCCCAAAATAGCTTTTAATTTAAACCACATTAATTTATCCTTGTGCGCATTCAGATGTTTGTCAAAAACTGCGCTGATAAGGTCGTTGTCGATTTTATAACTGATACAGTTCAGCCAATGTCCTTGGTTTATAATCCATCAGTTATTATTATGTTACATTTTTTTTTATAGGCAGATATTAATGACAAATAATTATTTTTACTACATTAATTTTAATCATTTTTTTTAATAGTATATTGAAATATTTTTTTTAAAAAATAGTTATTAAATGTTGATTTTAAACAAAAAAAAATGAAACAAATTTATTTGTAAAATATTTTTTATCAAAGTAGCCTAAAAGTAAAAAAGCAACCAAGCTAATTTGTCTGTAGCTAAAGCGCGCTATTTTTTGATAAATAGTTAGCGGTAGTGCGTTACCATTTTTGGGAAATAGGATAGCAGTATCGCTATCCTATTAAAGGTAGGGCTTAGCAAAAACTGGTTGAGACTTGCGTAAAATATTAATTCTTGAGTAGACGAAAATCCTGATGTTTAAGATGGCGAACTCCAAGGTACTTGCAGGGTTTGAAGAAGATATTGAGTGGGCTTCCTATTTGTAGAGATGCACTGAAATTATTATATCGTTAAAACCAATAGCTAAAATAGCCATACTAACTATTTAAAATTTTATTAAATTAATCTTTTCTTTGATTCTTATTTAATAAATTCATTTTATTTAATTTCATTTTGTTATTTTTATTAATTCTTTTTGTTATTTTAATAATTCATTTTATTTATTCTATATAAATTCTATTCCCATTTGACGAACTAAATCATCAAATAACAATTTTTGGGTTCATTTTTAATAAACTGCATTGGTAAGAGTAAATTAATTTATCGCTGCCATTTATTAGATTAAAAGATAGGTAAATAAATTTCATGTGATTATCAGTTTTGGTTAATTAGATACAAATCATAATTTCAGTGAAGCACTAGTTACCTAATCGTTGGTGTGAGATCAGTCGCAATTCTAGTATTCGTGAATTCAGGTGAAAAAAAGTTTGAGGGTTGTTTGATTATTATTTTTATATAAATATATTTTTACAAAATTTTATATTGTTAGTAAAAGTATAAATCAGGTTTTTATTTGTTTAAAAAAGAATGTTGTTTTAAAAGTTTTTATATAAGCAATACATTTATTTCTGTTTAAACCCAAACTGCAATGAACACGTACTATGACTTGCAGTTTATTTCTCAAGAGATCTTTCATTTGTTCGTAGTATTTAGAAATTCTTTTACTAATTATTTGCTTACTTATAACTTTAATATCTATTAGTTCGTTTAAATCTTTATTATCTACAGTTGGGTGAATTGTAATTTATTATAAAATTTAATCATTAAATATTCAAATCGTTTTTCAAATGATTTAAATCTTTTTTTAAAAAAATTTTCTATAGATTTATTATTTATTTCTAGTGCTTAAAAAATAATGGATCTCTAAATAAAATAAGTTATACAATAAATTATTAACTTTTCATAAAGTTACATTAATATATTTGATGTTGAAGATTTAGCAACGAAACTATTGAATTAAATGTTTGCAAGAAGTCAATTTCTATAAGTTGTATATTTTTCAAAACCATTCCAAAAATTTATAATTTAGATTGTCTTAAACTTATAAATAATTTGATTCAGCAATCTCTAATCTAGTAAGTTGAACTGAAGATTATACATAAAATAAAATTAAATCATAGACATTAAATTATTAATAGGTTAATTTTTTTTGTATTAAATTTTTATTATTCGTTTTAAATCTAATAAGTTGAAACAAAACATATATATATAATTAAACCAAATAATAAATTTCATAGGCAGTTAATAAATACTTAAATATAAAATATATAGAAACATATATATTCGTCATATTAAGTTTAAAATTGATTCTTATATTATGTTTATGGGATATTAATGAACAATACAAGACGGATAAATTCAAATGTAAAACTGAACTAGAGTTTTAAATATTAACTAAATTAAATTGCAAAGATATTTAATGTTTACAAAACTAATGTTTATAAAACTAGTTTTCAATCAATTATTGAAATAATCGTATCTTTAAATTATATAATATACGTTAAAAAAAATTTATACAAAATAATTTTAAATCTATTTTAAAATTCAAAATGTCATTATTACCTTTTAAAAAAATTTCATTATACCTTCATGTTACTATTAACGAGTATGTAATCATAAACAAGATTATTTTTTAAAAACTTATTTAATCAACATATTGTTAAACTATTGAATTTTATTCTATACATAAAAATGATAATTTAAATATAAAAATATAATTAATATTAGGCAAAAGTTATCTTTTTAAAAATATAACTAGTTTAAAGTTCCTCAGAGAAGGGGAAACAGTTTACTATTGCATTCATAACTTGAATAAAGCAAGACAAAGAGTGTCAATGGATTTCCTATGAGAGGGGGTTCGCACAAAGATCATAAGGTTTTACAGAAGAGATACGACTGTTTTGTTCTTAGAACTCTTCTAATATTTGGGCTCGATGTTGTTGCTTTCCCTTGATTTAGATCCCAAAAGTGATTTATCTAAATTCCTATTGATCTATCTATATAACCTGCCAGAATTCGTTTTTTTTATATTACCCTTTCAAATTGGACATACTTTTTTTTTTAAAAAAAAAAAATTCAAATAACCTATAAATAATTTATAAAAACTTAATTTTATATTTTATCGATTTTCGATGAATTTATAAAAGATATTAAATAAAAATATTCCTAATTTGACCAAACACTATTTTATTCACATTAACTGATCTTTTCTTTATCTCATAACATAATATATATTCTTACTTTTTTATTTATACAACAATGAGAACATTAATTATTTTGTAATTTAATGTGTATATATTATATATTCCTAATTCTGAAGTAAAAGTAATAGTAATATAGTAAATAATTTATTATATATGATATATCGATTCGAATATTAAAGTAAAATAATTATTGAAATAAAAAGTAGTTGAGCTGTCAGATATATCATCTGATCGGCTCTGAATTTTTTTTTTCCCCAAAATAAATGTTTGTTTTTTTTTGAAGAAGAAAGAAAGATTTTTGACCAAAAATATAATCAGTTTTAAATAAATCTTTTCTACTTTTCATGAATTAAAAATTAAAAAAATTATCTTTATATTTAAAATCTTTTTTTTTAAAGATTTTTATGCATTTTTTTTGTTATTTAAAAAAATAATAAACAATTTTTTTTGTTGATTTTTATTTCATATTTATTTATTTGTGTTAGCGCCAATGTATTATTTTTTCAACTTTAAATCGTTTTTTTGAGCGCGTTTTTTTTTAAATTTAAAATTTTGATTTTACCGGAAATGTGTTCCAGCATGTTTAGAATGCCTATCTTATTTAATTGTTGATAATTTTACCGATATTTTTTGGGTCATTTATCATTTATAATGAAAAATTGATGGATAAAACTAATATAAATTATATTAACTCCAAAAGTTAATGAACAAAATTATCTGAAATTCATAGAGTGGGTATTCCAAACATGTTGGAAAACATTTCCGATAAAATCATATATTTCAATTAGTGATGTTAAACGGCTCGTTTTGAGCCGATTTTTAAAAACAGCTAATTCAATATTACATCCAGAAAAATATTACGCAAGCCTGAAAATTTTGTTCATAGAAGGAACAAAGGTCTAGACATATATTAACGAAATCTCGAGGCTTAGGCATAATTTTTCTGGCTAAAATATTGAGTTAGCCGTTTTGAAAAATCGGCTCAAAACGAGCCATTTAACAACACTAATTTCAAATCAAAAATACGTGTTAAAAAAAAAGATCTAAAGTTGAAAAAAAAATAACAAATTGCCGGAAAAAAAACACACATTGACGTTAACATTTATATAAAAATGTGATTCAAATTAAAAATATTTTGAATTTAATTTTATATCATCTATAAAAACATTAAATGAATCTTGATCATAAAATTCACGATTGTTTATATATTGAAACTAATATTATCTGATAAAAATATATTCAAAAATAAATTTTTACTTTCTTTCTTCCTTCCTTCCTTTCTTCCTTCCTTCCTACCTTCCTTCCTTCCTTCCTTCCTACCTTCCTTCCTTCCTTCCTTCCTTCCTTCCTTCCTTCCTTCCTTCCTTCCTTCCTTCCTTCCTTCCTTCCTTCCTTCCTTCCTTCCTTCCTTCCTTCCTTCCTTCCTTCCTTCCTTCCTTCCTTCCTTCCTTCCTTCCTTCCTTCCTTCCTTCCTTCCTTCCTTCCTTCCTTCCTTCCTTCCTTCAATTTTCAGAATTAAAATAAGAAAAAAAATGCTTTGAAATACTTATTCTTTAAAAAAAAAGAAGAAGAATGAAGATAGTAAAGAAATATTTCGATCGCATTTTTTAAAATGAAATCCAAGAGCTTAAAAAAATTCGAAATAAATAGCATTTTAAAAAAGCAAATATTTTTTTAATTAAAAAAATTATATCGGATCCAATGACATAAAATAATAACTAGACTGACGTTGCATTCATAATAATGCATTTGAAAGCGTCATTGAATGCAAATCAGCTGGATCCGCCATGTTGATAACCCGTGTACTGGACCCGCCATGTTGGTAACACGTGTAAAAATTATTAACATGTTAATAACTACTCTAGAATTGGAGTGCTCCACTCGACATTTTCAAAATTTTTGAGTTAGAAGTGGATAATAACTTATTTATTCCCAAATAATATAAAAATAAAAACTATATTAAAAAAATATTAATTTGCCAAAGTTATAAGCTTCTGTCAAAATTGATCAATAAGCTTTTCCTAGATTTGATTTTAAACTTCAATGTTGATTTTCTCATTTTAAACATTTGCGTAAGTGGAGCATTCCAATTCTATGCCGACGATATATTATCCTCAGTTTTACGATCCAGATTGATGTTACTTGAAAATATGCTATTTCGAAAAAAGGAATGGGTAACCAAAATGGCGTCTCCTGCTGTTTTGATGTATACACTTTTAATGAATGCATCGTCAGTCTAGGTATTATTATGTGTCATTGATCGATCAGATTTTGGAAAATATTTTGAATATTTAATCGAGCTATAAAAAAACATAAATAACCGTTAATTTGCAAATTTCACTGAATCCTAGGAGAAAAAAAAGAGTTTTGATTTCTAAATGGTCCTCACCCATCCTTTTAATGATCAGTTAAATTTATCTATTTAAGCATTGCCTCGGGGATTAACATGTAACAATTGACTAAACGCTTAATATCTTTAATTTAAATCTAATCTATTTCCTTTTCCTCGGTTCCCTTTCTCGAAGAGGTTAATTCCGGATCCTCCAGCTCCTCGGTTAAAATTATCTCAATCTTTTCTGCCATTCAAAAAATAAATGATGATTTTATTTTTTATGCATTAAAGGATAAATCTAACTATTTTATGCGGATATTTTATGAAAAACCACAATAACATCCGATTTCTATTACACCATTTTTTCATTTATTTTTTTGGCCTTTTTATAGTCACATGACTTTTTTAAAAAAAACGTGGTTCTAAAAAAAGATGTCACGTGAATATTTGAATTAGGGCACAATTTACACTTACAAAGCGTATACATATGGCAGAGTTTAATCAACTTCATAAATTTAAAAAAAAAAATTATATCAATTAGTAATTACTAGAGCTAAAACAATAATGTATAAAATTTTTAAACGATTGAAAGAAACAAAAATCATTAATAATAAATCATTAGTGCTAATGTTGTTAAACGGCTCTTTTTGAGCCGATTTTTAAGCTAACTCAATATTTTAGCCAGAAAAAATATTGCCTAAGCCTCGAGATCTCGTTAATAGATGTCCAAACCCTTGTGTCATCTATGAGCAAAATCTTTAGGGCCCTGCACAATATTTTCTCCGAATAAAATATTGAGTTAGCCCTTTTTAAAAATCGGCTCAAATCGAACCGTTTAACAACACTGATTCTGAAATATATCTAGAATATGAAAGTAATGTCGTTATTAACGGTACTACTTCTTTTTTTTTTGAAGGAAAAGGAACGCCATTTGCTACTTGTTTCTGTAACTAGTAACACTCTAACGCTTAAAAAAAATAATGGAAAAATTTTATAATATAATTTATAGTATTTTTTGTTATTAATTATATAAATATTTTAAGCCTGAGTTTTATTCGGATAAATTATGACGTTCTTCATTTTTATTTTTTTATTAAATTACATTTTTTTTTGTTTGTTAAATTATAATTCCACAGTCAAGATTTGTTAATTCAATTAATATTGAATCAATCAATATTTTAATTTTATGTTCTCTAATATAATAAAATTATTTTATAAAGAATATAATTTGCCAATGGTACTTATTTAACGATTTTTTAATTTTTCTTGCAAGAATTTTATAATATATTTTATTTCAAAAAAGATATAATATTTAATAATTCAAAGTCCGAACCGGCAAAAAAAATATAAAGTTCAACAATGTCCAAACCGAAATTATTTTTAGAAAAAAAAATTTCTTTTTAAATCCCCTAATATTAATTGAGGCATCAAGCATTTTTTATTCTTCATTGGTTTATATGGAATTGTAATATGAAATATTAGAAAAAATTAAACATGAATTTCATTTGTGAATTTGAATTTTATTTATGCGAACGCTATGTGCAAACTTCCTAACTCCGCCATTACTGTTGGCACGAATTCGTGGCGAAGTATATAAAATAAATAAAAATATAATAATATTTTCATTCATTTTTATCCGAAAATTCGCTCTGTCCGTGAATGCAGGGTAATGCATTAAGATATAACTGTTTTAACTTGACTTAAATAACGTCTTTCAAAATTTTTTTTCTACCACTAAATATTTTTTTATGTAAAAATTGTTATATTTTAATTCTTATTTTTTTAAAAAAAAAAATCATAACATGCATTATTTATCGATAATTTAGTTAGGTAATTTATTAGTATAAATTTTGTATGTATAATCAACTTTCGACGCAACCACGAATAAATAAGGGTTTTATTGAAAATATCGTAAATAATATATAAATTAATAATTTATAATAAAAATTCTTGTTTAAATTTGAAAATTTCTATAGATTTTTAAATGAGATCCACTCGTGATCAAAATATATAAATTATTTTTTTTTTCTTGATTATTTGTTATTTTTTTTATCCAATTTTTATCTTTCAACGGCGTGTTTGTTATTTTATGTTTGATTTTTAAAATAATAAAATTATACAGAATTAATTTATTTCAAACAAATGTTTAAGGCGATGGTTATAAAAATAAATTTATAAAATCCAAACTATAATTATTTTTTTTTATTTTTTAAATAAAATGAATTCATAATTTTCAACAAAAAAAAAATACAAACCATTCATAAAAAGAAGTTTGTCCAACGCTATTGAACCCATCAAGGACCCTACAAAATTAGCCAACTTGTCATTGGTGCCATCTAATCAAGGTTAACATGTTATTTATCATTATAATATATATATATGTATATTCTGAAAATGTTTTAATTATAAAAAATCTGACATTAGAGAAGCTAACAAATATCTTTAAATAGGACTCATGCTCATTTAAAGTTTATATAATATAATATTTATATGGATATGGAATCAATAGGGTTATTCAGAATTTCTATCTCTTAAATCATTTACTACGGTTAACTTTTTAAATTTGATCAAAAATACATTTCACCAAATTTCAAACAATTTTTTTGCCACGAACTTAAGAGCTACTTTTTAAATTGAATCTTTTAATATCGATTTTTCATATAAAATACAAAATATACAAAGATTTATGGGTAAAAATTGTACGAAGTTTATAGGATATTTTAGTGATTCAAAATCGCTCCATTTGAGCCGATTTTTAAAAACGGCTAATTCAATATTTTAAGACAGAAAAAAAATATTGCCTGAATAAGCCTCGAGATTTCTTTAACAGATGTCCAAATCTTTGATGGGATGGCATCTATGAGTATAATCTTCAGGCCTGCGTAATATTTTTTCTAATGAGTTACCCCTTTTTTAAAAATCGACTCAAGTGGAAGTGATTTTGCGTCACCAAGGTAAGTGGGCTACATATGCTGGAATTAGTTCCCGTTTAAATTGAATTTTAAATTATTTAAAAATTGTCGCAATAACCCAATGCGACATAGATATCAGAGACCTGCAGAGGTACCATTAATATGGCCCGGCCCGGCCCGGATTTTTTTCTAAAAATTTTTTCGGTTTCGGCCCGGATTTTTTTAAAATATATTTTATTTATTTTTGAATTTTATGGCTAATAATGGCGATTTCAAATATTTTTAAAAAAATTCCGTTTATCCGGGCCGGGCTTAGGGCCTGGCCTGCAGGTCTCTGTATTATATATACAACATATTTATAATTTTATATTATAACAGATCGAATAATTATGGTTAAAGACATAACAAGTGGCGATGTTCTTACTGAAGCGAATAAAACTCAATCCACAATCTCATTAACCATTCCATCTTGCCACAGTGATACTGCTACTACCATTAATTCGTCGTCTTCCAAAACCTATTTCACGCATTCGAATAATGAAAGGTTTATAATTTTATCAATAAGTGATATGGACCCACTCATATTGCTTCTTTTTTTTTAAATTAAAAATTGTGTATTGAAAAAATAATGGTAAGAAGGAGAAATATATGTTTTTTTTCCCCAGATATGTAATCTCGGGTAATTACATTTTTTAGGGAATTTTACAGCCCGTTTGATTTAACTTTTCATTTTAACGGGATTATTCATAAGTTAATGATCAGATTTAATCGCTAAAACGAGTTTATTCTAGGGAAGTCTAATTGGAATGCTTAATTGTCTAATTTAGTTTTTTTTTAAATTCATTTTTTGAAGGCTATCTCATTTTGATATCATGACGAACTAAATAACCAAAGTTTTTATCTTAGATAACCCATTTTTTTCCTATTCCTTCCATCATAAGTTAATTTTGAATCAAACTTCCTAAAAGTTAAATTACATTTCTTCCGGTATATCTCAAAGTTTCCTAAGCCTTTCTTTTATAATTACTATTATTTTAATTTACAGCTAAAACCATAGTTTAGCTCGTTCGTGGCAAAATATACAAATATACAAAATATATTTTTTTTTGTATTCTTACCCTGCGAATTCGCACTAACTGTGAATTCCGGTTTATAGCTGAGAATTCGGGGTAAAAGTGGATATATCTTTTAAGCGATTTTCTTGATTTTTTTCATAATTCTTCGCAACAACGTGTAACTGTGCTAATTTACTTAGAATAATATCTTGAACTCGATATCCTTAGATCGTCATTTTTATTTACGATTTACATCCATAGCAAATTAATGAGTGTTCACTTTTCAACTCCTTCCACGAGAATGAAGAAATTATGAAATATTGATGTTTTATTATTTAAATAATAACAATTATTACAGAGTGTTTTATAAAAAAAAACGATTAAACTAAAGATACACATCTATTAGAAATACCATTATTATGAATCATGCCCAAATTATTAATCTTGCCCAGAGGAAAATAAATGTTTCGTTTCCCTTTAAAGGGTAGTGTTGTTAAATGGCTCGTTTTGAGTCGATTTTTTTAAAAATGATTAACTCAATATTTTATTCATAAAAAAAAATTATGCAAACCTGAAGATTTTGTTCATAGAAGGGAACAAAGGTCTAGACATATGTTATCGAAATCTCGAGGCTTATGCAATATTTCTGGCTAAAATATTGAGTTAGCCGTTTTTAAAAAATCGGCTCAAAACGAGCCGTTTAACAACACTACTTAAAAGTTTATGTAAAAGAATTAATGTCCTTTATTCAATGTTGCACAAAAAAAATACAAAAAAAATACCACGTTTTTTTATATTAAGGCAGAGTTTTTTTTAAAAAAAGGATACTTATTATATATGTACTAACTGATAGCCCGTCAAGAATGACGGGGCTGACGGATAATTAGATAGTTTGTATATACGTATTTTTATAAAAATAATTAAATATTCCCGAAAAAAAGAGGTAAATTTTGTGGATCACACCTCATAAGATAGGCATGATTTCTGATTTCATATATCATCGAATAAGGGAGAAAAGTATGATGTCCCGTCTTTACAATATATTTTTTGAGTTAAATCTCCCAGCATTAAGAAGAAGGTTAAAAAATTTTTTGTCTAATCCTGTCGGTCTAGAATTGGAGTGCTCCACTCGACATTTTCAAAATTTTTGAGTTAGAAGTGGATAATAACTTATTTGTTCCCAATAAATATAAAAATAAAAACTAGATTAAAAAATATTAATTTTTGTCAAAGTTATAAGCTCTGTCAAAATTGATCAATAAGCTTTTCCTAGATTCGATTTTAAACTTTAATTTTGATTTTCTCATTTTGAACATTTGCGCAAGTGGAGCATCAATTCTAGGCCGACGATCAGCTAATCGGGCAATTTTAAATTGTAGCATATAGATATGTTTAGATTTAAATTATAATATCGTTATAAAAAAATCAAAGGTCCAAATCTTTCTGCCCCCTCTATGATCAAAATTTCCAGGCTTACTCAATATTAAATTTGGCTAAAATTTTAATCAGGCCGTTTTTTAAAAATCGACCCAAACTCTTGCCGTTTAAAATAACACTAACTTCTAGGAATATTTGGACACTTAAAATCCTTTTTTTTTGACATTTTTTTACTTTTTTATGAACGCCTATATTTTAAGCCCCTGGATAGAGGTGAGAACCTATAATTTAATTCTTATGTATATACTATTAATACGCTAAACAAAATATTTTTAAAAATATGGAAGGAGTAGGGAAGGGGGAACTAATGCCGAATATTTGGTGATCATCCCGAAAATTATTTATTGTGCGAAAAATTGTTTTTAGCGAATTCGAGATTTAACTCTCCCAAGATTTTTAATTTTTTTTAAGTTATGCCATTTTTATTAAAGCTGTACATCTAATCAATTTATATATATATAATTTTAGGTTAATAACACCGGATATCACTGCCGTTATATAAATTTTTTAGCCCGAGAGTTCCGTTACTATTATTATCACAAATACCAAAGGACGCTATCTATTTATCAACCTTTTTTTTGTACAAATCGTTTATCTCCGCAAATTGTTCTATACATGTACACAATTTTATGAGTGTCGTCGTATCGCGATTTGATTTTATATTTTAAAAAAAACCATACCTCCCTTCCCCTTTTTGATCCATCGCGCTAAATACAAACCCGATCCATTTAACCCTAGTAAGCGGGGGTCGAATACAAACGTGATTTATTATAATAAATGCATTTTAATTCCAACCATATAAACGATACAACCACAAATTATCCCGGAAACGATACCCATAACCTTGACTACGAATCTTTGGAGAGCCAATGCAAAAATATTTGGATTCTGAGATCTCACATCGAGAGGGAATCCGTTACAGCCAGATTAAATCTTTCGTTCTTATCATCGAATAGAAATGAGAGAGATGCTTCCCACGATTCTTCTTCCGCAAATGACCTTACTGACGATGGATTTTCTCAAGAAATTGCACCGCGCATTTCTAACATAATCCACCCCTTTCGCGATCACGAAAATACAATAAATAATCAAGAAAACAGTCACGATAGCGATTATATGAATCACGATAAAAATGTTAATATTACCGATCTTCAAATAAAGTCTAGTAAAGTTAATAATCTTGGTGATTGCCATGAAACTGTAGGCAATAAAATATCCATTCCTGATGTCGTTACATTTGAGAATGGTTCAGCCAATGGAATAGAGTCGATCTTGAATGGCAATACATCTACGAATGACTATAATCAACCAATGAGACATTCTAAAGGAACATGCCTCGACAACTCAAATATAATTCGTTCTCCTTGTAACTCGTCAAATTCGGGGAACTTACCCCAAGTTGATATATTTAATATTCAAATCGATCGAAATATAATTAACGTAAATACCAACCAAGAAACAGATGTCACAAATCCATCATCAACCATTAAATTAACCAATGCCGGGAAATTAAGCGGAGATCATATCGACGCGCAAAGCAACGCGAGTTCAAACGAGGAAGTCAGAGTATATATTAAAAAATATATTCTTAATATATTATATATTTTTTTTCTTATAACTTTTATAGGTTCTTATCTTTTAACTTTAACATTAGGGCCAATGGGAATTATATTTCAGGAGTCCTCCAGTGATTGAAATTTTAAGCTCTGTTTCGAATTTGGAAAAAAAAATGCTATTTTCATGACTTCCTAGCCCGGATCTATTATTTTTTTTCTTCGGTCCGAGCCCGTATTTTTTTTAAAAATTTAGTTCTTTCTTTTCTTTCTTTCTTTCTTTCTCTATTTATTTATTAATTTAGAAATAAATAGTTATTATCAAAAATATGAGCAGTTAATGTTTTATGGGTCAGCGACGTAAGCTTTTTTTTTAGTTTTCAGAGTTGTATATAGTATTGTAAAAGGCTCGTTTTGAGCCGATTTTTAAAAAATGGTTAACTCAAATATTTTATCCAGAAAAATATTACGCAAGCCTGAAGATTTTGTTCATAGAAGGAACAAAGGTCTAGACATATATCCTCGAAAACTCGAGGCTTAGGCAACATTTTTTTCTGGCTAAAATATCGAGTTAGCCGTTTTTAAAAATCGGCTCAAAACGAGCCGTTTAACAACACTAGTTGTATACCAAGGGATTTAGTCCGGGCTGAAGGTAGGTCTCTCATTGTGATTACTATCATAAAACTAATTATATATTTAATCGGGGGAAAAAAAACAATTATAGAGTTTAACCGTATCTTTTGAAATGGAAAGTTCATTTGAAGAAAATGGTCATGTTACTAATAATCGGTCACTACTGAAATGGGATTCCGGATATAACTCCTATCCTAAGGACTTGTATCTGCCCCAAAGTTCAATTTCAGAAACTTCGAACGATGACAACAACGAAATAGTTATGACTAAAGGCAACTGTATTGTACCAAAGGAGCAATATATCGCAAAACCATCTGATCCACTAAGATTTAACGGTACTGCAGAATTATCAAACGGTCATTATGATCTAAATAGTGAATTGAGTGATCTAACACATGTAGGAGATCTTGAAAATACAATAATGATTAATAGACCAGAGTTCGGCATTGAAGCTGAAGGTTTTTTTTTAAAAATAATTTAAAAATTGTTAACTATTTAAGCGATCCAGAGGTAAGCATTCGTAGCGACACTTTGAAAGTAGTTTACCTTATCATCATGAATTAAAATACTATAGATAAACTCATCACTTGTCACTCCTGATTTTTTAATATATCACAAGTGTTTTATAATTTAGTTTTGTAAAATAAAGCATATATAGAGAAAATTTCTAAAAAAAATCCCCCAGAAAATAAATTAATAAATATTTATATTTTAAATTGCATATTTTTCTTACTGTTTCATAAAATCCTTCCCAAATTTAAAAAAATATATGTTTACATTTTTTATATATCACTCTTTTTCTATTTATTTTTTTTAGTAAGAGATTTTGCCATCGATCATAAAACCAATCAAATTTTCAATGAATTTGTCAAAATCGATCCGAATTTTAAAGGTAAACATGTCACGAAAACCCATTCCTCTAAAAAATCATCCTTTAATAAAAATGCTAAAAAGTTGCATGAGGCTCCTAACAGTTTTCAGGGTAAAAAGTCTAAACAATATTTATCCGTGCCTACAAAAATGCTCACACGCTTCATTGATGATGACAAATCGATTCCGACAGCGACCAATTGTATAGATCAGGATTCCACTTCTAGTCTCATCTATAAGGCTGTAACTTATCCCCAAAACCCTTTATTTGTTCAATCTTGTAGTAATGATGAAAATAATTTAAATTCTAAGTCCTGTAATATCCGAGATGACGAGGATAGTCGCAAGGAGGAGACCGATAATTTAAAACTGCCTTCTGCCGATCAAATTACACAGTTTCACAACGATCTCAAATGCGTCAAAAGGTGCAAAAAATTGGGCTTGACCACGAGCAAAGACACCGCATTGGATAATGCTAAATTACTTTTGAGCTATTTTAAACTCAAATGGGAAAAGAGTAGCCGGGAAAGCATCGAAGAAGAAACTGAGGAAGATTTGGAGAAAAATGGTTGACAATTCCCTCATAAAAAAAACCCCCCATCTTTGAATATTATATCTAATTATCGTAAATTAACTTTTGTGGATTATTTTTAATAAGAAGAGCTATGTTTCATAATTACTATGTTCTAGTATAACTAGTGTTGTTAAAACGGCCCGTTTTTAAGCCGATTTTTAAATACGGCCAACTCAATATTTTATCCGGAAAAATATTGCCTAAATCTCGAGATTTCGCTAATAGCTTGTTCCTCCTACAAACAAAATCTTCAGGCTTGCGTAATATTATTCTGGACGAAATATTGAGTTAACCGTTTTAAAAATCGGCTCAAAACGAGCCGGTTAACAACACTGAGTATAATGTGATTTTTTCGCGCGCACCTTTGCGATTTATTCTGATATCCCAAGATTATTAAGTTATTGAGACATCCATAAATTCATTCAATAAAACAAAAATATGCATTTGTTATTTTTTTACTATTGATTTTTTTTATTGGACCTTAAAATTTTGATCATCAAACATCAAATTTTCTGGTTTAAAATTGAATTAATTTGAAGGCTCGTAACATTTTTTTTGTAATATCATTTTTATCATTAGATTCAAAAACAACGAATATTTTAAAATTAAAACCTAGAAAACGGCTAACTCAATATTTTATCTAGAAAAATATTATACAAGTTTAAAAGATTTTTCTCATAGATACATAGGATTGAACATCTATTAGCAAAATATCTACGCTTAGGCAATATTTTCCTGGCTATAATGTTGAGTTAGCCGTTTTTAAAAATCTCAAATTGAGCCTTTTATAGCAACACTATATCAAACCAATTGAACCTAATAATTGGGAAATCGATTGATACCATCTCCTCCAGTCATATCAAGGTGCATGGAAATTTTTAAATAAGATTAGATGAAGAAGAACATTGCATTGATGGTACCTTCATCTTATTAAATGTGTTTTAATCATCTTAATATATATCTAATTTTAATATTTTAATGATTTCAGAAAATATAACCTTTGTGGTGTAGTATATTAAAATGATTTAAAGATATATATAATTTTAATATCTTGTGGTGATTTCAGATGAAGTAGATTGCTCGCAATAATTAACAGAAATATGCTTTGTAATGATGGTTTACCCCTCAACAAAGTAGCAAAGTTTGATTTTATGAAAGTCTATTTTTGATTATAGATTAAAAAACCTCAGATTAAAGATGTATAAATTATCTTTTTATAGTTAGTCATTTATTGCGTCGATTTTATAAGTTATTATATAGATCTCAATAAAAGTTACAATAAAAAAATTTCGATATCACCAAAATGAACTAAATTCTAAAAAAACCAATACTAAATCACTTTTTGAAGAAACGTAAAAGATAAATTTCAATTTTTATTAATTTTTTTTTATAGCCGAGCCTTAACTTCAATAATCGTATAATATGCTATTTGCTTTATTGTTAGATCAAAATATTGGCTATTAAAAAAAGAAAAATTAATATCCATTTTTAGTTATTGTTTTAATTATATAAAGTAATATTTTTAAACTTAAAATAATGAAAATTTAAAATAAATATAATATATTTTTATCAAGCTTCTTCAATTTACTTTCAAATATATAATGGTTTAATAGCTGAAATGAGTATTTTTTTTATATTTTTTTAGCTCATTACACTATTTATTTAAAAATCAATTTTAAAATAATACATTGAACGTTAAAAGTAAAACATATATACGTAATTTAAAAATATATATTAAAAATATCATGTAAACTATTTTATAAATTAAAATCTATATAAAAATCTGTATAATAAAAAAAAAAAAATTAGTATAGTAAATTGTATGTTGGGTGGGAGGAGGTCAAGAAAGAGAGCCGTGGATGGCAATGCAGTTAGATCTGCATACATCAATAGATATGCGGTGTCTGAGATAGAAGCCTTCCTGTGGGTCACCAGTGATGGCGCGGATTTTTTTACCAAGGGATTTGAAGAAGGTTAGGGCATGATTGCCAAAAAAACCGGTTGTGTCGGATACGATTGGTATGTATACTCTCTTTAATATTTTCTTGTATTTCAATTCTACAAATTGGTTAAATTTCGCTCATTTTATTTTATTTCTGTTAATAAGGGAGATGTAATTTAATTTTTTGAAATAAAAACAAAATTTTATTTATCATTTTAATAACTTTTATTTATTTAGTTTGTTAATTTATAGTGATTTTAATAATAAAAAGGGAATATAAATTAAAACAAATAGTTTTAACGTAGGCGTTGCCGAATTTAAAATTATGTAATTTCTCGGAAAGTCTTAAGCCAAAATTTTAAGCAATAAAGTTTTAATTATTGCAAATTTATAAAAATTTTATTTTCTCATCACATTGTATTCAAACAACCATTAGCATTCTATTCTTTTCAGTTTCTACAGTAGGAAATATAGTATAATTCCATTAGAGCTCTCTTTCCTTAGAATCCACCACATAATCTCCTACTAGGTTACATAATAATATAGTTTACATTTCAATAATGGTTGGAAATAAATCTTTCTACTCCCTTTTTTAGAAGGCGCAAAAATTATAGTAATTTCACAATCACCAATATCTGGAATCTTAAACACCTTCTCAACATCAAAAATAACAAGAGTTTAAAAATACTTATAAATTAATAATAATACTCAAGTTTAATTCAATGACTTTAACTTATGTTGTTCCTTCCATGCAAGATAATAAATACGAATGTAAATGTTCATATAAATTGACATTACAATATTAATTTGATTGCTATCATGTCAATATAGGGAAAATAACGTAATTGAAATACACAATAATTATATTTATAATCTTTATCGCTTTAATAAAGAAATTAAAAGTTTTCTTGTAAAATGGAATTCTATTTTGTATTACACGCATTTAAGATAATATTTTCCCATTTAAAAAAATAAGCCTATATATATAACGGGAAATTTAGAATATTTCTGAATCTTTTATTTGTCTTAATAATGCCTTAATCTACCCTGAACAAGCTATCTTTGTATATTAGAAGTATAATTGAATAATGTCTAAAATTGGCAAATTCCTCTCAATCTACAATGGTAACAAAAAAAGCATTGAATGTTTTCAAGAAGAACCTCGAGGCTGAGTTTGTTAGTTCTCGGCTAAAAACTATGTTTGGCCATCTTTTTTTTATTCAAATAAGCATTAGCTAAAGTGGCCCTTCCCAACTTATTAATTATATATAAGACTAAAACACTAAAATTTAAGCTTTTAGATTATACCCATTAATAAGCATATATTACAAAATTAAACTCCTTCCCTCCCAATTCTTAAATCCAGCCAACCAAAACTAACATAACAGATGTTATTTTACATTTCTTTTTCAGACAAAATTTTATAGTCAACTGTTCCAACCCACCCCAAAATAGATCTATCTCCTAATAGATAAGTATTATGAGATAAAATTTTGGTGACAGGTTTATATATTTATTTATTATAAATCCAGATAGGGATTCAGGCGCCGCTCATCTTGGATTTCATAAATTTTGTAAGATTTCAATTAAATTAAATAGAAAATTGAATAGATATTTTAAAAGATATCATTTATTAGAGTTTTTTTTTTAAATCAAAACTTTTGGGCAATAATATAAGCAACTAATAATTTCTTACATTTAAATTTTTTATATATATATAATCCTTTGAAGCCAATTTTTTATATTATATATTACATCAGAATTTATTCATTTATAAAAATTCAAACTTTTCATTCTACCCCTTAACCATGAAAATATCATTTTATTTGGTTATTTTATGGAATCATTTAATTGGAGAATAGCCGTATTTAGCATGAACTAGAATAGCGGTGCTAACATTCGAATGTGTTTTGTCCTTTTTACATAACTATTAAAATATTTCTAATATAATTTTATATATTCAAACAAGAAATTTTAAGCTTTATTTAAAAAAATCAAATATAAAGCCAATGAATGATCTTCAAAAGATAAACATAGATTTAAAAAAAATTAGATATGAAAATTCATCTTCACACCAAATTTAAGGTAATATATGATCAAGGGTCAAAAAGTTATTCTCGTTAACATTGTTACCCCTTCCAATCGCTTTACCCTGTTTCTATTATTAGATACATTTTTATATAAATATTTCACTTGCCATTTGGTTTTTAAATTATGATCAAAGATAAATAATCCCATATCCGAATTTATCCCTTTACAAATTAAAATGAACGCATTTTATTTTGCAATTCATGACCCGATCGTAGGTTAAATAAAAATAGAAAGATTAAAATTTTACTTTCCTATTCTCCCTCTTCCCGCACACAGAGTATGTGAAAAAAAAAAGATAAACAATTTTAGCATTCATCAAACTAAGAATAATTTAAGATAATAAAAAAATTGATATCAGAATTTTTATATTTAATGATTATATTAGGATAAAAGTGATATAGCATATCAGTATTTTCCAGTGCTGGAAATATTTCTTAGTGTGTGGCTATAAATGTTTTTAGAAATAGAGGATGCCTCGCTGATTCAAATTTTTTGAGAATGCTTAAAGGTTAACTATCATATTTAATTACATATAAATTAAATATTATACAAAATATATTTGGTTCACTTCAAAATTTCAATTGTAACAACAGATTTAAATTTTGATATTATGGCCGCTAAGATCTGTAAAGCCCGGACCGTTTCGGCCCGTTAAAAATTTCTGCACAAGTTGCCCAATCTCTTATAATTTTATGAAAAGTCTACCCCGGCTCATTAAATTTTTCTTCCTGCCATCATATTTTTAATATCATTATAAATTCCATTAACAAATGACATTTATTTTTATTTTGGTAAAACTATTTGGATTATATGATATGATTATTTTACTATCAAAAAAAAACCTAGATATTGCTTGACATTACTTGTGAAGAGTTTTAATTAAAATTTAATTAAAAATTCTTTAGTTAAATAAATTTTTATTTGGAAGGCTTCAGGGACACCGCTTTTTTGCCGGCCATTGGTTGAGTATACTTCTTTTTCTATTTAATATAAAAAATGCTAAAAAAAAGAAGTTATTTATGGTCATTATTTTAAAATTTTAAAAGATTATTAAATTACATTTAGATTGTTATAAAAAAACAAATTTCCCGGAGATGTGGTTGTGTTAAAAAATTATTAACTTTACTTAGATTGCTGAAATTTGGGAGGTAGATGTGGGTGGGATTGGGAAGAGAGGGTGCAGATAATTTTTATCAGCTTAAGATGAGATTTAATATAGGAAAATTTCCTAAAGGAAGGTGAGCCTCGTTCCTTCCTCCATCCAGCTTATGAAGCTATATAAGCATATCATAGCGACTATTTGTTTTTATTACATAAAAATGTCTTTAAAATGTATATACCATATATAGTAAACTTCTTTTTTTTTGCAAATTTTTTAAATAAATTGTTCTCTGATTTGTTTCAAAAATGTAGCCGGGATATGTTAAAGAGACAATCCAAATTACATTACCATAAATGTGTAATATCAAGCAACTTACAAAATTTTGTGTTAAATCAGAAACATGCAAACATATAAGAAGATGTAAGTATTCTCGATATGAGATTGTATAAAATTACCCTACAATAATGTATCTGAAATATTTATGAAAATTTATCACTTCCATAAAACTTGAAAAACAAATTTAGTTAATCCCAATTGAAGGGAAAGGTATGGTGAAAAGAGATATTTTATACACCTTGATTGTCGTAGGACTTATGTGGCATGACCTTTAAAATTCTTAAAAGCATTATTATAACGGAATTCGGATTTCGATTTACTAAATGACAACGTTATTCAATAAATCATATATATACGACAACAGCTAAATATAATTTTATGCGCGTCAAAAGGTAACAAAAAATTATTTAACGGAGATTATTGATTATCGGAAAAAAAAAATAGATTATATATAAAAAAAAAATTATATATATAAATTTTATTATTATTTTAACACTTTAATTAAAATTTGTTACTTAATTTAATGGAATAAGATTATTTGTTTCTTCACCTTTTCTTTTAAAATGTAAACAATATTCAAAATATCCTTTTTATTCGAACAACTAAATTCAAAAATATGTTGCTAGATATCTATTCGTGTTTTCCTTTAAAATCCAATTAGGCACTATTCGAAGTACAATATATTTATTTTTGGTAAGAGTTTAATTATTAGAAAAAACCATTCATTATACTTTGAAGGTCTTGTATGTTTAAGCAAGGGATTTCAAAAAAATTTATAAATGTGAATATATTTTTTTTACCCAAAATTTTGAGCAAAAAATATCCTTTGGAAATGAATAAAATTGAAGATTTTTTTAAAGAAATTTAAGGATTAATATAATGAAAGTTATTTTTTTATATGCAAAAAAAAACGCAGAAGGCAAAAAAAACGATTTGGAATTTTAGGCAAGATCAAAAATCCTTCTTGAACATTCTCAATTTTTTTTGATCTGACCCTTGTTTTAAGGTGATATTTGTTGAAAATTGGTTATGAATATGATTTTTTTAAAATAGTTGATTTTTTTTCCACTCCAGTTTAACAATTTAAAGGGGGGAAGGATATCAGTTAGTAATCTATTTCTCAAAAATCCAACAAAATTACAGGATATCAACTTCAAAAACTTTTCTTCCTTTTTTTTTTATTGATAATTCAAATTGATAGTAAAAAAAAGTAAAAAAATTATTATAGTACACTTTATTATACTTTAAAAAAAACTCATTAAAATTTAATGCTTTTCGAAGGAAGCTATATTACAATTACTTTTACTATATAACTAAAAAAAATAAATAAAAAAGAATATAAATATTTAAATTTTTCTCAATAAAATTATTAATATTTTAGTCTATTTAGGGAATGGGATTAAATACATTTATCTAAACCGTAAAATTTCAAATCTCCACTCCCCCCCCCCTTCCCTCTTAAGTAAAATATCAGATACCCTCTTATATATATACTATCTCGTTTACCCGTTTTCATTATTTATTTTTTTAAACTAATTGTATATGAAAAAAATATTATATAATTATCATAATTATAATCAATATAAATATCAATTATGTCATCTTTAAGATATAGTATATATATATAAACTATATATTGTCTTAGACCTCGTGATTTCGCTAATAAATGTCCAAACCTTTGTAGCATCTATTAGCAAAATCTTCAGGCTTACCCATAATATTTTTCTCTGGATAAAATACTGAGTCAGCTATTTTTAAAAAATCGGAATCCAATGGAGTGATTTTACATCACTAAGTGTTATATATATATATAAGATAATTAATATTTCCTTTAAAAAAAAATATCGGGCACAAATTTTTATTGTATTACAATTATTTCCCTTCTTTTAATTATATATTTTTATATAGATTATAGATATAGTATCTTTTATAAATTATGATCCTTTATAGTCAGAATAACTTATATTTTCAACATTAATACAAATATGATACAAATTTTAAAATAAAGATTTTTGACACCTAAAAAAAAAATAGAAACATTTTAAATCAAATAATTTAAAATCTAAAATTTATTTAATTTTTGCAGTTATAATCGTTATAAATTTATATATATATAAATATTCTAATAAGAACGATATGAAACATTTAATCTAATTCATGATTTTATTGTTATTTTAAAATTGTAATTAAAAAATAATGAAAAATTTCGTAAACTCCTAAAGACGTTATTCTGCGAAACAATTTCTCTGGCATCTACTCATTCCGAAAATAAAAATTAGCCACAATTTCCCTCTACAAAATTCAGGGGACCTCAAATCCAAATCCGCGCAAAATATAAAAATAAGATATACCATAATAGTTTATTTCTTTTTAGTATGTTATTATAAGTTATAATAATCCTTATGAAAAGAACAAAATTGTATATTCAAAACATGATTTATTCGATTGATCAAGAAAAATACCTAACCTGGCCATGCCTAATAAAAAAAAAATTCCTTTACCCAGATCATAGTGCTGATTGCTATAATAGAAGGGAATTGCTATCATTTTTGTTTTAGTCTAACCTTGTAAACCACGTATTTTTTTAAAACTTTTTGGTATCGTGTCTTAAAAAGGGTGTCTAACTCTGCCAATCCCAAATGTTCCTTACCACTGCGGAGATTTTTAAGCGGTTATCCATTTTTTTGATACCTTAAATTTAATATGCACCTTTAAAATAATTTTTAAAAAGAATGAGGATGACACATATTCACGATATTTAAGTGATGTAGAAAAATGGGGGGGGGGGGTGATTTGGGGTTGAAACCTCCCTCTCCCTCCACCATATTTTTTGTTTATTTAAAATCGATAAAAAGCCTTTCCTTAATTTTATATTTCATTTAAAATCATCTCAAAAAAATACCTTCTTCTATTTTTAAAATAACGTGAAAGAATACCCCCTCCCCCCCCCAAAAAAAAAATCTACGCAAAAAAACAATATTACTATTATAAGGGTACATTAAAAAAAAATTTTAAATCAAATTTGTAAGATAAAAGAAAATTATGATGCACAAATTGTATAAGATTCGATCTTTAAAAACGGCTAATCCAAAATTTTGCCATAAAAATTACCCGAGTTTCGGGAATACGTTAATAAATGTGCCAAACCATTCTGCTATCTATGAGCGAAGTTCTCCGGGATCGCGTAATATTTTTGGTTGAAATATCGCGTTAGCCGTTTTTTCAAAATCGAAAATGTTAACACTACTATACAATATTACCAAATATGCTTAAATTTCTTATGAGAAATCGACGTTCTTTTTCCAAATTTAAAGGCGGTATACTTAGTTATAGGTATTGTTATACCAAAATAAGCTCATCAACCTCAGACCTAAATAATCTTCTATTTATATTGGTTTTCAATTTTATCGGAACCAAGGATTTTATTTTGGCACGATATTTTCCGAAGATTAGAGTCTATTTGACTCACATATTATTTTTTTGCTACCACTACTTAAATTATCAAAGTATCAAGGTTACAACCAGAGATATCGAGTCTCATATTTTTAAAATACGACAATTTTTTTTGTAATAATGATGAGAATTTTTTTTATACATATAATTTCATTTCATTTCATTTATTTAATTTTATATATTATAATTGCTTTAGTGCTCTCCCTATATTTTTCTTTCCATCCGGAATCGTGAAACCAATTTTCGAAATTTTTATTTATTTCGTTAATAACTTTATTTGTATTGTTTACTAAACAGATTGAAATGTTAAACTGAAATGAATATACTAGTTAAGACTTACATATAGGCCTAAGTATGTTGTAGAATTAGTGGTTTCAAAAGTTAGGCCAACTTGATGCTTAGAACATCGTCGTCATGAGATTAAGATTCTCGTCAAATTCATGAAAATATAATTCTATTCAAAATATAATGACGCCTATGATATCGTAGTTCTCATTTGGCTTATGATTCGGTTACTTTTTCCATAGTGACAAAATTGTTCTAATAAGTAAGACACTAATTGATAAATATTGAAGCAAACCAGACATTTTAAAATTTAAATATTCTCCATTCTGTGATGATGCCAATTTAGACAATTTTTTCTTCTTCTTATTTCTACCGATAAATTACCATCTACCAAACAGACCAAATCAATAAAATATACTAAGAGCCGTATACATAAGACCTTGATATGAGTTTCAGAATTAGTGTTTTACAAAATTTTGGCACACATAACGTTTTAATCAGAATGTTATAGTTTTAATATTATATTTACAGCTCGAATTTATTTATTTTTGCGGTGCGCTAAAAAACGGATTCACCAATTACTAGTCAGGCAGGAGGCTTCAAATATTAGGGAAAATCAGACATTTATCTGGTTAGATGCCAACTTTTTTTCCCCTTATTTTGCCATTAGCCATTTTTTTCTAGTGTTGTTAAACGGCTCATTTTGAGCCGATTTTTAAAAATGGCTATCTCAATATTTTATTAGGGAAAAATATTATGCAAGCCTTAAGATTTTGCTCATAGGTGACACAAGGGTTTTAACATCTATTAACTAAAATCTCGAGGCTTGAACAATATTCTGTCTAAAATATTGAGTTAGCCTATTTTAAAAAATCGGTTTAGATCGAGCCGTTTAACAAAACTACATTTTTCCTTTCTCTTTGTAACTGTCTATAAAATAGAAATAATATGCAAATAAGCAGAGTATTTTAAAAGAAAAATTCGGAATTCTTCTTGATGTGAAGAACTGAGATTTTATAATGAAATTTTACCTAAAAATGTCAAGAAGATTTTTAAAAAGTGCTTTGAAGATTATTTTCAAACTCTGCAAATAGACAGCTAAACATTGGGAAAATGAATAAGTGATTACAATCACTTTTTTAATCATAAGGTTGAGTCAAAATTTTGTTGCCAATAATTGTTTCACTTTATAATGGCTATCGTACTGATAAAGTACTCATAAACGCTAATAAAGCAAGAATTTTGAAAGATTTTGGAATTAATGCCTTTCACAGTTGCATTTTTAGTTAAGTGCGAATTCGCGGCTAAGATAACAAAATATGGTATTATAAATTGATAATTTTATACAATAATTTTTTGTTACCGCGAATTTACGCTAACTGTGAATGCGGCGGGGTTGGACGAATCTTGGCTATGTCCAATGGGAATTTGACATTTTGTATTAAAAAAAAGATATTCATATTTTAGTTAACGGGGAATGAAAAAGGTAAAGTCAATACACAATTCATTTCGCAAAAATCTCGTAGTTATAGAAATAGGAAATCAGAGTATAATAATTTAACATTCAACTATATAACTAAAAATGAGCTATCATTTTTTTAAAAAAACTGAATTGTTTTTTTTTAAAATTAATATTATTATTGGTATTGGCCTGTTGGTTGCGTATTCGAGATAAAAATATATTTTAAAAAAAAACTGATTATGTTATACGGTTACGGAAATAAAATTATTTTTGTTATTACATTAAAATTCAAAAAAAAGAAGATTATTTAAGAAATTTGAAGGGAAAATAAAATATATATTATATTAAATTAAATGCTTTTAATAAAGAAAATATAAATTTAAACATGAAGATAAGATAAAAAATAAATCAAATACGTTTGTTATTTGGTTAAATAAATGTCAGAAATATGGATAGCTTAAGGATATCATTAAAAATCTTGGTTCATTTAATCAAAATGCTTTTAGTTAATTAAAATAATTAATTATTTCCTATAAAGATCTGCCTGCTTGACAGCCCACTCCCGCCTCTCTTCCCCGTGGAGTTCATTTTCAAGTTCATTTTCTAATTCATTTTCCAGGCCAATTTTATGTTGATGAACATATTCATCGAAATAGGTTTGATAGTACAAGCACATTCACTACAAAAAAAAAGAATTATTGTATTTTGTAAAAAAAAAATCACTCAGTTTAATTAAAAAGAAATCTTTTTATTTTCTGAAAAGGTATATTTATCAATTATTCCTCCGACGTGGCAGTCCTCGAATCTTTAAATAATGTAACGAGTGTAAACAAAAAAAAAATTCGGCAGCACTTGTGTGCGATATGGATTACTGTAAAAAAAAATATAACAAAAATCGAGCAGCACTTCCATGGGTCAGGTCTAACTGCATAAAATATTAGCCCGAATGTGGCTTACAGATAAGAGGACTCTGGTTAACTCCATTTTACTATGTTCAGCCGACTCACTTAAGAGTAGTATTGTTAAATGGTTCTATTTGAACCGATTTTTAAAGACGGAACTCAAGATTTTAGCCAGAAAAATATTGCCAAAAACCTTGAGATTTGGCTAATAAATGTCCAAACCTTTGCGCCATCTATGAGCTTGGTTATAATTCCTCCTAACTGGTAGCTATTTCATGAATCCGTCATTTGTTTAAAAAAATTGGTTCAATATAGTATGATACTATACTAACCTTTCGTTATCACTTTTATCAAACATAGAGCACTATTGAATGTCATTGCTCAGGAGAGAATATTCGACTGAGCGTGATTCGATAGCTGCATCCTAAACCTTTTATAAATCGGAATTTGGATAAACTGAGCCTCTCGTTACGTTTTATAATCCTACACAAAGATCACGTAATGAATAGCTCAGTGAGTCTTCAACCTATGTTACACAATTACCTGATTTGGTTCATTATCTATTTTAAATTAAATATATTTTCACTTAAAAATATAAAAATCAAAAATGCGTCTTTAATAATAAAGAATTATTCTGTAATATAACATTACCAACCCTATTATCCGTTGTTTAATATTTTCTTACCCCACTTGACGCCCATGGCTCGCCCATTGCACCTCAAACTTTGATGACTTATAAATCCTATTTTGAATTTGCATTTTAAGTATTTTAAACAAAAAAAAAATTAAGTAAAATGAAAGGAAATATTTTCTTTTTTACAAACAAGGTTCTCCCAATCAACAAAAAGAAAAGAAATTTTCAATTTTAATTAATGATTAAAAAAATACCACTTTATAAAAAGAGTAATATTCATTCAATCGATATAAAATTTTATTATTTTGAAAAGAAATTCAATTTTTTTTTTTTAAAGCAAAATTTTTCCAAACGATTTAAAGATATTTTGTCAAAAAAATGTGAAAGTTAGTAGTAAAAATTGTATTTAAAAAGTCTATCGAATATTAATAGATTTAGAACCACGAACCTAGAATTCGTTCGCCAGGAAAATAAAATTAATCTTTTTCCACCTGGGAAACTCAAATATGAATGTTTCTATATAAAATGCTAAATCACTATCTTCAATTTATTCGTCTATAAATAAATTTTCTAATTACATATTAGAATTTGCTATCCCCACCCTTATTTGTCCGGTTCTCTCTCTTTTTTTTTGCCTAGAAGCAGCTATTCTGGTTTTCCATCAAAAATATTTTGACCTCGTCGGCTGATATATCTGATCTTCAGCTACTAAAAACTTCTCAAATAATATTAATATGGTCATGATTGCTCAGCCAGGCAATGGCGACTTTAAATTTTCTGTCCGAGAGATGATAAGCAAATTAATGGAATTGACTATGGTTTCAGTTTACGATTGTAACAAGTACTAGGTCGATATCCTAGATCTCAAAGGTCAGGCTAGCTTAAAATTGGGCAGTCGTATTTGTCCATCATAGAGTGAACGGGTAGTGCTATTCTAAATGACTGGGAAAATCTTAACTTGGGATTATTTCCTGTTCAAACATCTTTACTCCTTAATATCAATATTGTCTCCATCCTTTTTTAAAAAAATTCATAATAATATATTTTATCAAGATGATTATACATAAATTAATTTTTTTATATTTTTTTTACTAATTTTATAACGAGCATAAATAAAATCTATTTTACTGTGCTAAACAGCTCGTTCTGTGAGCCGATTTTTTAACGGCTAACTCAATATTTTATCCAGAAAAATATTACGTAAGTCTGAAGAATTCTGCTCATAGAAGGAACGAAGGTCTAGACATATATTATCGAAATCTCGAGAATTAGGCAATATTTTTCTGGCTAAAATATTGAGCCTCAAACAACACTAGTTATTATTTTTATTTTAATTGAAAATGTTATTAATACATTTTTAAAATTGTATATAACGTAGATTTGGAAGTGGGAAAATACAATATAATTTTACTTATATGAATGTTAAAAAATGTTTACATTTTAAATTAAATATACATCATATAAACTAAAAAATTGAATATGAGATAAATTTATTTGTAATAACATTTTTCTTTTAAGAAATAATAACAGATTACATTTTCCAGGAGATAATCCTAATTTTTAATTATTTATTTAGTAAATATCATTCAAAATAAGATTTTTCTTTTTCCAAAATTCTATACGATATCTTATCTCGATTTAATAAATTAAATTTTTATTTGAGTTTTTTGCATTTTTTTTAGACTTTCTTTCCATAATAATATTTTATTTAATGTAAAGATATAAGTTATAATGATCAAACGTCTATAATAAAAATATATATTACATTTACTTATTTATTTATTTTTAAATCCATTTTTAAAAAATGAATTAAAATTGAAATTTATTATTTAAAAAAAATTCTTATATATTTTACAAATATTTAATCTATTCCATTATATATATTATATAGGTAAATAGATAGATACCATTATAAAATTTACTGCACACCAAAATAATCAATACCCTTCTTCATCTAAGCAAATTTTTTTTTTACCTTTTCTTCCCTTTATATGAATTATAAAATATTGAAAAAAAAGAAAGAAAAAAAATAATATTTACTAATGATAAATTTTAGATCCTATGCCAGAATTCTTTAATAATTAATTATTTTTAAAATAAATTATTAATCTTTTATTAGACGAGTTTGTGAATCTACTAAACTAAACCAATAAATATTATTTTTATAATTTTTATTTTTATAGGAAAAAAAACAATATTATATTAATTATCCAGGGGATTAGGCAATAAATCAAGGTAAAGTTAAAGTGGCTTTTGATGTTTAGAGAAAGGCAACAAATGTATATAATATACGAATGGACAAAAATTGTTTCCATATTATTTATTACATTATTTTTTACTATTAAAATTATTTTTCCCGATTTAATAATATATTTTATTTTCATTTTCAAAAGCGATCTCTAAGTTATAATCAGAATCTACCATATGATTTCGACATACAACTAGCCGAATGTTATTTGTTAGAAATTTGTTTTCTTCTAAAAAATAAACTATTCATTCTCAGATCCATATTTTTTTTGGGGGAAATATATCATCTATCCACTCCTGGACTCTATTTGGATAAAATTTGTGAAATTTAACATTCAGATCAAACACACGTGAATATTCACATATATATTCCTTCATTTTTTTTTTGTTTTGTAATTTATGAAATTACTATTCATCTATAATCTTATCCGTCTGATTCCCAAACAATTTTTAATTACGATTACCATTGAAAATGATTCCTGCAAAATATGCAAATCAACGGTACTACTTGGGGTCATAAAATTTAACATGTTCCGGGCCAGTTCGTATTGCAGCAGTAATGATCATTCTTCCATCGAATATAAATTCCCTGATCCCCCAAATTATCAAGATAAAACTGATCAAAATGGGGCAATTAAGGACGGGAATATCAACAATGGGCTAGCGATAAAGGTGGAGAGAAATCATATCATAAAGGCGGACCATCTGCAAATTCCCACAGGTGTACATCGCCCTGATCGAAGGATTGGGCTGGTAGGAAATGTAACAGAGGGTGATGATCACGTAAATAATTTTGACAATTTTATTAATAAACCCATCTTGAATCAACCGCGTATCAATATTTTGGTGGATAATGAACTCCCAAAATCGTATTATAATCTAGTCGTCAAATCTAATGCTCAAAATATCCCGGATGATACAGACAATCAACATCTCAAAGCTCCACAATTTCTGACAGGTGATAACAAATCTAATTCTTCTAATTTGAGTGGGGTCATGTCTGACCTGCCAACCACTGTGAGCGATGTCAAATTCACGGAAAACTTGGATAAATTTGACTCCCAAATCCATAAACTATTTCCCGGTTTAGCCATATACAACAAAGAATATTTCCGTCGCAAAAAAATATCAGACTCCAAAACCAGAAAAATATTTATCAAAAGGGCCAGCAAGGGTAGAAACAAGTTATTTAAAAACAAGATAGGGGACGATGCCGCTAACATTTCGAGTAGGTCTCTCAACGAGGTGAGCCAATTCGAGGATATGATGGCGGGATCCAAGAACACCGGTAAAAGGGTTAGAAAGAAAACTGTGCTCGAAAAGGCCAAGGAAGAGCTACAAACGGATCCGGATATCATAAAGGAGTTGATTTTGGGTAAAAGAATAGGATTCTACAAATTTAAAGGGGAGATTGGATCTGGAAATTTCTCGCAAGTCAAATTGGCCACCCATTGCTTGACAAACGGTAAAGCATATATATTGTACTATAATATGGCCCGGCCTGTACCTGACTCGACTATTATTTTAAATTCGTGTTGAGCTTGGCCGGCCGGGTTGGGTTTGAATTTTTTAAGCATAAAATCATTCCATTTCGTGAAATAACTTGGTATAAAATTTCTCAAGAAACAAGGTTGCTAATTATTTTTTTTTCTTTGTAAGGATATTATTTTTACGAATAAAAAATATATTAAATTTTTCAATATTTATAAAAATCCTGGCCGGGCCGGACAAATTTTTTTATAAAATAAATTTCGGGCCGGGTTCAAATAGGCCCGATGCATTTCGCTATTTCAAGTGTCTAAATGAGATAAAATAACGCTGTATATTAGCCTCCCTTTCCATTTCTTTTTATTATTTAATTCTCTTAACGAGGACCATTTACACTACCTAAAGGTTTATGACACTCTCCTCGTATTCATATAAAAAAGGTATATATATATATATTATGTTTAAGCATACAAATGATTATTGTTTCTTAAAACTTTAAAATAAATTAATTGGAAATTATTATACAATCATTAATTTATTTATTTCATTCATTGATTTATTATTATGCTAGATATTGCATAGATGCATATTATCAACTTTAGAAGGATTTCATGCTTGCACCGTAAATGTGTCATACCCTTTAACTCCAATACCCGGCTTGTATACAAAAAACACAGCATATTTTGTAAACTTCCCCGTGTGAGGGGTTATGTATACCCATTTATTAATGAGAAGTGTTATATTTCTCATAATATGTCACTTGAAGGTAGGAGGAAGGAGTTAATTTAGAAAAGGAAAAGGTCAGTATAATTGTGATCCACTATTAATTCTAATTTAAGAAAAGCATGAATTATTTGTGGCTGGCATTATTATAGAACATATGTACCTGCCATTCATATTGCAAATATTTTACTTGACCCTTTCTGAGCTCAAGCATCTTGAAAGAGAACATTTAAAAAATTAAATTTTAAACTATGAATGGGCAAGATCATTTTTCATTAATGCTATATGTTTTTTTAATCTTTTAAATATAAATTTTATCCCCAATCACATATAAAATACCTAGGCATACCATTCATTCATTCATTCATTTAAATGGGTATTAATACAAATCCAGCTGGTGGCACGCCATTAATTTCTCATATAAACAATTAAATTAAATTTTATAGAAACATTCTTTTTTAAAAAAATCTAAAATGACGTGTAACCAGCTGACTGATTTGTGTTCAATGGCGCTTCAAATTGCATTTTAATGAATGAATCGTTGACAAAATGTTCAATGACATATAATATATATATGTTGTATTGGGGTATGGAACCCATGGGGATTTGGAATATCTCAATTTTAAATCAATTACTGAGGGCGATTTGTGAATTTAAATTAATTTAATACACAAAATTTTATGACAAAAATTGTCTAAATTATAGAGAGTAGTTACCCTGTATATGTTAGAATATATTTCCTGTCAAATCAGACCTTCCATATTTAAAAATCACTCTCAATAAATGACATAAAATATAAAGATTCTGAACCCCCATATTCCATATCCAGACACATATACCCAATAACGGTTATTTATTATTAAAATTATATAAAAGTGCCGTTACGTTGGTTTTCCATATAAATTTTTTTTTTAAAGTTTTCATAATATAAATTATTTAATATGAGTATATCAATGTTGTTTCACCAGCTGATTTATATTGAAACACATTTAAAATAAATGAAACCATCAGTGTATATGGATGGCACTGAACATATGACAATTATTATATATGACAAAAATTATATATTTAAAAAATATTATAACAACTTAAGCTAATTTTATTGGATAGATGTATTTATACATTATAGTTATAGCTTTTACAAAAGTAAAAGTTAGAAGAAAATAAAATAAATGAAAACAAGTGATTTAAAGTTTTTTTTTAGATATATCCTTATATTACTTACAAAATCATTACAGCGTCATTAGGGAAGGAGGTGTAGGGGCTCGACCCTCCTAAAAAATTTGATTAGCCTCCTGAAGCAAAATATTTTTTTTAATGTCTCTCTAAATTCCCACTAGACTAAATTAAAATTTTTTGATAACCCCCTTAACCTTCTTTTATAATTCTATTAAGTATTATATATAAATTTGATTTTATTATATAAAAATTAATAAGGCTATCTAAATTTTAATTAAATGATTGATTTTAATTATTAGAATAGATTAATACATATAAATTATATTTTCACTATGTTAGCTTGCAAATTTAAATTATTTTATAACCATAATTAACTAAATATAATCATTTATTAATTGTAAATTAACAAATTTAATATGGTATTTAGCCATGTTCAAAATCGCTAATCAACTATATTATTCATTTTTAAATTTAATTACCATGCCTCTTCCTAAAAATATTTCCAAGGTGCAAACAAGTATAAGAAATTTATTTATAAAAAGTATATATATGGTTGATGATCATCTATTATTTATAATTATTTATAAAATATTAGGTAAAATGTCACTTTTGCAGACGTATTTGACAGTTATAAAATATATTACAGTTATTATTTTTAAAATTTTACAAATCAATGCTTTTGATAATAAATATAAGTAACAATTTGCATTCAACTATTTAAGCCATCTATTTATTTAAATATTATTAAAATTAAATATCTTATTATTCATCCCACAATGGATGTAATAAATTAGATATCTTTTCTTCTCTTTTTTACGTGTTTTTAGGTAAGCATTTTTTCTTCTTCTTTGAAAAACAGTTTTGAGTTAAATTTTTAATACGAATATATTTTAGATTTTGCTACAAACTACTATTATAAATATAATTAACCAACTGGAGGTGGTGCGACAATAATATATAAAATCTTAATTACTTTCATCATATCACTCTGGTCCTTATCTTGGAGTTACTAAATGATTCATTTCTATTATTTCATCCTTACCGTGTAAATAAATAACTCAAGGGTTCAATATTTGCATAATTATTTCTTCCAAAGATTTTTAGTGTTTTTGTTTTGTCAATTTGTCTAACATAATAAATTCTGATATGAGTTTGCATCGTGAGTATAATGGCTATGACTGCAAGTTAACCATCTATTATTTGGGTGACTATGTAATTTAAGATTATGACTCCTGCTGCTGAGAGCCATTTGAGTGCATAATTTAGATAAGCAATAATAATCAACTGTCTAGTCGTTTATTTATTAAAAATGGGAGATTATAAATTTTATATCTCTCAATAATTTTCTCCATTTTATCTAGCTTCCATAATGTCATCTAAAAAAAAGCTCTAACCATCATATACTTTTATGATTTGAACTAGTCATTTATATTCTCTTCTTCAAGAATTAGTGATTTGGTTACGCCTACAAATTCCTTATTAATCAATTCAATAAAACACTATCTAAAGGGTAACACAACGTTATATTAATTTAATGACCTTTTTTCAATGTAGGTTGCTAAGAATTATATTACCTTGTATGTCTTTTAAAATCCATTATCAATTGAGGTAACCTTTTTTATCACTTGTAATTCTTAGACAAAAAATTTTTTATATCCGCAATCGAAAATATTTAATATTGTAATTGGATAAATATTTTATATTAAAAAAATATTATCTTTATAAAAGTCTTATATTGTTTTACTTTCATTATTTATAAGCATAATAAATGACAAAGTATGAAATTCAGAATAATTGTTCAGAGTTTGCAAATTTCAATTAAAGAGTATAATGTATTAATATAAAAACCTGCCGAAGACCGGGCAAAACGGGCCGAAACCCGCAAAATTGGGAGTATGGTAGGCGAAGCCCCCCATAAAAATTTTTTTAGTAACCCCCTGAGATTGTAAATGCTAGTGATGCCCCTGGTGCTAGTTCATCGATAAGTTTTTTTACAGTCAATAAATAAAAACCGGTTATAAGCGAAATAAAATTTACGACAAGCCTTAGGCCGAATCTTAAATATATTTTAAATTATCAAAAATCAATTTGGTCTGAATACATTAAGGTTTCTCTTTCCCCGATTTAAGATATTTTTTTAAATCTTATGATTCTATGATCTTCATAGAAGTTATTTTTTCTTTTTGTTTGTTTAATAAATATAGAAGTAATTCAAATCTCATTAAATAAGATAGAACGAAGACTCTAGATACACAAAAGCAATTAAAAATTAAATAAATATAAAAAAATCCTATCATCTTTCAAAATATAAGACTCGATATGGTTGTAGCTCTGAAACTTTTATATTTAATAGCGGCATGAAAAGGTAGTCTAATAGACTTGTGGCATATCTGTGCTTAACATTTATTGAAATTAAATTAATAGTTGTTTGTTCATAATGAAATTTACAAAGTAGATTTTGAAAAAGGAAAATGACAAACCAGACGAGTCTTTTGTTATTTAATTTGAAATTTATTTTTAAAAAAAATATAAAAGTAATCAAATATAGTGTAGATCAAAATTATTATTTATAAATTAAAAACATAAATATAGTTGTTTTTTTAGATTTTAAGCCTTTATATTATCAATTTAGTAAATTATATTGATATTTTTATAAAAAAGTCCATTTTATTCATGAGAAGGGGGTTAGGTTGTGGGGGGGGGATGTATCCCTAACCCCCCATGCCTACGCCACTGGCACGTCTAAGTATTTTCTGTCTAATAACTAAAAATTTATTTGTTTTGGTCGGTTAAAATTGACTAAAAACGAATGACGACTAACCCCGAATTCACTGTTAGCGTTAATTAGCGGCCTAGCATACAAAAACCATAAATTATGATATTTGTATCATATTTTGTATATTTCGTTGCGAATTCGTGCTAATTAAAAATGCAGGGTAATAGTCTATTTTTTAATATATTTACTTATGTGAAGATATCTATAGACAATATAATTCCTAAATATACAGAATTTATTTTTATTACCAATTAAACAAAAAAAAAATTAATTTTACTTTTTATTTTACTAGTATATATTATACATATATTTAGTTTTAAAAGATATTTTTAAAATTATTTTAATTAATTTTGGATGCAATTTTTTTTTAATTGAGTGATGTTTCATTTTAAAATGTGTGTTTTAGAGTAATATATTGAATTTTTATCATACCTTAAGGCTGCTCATTTAATTAAATAAAGATGTATCTGTATAAGGGATCTACAAAACTCAACTCACCCTCACTCATACCCTGGCTTGGCCGGGAATATTTTTTAAATAAATATAAGAGGTCAACGGGCCAAGTTGATACATAAAATTTGTGCATAAAAAATTAACAGGTCGGGCAATTTATCTAGAAATAATCGCTCAGACCTTGAGAATCTCTGATTTTTTGTAGAATTTTGAAATCCTAACCCAGGCATTGTTGATATATTTTTTTTGAATTTTGACCTAATATATTGATTTTGATTAATGTTATTTGAAAATAAATTATACAATTCGCCTATTTCTTTATATTTTTTTAAGAGTAAACTATCTAAAATAATAAATCTATAAATAAAATAGTAAATTCTTAAGAAATTAAAAACAAATAATTTAATATGATCTGATTAAAAAGTACACAATAAACATATTAAAATATACTATTAACTTATTAAACGGTTGCTACAAGAAGAGATACCATGGAGTTAGAAGTGTCTTATATGATATTGGGAAAAATTATATATATATATTTTTTTAAAAAATTTATCGCGCTTGGAAGTGCTGGGCCCGACTTGCGACTGGCTACTTGCGCAAATAATTTTAACATCTACAGAAAAGGAATTAATAATGTTTTTGTGTACATATATTAGCTGTAACACGATTATTTTTTCAATCTCGTTTTTTTGTTAATTTTATAAATCTTATTTTACCAGAAATATATTTCCTGTTTTGGAATACCTACCTTATAAATAAATTTCAGATAATTTTATCGTGAACTTTTGAACTTAATATTATTTATATTAGTTTTTCCATTGATTTATATAAATTATGAATGACTAGAAAGTCTAAGATAAAAATTCTAAACATGTTGGAATCCATTTCCGGAAAAATCAGATTTTTAGTTACATTTTTTTTTTATTTAAAATTTTCACACCCAAAATTAATATAATTTGATTCAAATCATAGAATAGTTAATTTTCTGCCATATAAAATCGATTCTTGTCATAGAGCTTAGCTTATCACGTTTTACTTCTTTTTCCTTTACGACTCATAAATTTGTGATATATTTATTTATTGCTCATTTAATAATTTATTATAATATTAATAAATTTATCATTTAAAAATGGACAAAAAATTTTTTAGACTTTTAAAAAACTATCACGGGAGATTGGGATATGATATTTCGGACAGTGTCTGAAATCAGAATCATTTATCAATTTTAAAAAATTGTTTTAAAAATTTATATTAATAGGTATACATCACGTAAATTGGTATTAATTCAAAATATAAGAACTAAATAATATTAATTTTGTCGCTCTATAAGAATTGCGATCGAATTAGAATTGCCATAAAAATCGATGTTGGTGTTTTATTCTTATAAGTTTTAATAATAAGCTCTGCTGTTTTTCAATTCATATATATATATATTTAGTTTTACAAAATAAACTTATCAAATCAATTTAACATAAATTAATGTCCAATTAATACAATACAATATAAACATAACGCCAAACAGTCATTAAAATATATATTGACAATTACATAACAAGTTTGATTGGTTCATTTATAAGTTTAAGATATTCTAATTTAGAGATCCTTCCATAACGCCATCGACAGAATAATTATCCCAAATGTATGTATTTTTAAAGTAAATAGGAAATATAAATTTGCACCTAAATGATAGGTGTATTTGATGACTTTCAAAATAATATATCAACGTTCATTGACAAACTCGAAGGTTTTAATTTTCAAATATGAATGAGGATATATTATAGACAATAATAACGGATCGCCCCTCACTTTTCACATTCGCACCATATTATAATTAATTAAATTATCCAACTAATTTTAGCTCAAAATAAAAATTATTCAGTAAAATTTAGTGGAACTAAAGGGAAAGCTAATAATTTCATAAAAACTATCATGTTTGCAGTAATTTGTTGATGCAAGAGAAATTTTGTAATATTTTTTACTAATGATCACACACAAACATTTCGCTGGAAATTAAATTGATCTGTTTAAATAGGAAAAGTGGTAAGCTAGGCGTATACATTATAGCCTTAGATTAATGAAAATATGAACTCCCCATTAAAAAAAAATTTGAGTATGAATTAAGGATTCATCATGATAGTAAAGTAGATTTAGAGAATATAAATTGAATTTATATGTTTAATATCGCTCATTTTTCTAAATTTAAATTAGCTTTTTATAGAATATAAAATGCATAAAACTTGCCTTTAAATATTTTAAACATTGTTGATAGGGGGGAGGGGTTTCTAACTGCCCACCGCTAGTAGTATATTTATTCAAATTATTATTTGAAAATATAGAATTAAATAATTAGCATAAATCGTCCCATGTGTTTACCACGATTCTCAGATTTCAATCGTGATACTCTTCTTCATTGTCTATAGAACCAAATTTTTTTTATTATAAATAGCTTCCTGTATATCTATCATTTTTATAGATGTTATATCAATTTTAGTTTTATGGTTTCTCCATTTTAGCTCTAATTTGTCTCTCTACCTCCTTAAAAAATATCAGGGCTTCTCCTAAGATTGATAAGGTTGTTGCAATGGCTAACATAAAGTAAGTTTTCATATAAGCTTTTCTATAAACTTATGCGCATACGCAGGAATTTGGTGTGTGGGGGGGGGGGGGGGGGGGGGGGGGGTTAAAATTTTTTTAAATAAAATCATTGTTATTTAAAAATATAAAGCATAAATTTTTTTAGGACTAAAAAATAAATATATAAACCGGCATATAGAAAACTATAAAATAAATTTGAATTAAATAAATATTAAACGGATATAACTGGCGGCATATGAAAAACTATAATATAAATGTGAATTATAAATAAATAAATATAACCAGCATATAAATCAGAAATCACTATAAAATAAATGACCCAAAATAGAAATTTAAATTTAAGCCTTTAAAATTTATATATAAAGTATAAATTTAAATGTTAAAAATATAAATTATTACACAAGTTTCTTAGGAATAATTGTATTTTGTATGTAATAACTTAAAAAGTATTCATGAAAAAATATAATTAAAATATTAATTCGCACATAAAATAATTAAGAAGCATATTATAAATTTATATGTAAAATCCAATCTTCATTGAGATTGGGTTTATTGTTCAATTATCTCATCTGTGCTTGGCGTCAAATGCCTACGAATATTCAAAAGGGCCAAACCATTCAATATATTGTCAGAAGTTGTACTCCTTAGGTATGTTTTTATTCTTCTTAAAGAAGGGAATGTTCTCTCATTAGTTGCAGTACTAATGTGAAGTGTTGCTAATATATATAATTTATCATACATTGGGAAAATAATCTTAAAGATGTTTGAAATGATGCAAAGCATCCATAGCATTTTTTGGGACTATATCAACCATAGTTAATCTTTTATATACTATAGTTGGCATTCAGCTAATAAGGCATCATAAGATACTTTAACATCTTCATGAAAAAATCTGATAAATATTTTATTTTTTTTCTATTACTATCTGAAAAAGGTTGGTAAAACTTTTGTGGAAGTAATATCTGCAGACTTCTAAGTGCTGCCTGATGAAATAAAACCCGTTTCATTTGGTTTATAAATGTATCTAAGAGAGGGATAAAGACATTTATTTTATAATACTACTGACCCTATATTAATGTTAGGACGATAAGCTTGCCTCGCTGCAAGCCGAGGGAGCAAATGTTAATCTCATATAGCTCTGCTTTTGACTCAAAAATAACATATAAAATATGAAATTCTTCAATAACATTAGCCCTAATTTCCCAGAGTTCTAATAATATGCTCTCCGCTATTCTCATCATTTCAATCAAGTCAATGTTATGTTTTGTTTTTAAAAATACATAATATATATTCTAATGAGAAAAAAAAAGTAAGTATTGAAACCAATGATATGCTTGTTTCTGAGGATATATCTCCTTCAGGTGTGATTTTTCAGTAAGAGTATAATAATCAACTCTTCTAACTCTATAGAAGCTGTTTTGATGGCAAAGACTCCATCTCGTTGGACAAGCTTTTTGCAATGTCTTTCTCCTTGTTGGACAAGGAGTTTCAGAAATAATTCTGTTTACAGAATCTCCTAATGCTTGAAATTTATTAAAATTATTATTGAAATTCAAGCTTCCTGAATCCAATGACCATGTAATTCTGGGCCCTGCAATCCACAATATAGTATGGCCTCAATAGTTAGCTTGATCTCTATTTTCTTTTGCTATTTTAATCCTATTTTTGTCAATATGTGATAAAATGGGAATCATATCCCCACAATTAATTTGAAGAAATAATGGGTTCACCGCGTTTGTGGTAAATTTGTTTTATTGTCAAAGATTTATCCAGCATCTTTGTACTTGTTGACTTAACTAACAGGACTCATAACTTGCAATAAGCTCCATTGTCTCGGTAGAGAATTCTAGCCACAACCATCTAGTAATATAGCTGTTTTGAAATTTTAACTTTCAAATAGCACATAAAGTTTGTATGAAATTTGAGGGGTAGAATATAAATCTATTATTAAATAAAATATTAATCTTAGGTATCTTTATTACCTTTTTAAGAAGCTTATGTTTTACCTCTAGGCTAATTATGAAATGTTATAATTATTTGTACTTTTTTGCTTTTTTTGTAAGATGACTAGGATTTTCATCATCATCAGTATGTTTAAAAAATTTCTTATGTCAATAATTATTATTTGACTAAAAAATAGACAAATATTACGCCAAGAAAAACTTGAAATCGAAATTAATTGATAAAATAACTTAGTAAATGAATGTGATAAATAAATGTAATTAAATATATTTAAAACGAAAGAGAATGGATTAAATATTTTAAAATACAACTTAATATAAACAATAATATTTTTGAAAAATTTATCCGGCATCTGCATTTTTTGGCTTTGGGGGGGGGGGGGGGGGGATTTGTCCCCCTGCCCCCCCCGCTGCGTACGCCAATGGCCCACACATATGAGGTTTTGGTAAAAATCTGCACATTTTCAAGGAATAAGGGAAATTTCAGATAAGCACTTGTTATTAGCTGGGAATTTATGAGACCCTCCCCTCGATCTCGAAACTAAGCTGAATCATATTGTTGCAAGGTAAAAGGTGAAAGCTTATTTTTTTATAAAGTTATAAATCTGAAAAAAAATATTAACATTATATAATTTGCTTTTGCCAATTTGTATAATATGTTATAGCGGTTTCGCAAATCTGGGTTTCTAGGTAATCTTTATTACGTTTTTATGGAGCGCTTTTAAATGGCCTTATTATACCGGAATGGTATTACATTTAGAGGTCTGAAAAGTATTTTTTTTCACAACCCGAGCTCGACTAAAAAAAAATTTATAATTTGAGTTTAAGTAATAATCATTTTTTATTTAAATAAATAATCTAAATAAAAATAGAACATGTATTAAATTTAAATAAAATAAACTGTATAAAAAAAAGATTACAAAAGAAGAATGCTAATTTGAATGATTCAGGTCAATAATGTTTGAACATTAAATAATTAGACCAATTTATTAGCAATATTTGGCTTAAGTTCATAAAAAGGTGAGACACATGTTTTTTCCTTATAAATTTCCAGTTTCTATAAAATTTAAAGCGGTTTGCCCAAAGGAGCAGGATGATGTAGCTACGATGGGGGTAAAGTATCATTTAAGCCCCTCCTCCATAATCTAATCAATGTTGTTATAAAGTTGCATTTTATTTAATTTGTATACACAATCAGCTACTATCCAAATAAGGTAACCTATGACCCAAATAAAATAATATTATATAAATAATTTGCATGATTGATGTAGAAAAAAAAGATAAAATAATCGCTTATATAGAGAAAAAAACTTCTAAAAAAATAAAAATAATAGAAAGACACATCGATGTCAGTTTATTTTAGATAATTTTTATGGAAAAAAAAAGATATTAGTATTGTAATTATTAAGGATACTTGTATTTTTAATATTTATTTTTCGGATCGGGTCAGGCTTTGGGTCGGACACATCTTACAACCCGAACCTAAATCCCTAAAATAATTTTCAAAACCTAATCAGAGCACGAGGCTGGGGCCGGGTCGGGCTTTGGACATCCTGTGCAGACCTCTAATTCATATAAGTAACAATCTTGCGAATATCAAACAATTTCAAGGCGAACTCTTTTGAACCACCCTTAATTATCATTAATTTTCATGTGTAAGATCTTTTCATACCATTTTTTTTAATAAAAATAAACGATAATTTATAATAAAATTGTTAGAATTTAGCAAGATAGGATACTCTATACATAGTTGAATACGACTTCGGCTTAGACCTATAACAAAAAAAACGGATATTCAATAAAGAATAATTAAATTTGTTAAATTCCTGGAATGCTTATACCAAAATACTTAAAAATTAAAAATTATATAATATCGGTTTTATATATCAAAAAATTTAGATTATACTATAAATCTAAATGGTAATATGTAATGTAATACTTCTGTTTTATAATACTTATACTAAGACCTTAATATTTTAAAACTTTTTAGTTATTGATTATTTAATGATATATAATTGCTCTTCCCGAGTTAGGTTATAGTTATTATTTTATTTTTTAAATTTAAATAAATTAGCCTTTTCCATACTTTGGTTTTCGAAAAATTATTTTATTATATTAATTAAATATTATAATTGGATTTTTTGTTTTTTTTCTTCAAAGTTTCAAAACTTAGCTCAATGTTATACATCTAATTTTTTAATTCTCTTATGAAAAAAGAAAGATAATTTTAAAAAAAAATAAACTAATTATTTTAGGAAATTTGGAAAGATTGTAAAAATCGTTTTTGATTAAAATTATAGAAAGATTTTAATTTAACTCTCAGGTGTAGTGTTAAACGGCTCGTTTTGAGCCGATTTTTAAAAATGGTCTAATTAAATATTTTATCTAGAAATATTTTAAGAAAGCTGAAGATTTTGCTCATAGCAAGCACAAAGATTAGATATATATCAGTGAAATTTTGAGGTTTAGGCAATATTTTTCTAGCTAAAGTATTGAGTTAGCCCGGCTCATAACATTAAATTTACTTCCCTTTATACTTGCTCTAAATTTAAACAGTTAAACTGATTCTCAGTTTAAAGCACACATGTGGATAGATACCTTGTTGATCTTCATTAGTTTATTGTAATGTTGACTTAGAATCAGTCTCTATATAATTTAAATCTTATTTAAAACATCTATATTTTTTTTATAAGAGGATATAATTTAAACTTAAATATTTATATAAAATAATTTTTTTTGCACTTTCTGAATTAAGATAGTCCGAGAATATTTTTTTTTATTGCACTGTTGAAATGGCACGATATTTCTTACGAAATTACAAAAATTATAAACGCCCCAAGGAAAATCAACCTTTTTTTGTGATTATTCTTGACAATAATATTCATTATACCAACAAAGAAAACAAAATAATTTATTATGTCGAGGTCCAGTTCCCTTTCGGGCCGAAATAAATTTTAATATCCAAATTCGACCGAACCCGAAAAAATATTTCCGTTCAAATTGACTAACCCCTTGTAGCCTTAATCTCCCGCTAGAAATCTTATTTTTTTCAAAATAAAAAATGGAAGATAATTTTTTTTGGAGGGAGAATCAAGACTCAACCTTAGTACTAATAAATTTTGATGAATAATTTTTTAGACCACCTAACCTATATCTTTCTAACCTTTCTACCATCTCCTTAACTTTTAGATACCTGGTGCTCGAGTAGGTAAGTTTCATCAAAAATGGTTCCGGCCGGAAATCAAACTACCGAACTTATAATCACCTGATATTATCCATATCTCTAAACCCTTTAACCCACAGTTGTCATTGGAAGAAGAAAAAAAAATGTTGTTTTTTTTTGTACATATTTATAAATTTATTAATAAATTAAAACAAGCAAGTTTTAAATTATAATAAACAGTTTTTAACTAAAATATGCAGTTTTTTTAAAAAAATTAAAATGATCAATTTTTCTTTTAAAATGGTTATTATATTCTAAAATTTTATAAAAATCATCTAGAAATTATTTGTTTTGTAGTTTAGTCATTAAGTGTCAGTTAGGAGGAATAGTGTTGTTTAGCGGCTCCATTTAAGCCGATTTGTGTTCAGATAAATATTACACAAGCCTGAAGATTTTGGTCAGAGATGTCAAAAATTTGGACATCTATTATCGAAATCTCGAAATTCGGACAATTTTCTTCTAGATAAAATATTGAGTTAGCCGTTTTAAAAAATCGGATAAAATTCCCGTTTAACAACACTAATTGGGAACAATTTATTTTTTTTCTAACTCACTTCTCCCAGTAGGTATCTAATAAAAGCGGTTTAAAAACTGTGCATTGTAATGTATACCCCATTAATAATTTACCAAAATATTAAAGCGATATTTTCTTTTCATTAATCTTTTTCAAAGCAATTTAAAATTTTTTTAAATTTAAAATTGAGATATTTTTGGCTTGTACAAAAATCACTATATATAAGTCAAAACATTTTCTTTGTCTAATTTTGTTAATATTAAATGTTTTACAAATTTTAAATACCTTAGAAATCGTAATCAAATATTATAAACTTAATTTTTTTTTTTATTATCCTAAAATGAACACGCAAGAAATTATTAATTTAATTAAAATTTTCTCCTTTTTTTTCTAAGCCTGTAAAATTTTTATTAAAATTGAGCATTCTTGTCCGTAGATATTTTTATCCTAGCAGTATTTTTTAAATCCGAACGGAGTAATTTTGTGCTACTACCAAAAATATTATTTTGCGATTAACTCCCCACAATATCAAATTATATTATACCTATTATAAATTATAAAAGAAAAAGTGGCCATAAAAATCTTGGACAAAACAAAGTTAGACCAAAAGACGCGAAAACTTTTATCGAGGGAAGTATTCATAATGGAACTGCTACATCACCCAAACATCATACGTATTTACGAAGTCATAGACAGTTTAACAAAAATCAACATAATAATGGAATATGCTTCCGGGGGTGAATTGTACACTAAAATTAATAGGGAAGGTAGACTGGGCGAATCTACAGCGAAAAAGCTATTTTCGCAGATATTAGCCGCCGTAGAACATTTAGTAAAAAAATAAAAAAGAATATACATTTTTTAACCTGATTTTTATTTTGTTTACTATAAAGGTTAGATTTCAAACTTTTCGAAAGTTTTGAACATTATATAAATCATAATTTATCATGATATAATAAATTATTTTATTAAACTTAGTTCTAGTTGTCAAATAATTATATATTAACACATTTCTAAACTAAATTTTAACAAAAATAATTAATTAGTATTTTTTTTAAAAATAAAAAAAAAATAAAAAATATTAATGAAGTATATATGTTGGCTTTTTATTAGAACACTTTCTATTGATTTATAAGTATATTAGATAATCGGTGGTATACTATATAGTAGTGTTAGCGACTAACTTAATATTTTATCCAGATATAAATTAAGCAAGCCTTAAGATTCTTCTCATAGATAGCATTAGGGTTTGGACATCTATTAGCGAAATCTCGAGGCTTAGGCTATACTTTTATGGCTAGAATATTGAGTTAGACCTTTTTAAAAATAGGCTCAAATCGAGCCGTTTAACAACACTCACTACTATATGGCATGCATTAAAATGAAATTAAATTGTTGCTGGATAATAAAATTAATTGTTACTTAAATTATTCTTTCAAGATAAAGGATATATATATATATATAAGAAATTTTAGGATATTATTAATTTTGTAACTCTATTTCTCAGAAATTTTTGAAATTAACTGTCAGTTTAACTTAATATTATACCTATCTTTTTAAACCAAAACTTTTAGGTGATTCTTACTATTATTTATTTTTTTTATTATAAACTTGAATATGTTCAAAAAAAAAAAGAATTACCATAAATAATTTAAGTGTTATATATTTTAACAATCTCTTTTTTTGGTAAAATGGCTTTTAATATCGAAATGAAACAATTTATTATAATTATACTTTATATTTCCTATATAAAAAAAAAATTAACATTTATATAATTTGATTTATTCTTATATGTATCAAATAATTATTTTATATAATATACGATAAGAATTTGTCTCTGCGCAACTATTATGGTTTTTACTAAAGATTTTTATTTCAATTGCTTTAACACTGAATTTAATATGCAATTTCTTCTCTTCACATATATTATATAATATGGAATCCTAGAATATGATCAATTGACTCTGTAAACCCTGAGTTATTAAAGATATTAACCAAATAATTGATACCTGTAAAAATGGCTTAAAATATTACGATGCTAATGATATATTTTGAAAGTATGAAACACATTTCTGTTAATCTTTCATTACAAGTGTGTTTAAAGTTGTGCACGCGTTTCAAAAGTAATTATAGTAATCAAGCGAGTACGAAGCGGGAAGAGGTCAGGGAAGATGCCGGCTAAACTAATTTTTTCAAATATTACGGATTACTACTTCTTGTCCTATATTCTATATTTATTTATCACATTCGCAACAGAAATAAATACGCTACCAATTAGTTCTTAATTAATATAATATCAATTTTTCACTTTTTTAAAAAAATTTGCGACCAAATGTGTTGAAACATTTTTACTGCAAAACTAAAGTGAAATTCGAAAAAAATGACATCGATTTGAATGAGAGTTGAGACTATGAAAATAGCTGAAAGTATAATGATTTGACCTTAAGGAAAATGTAGATGACAAATTTCACTAGATTATATGTCAATGTTAAGTCAAAGGCAGAGCTCTATGAATTTAATATTTGTCCTCCTCGATTCTCAGCAAGTCTTGCCCATCTTTCCAATAGTAATATAGGGTATTCTATAAAATATATCCCTTTATCTCCCTCTGGATCTTTCATAACTCAAATGAATAAATGGTTCTTGATTAATCAGGCAGCACTTCTAAGCCTGAAAATATTATATTACAAATCTTGACAGAGATAAAAAAAAATATATTTGGCAGATTTTTATTGTTAGAATGTTAAGGTATCCTAAGAAGCACTACAATGCAAACTATGGTATGGTTAAATATGGTTGATAATGTTACTAAAAATGATTTAGATCCTTAGAACGATTTTGCACACATTACATTTTCCTTAAGATGGCCTAACTATCGTGTCATCTATGAGCAATTCAGGTTTGTGTAATATTTTTCTGATTAAAATATTGAGCTAGCCATTGTTAAAAATTGGTTCAATCGAACCGTTTACAACAATACTGATTAGTTCTATCTGAAAGTAGATTGAATGAGTGTTGGCCCTTCTTAATATAGATAAGGAATTTGCCAAGTATACCGATAAAATTATTGAAAATTAGCTCAGATTTGAATTTTACATTATAAATAAAATGTATAATGTGTTTCTTATATTTTTTCCCATTTTTTTTTAATACACCATTGTATCTTTCATGAATACTTTTTTAAATTTATATATATATGCAATATTACTTAAGAATATCTTTTGCTTCCAACATTTATTTTTTTTAAAAAAAATATATAATTTAAATTTATATATCGAATTTTTTTAAATACTTTTAAAAAAATTTACATTTTTTTTTGACAAAGTTCTTTTATTTACATTTAATTATCATTCATTTATATTTAAATTTGTGTAATAGAATTCGTGAATATTTTATAGTCATTAAAGTACTAATAAATTTTTTGAAACTTGATATTCCTAAATAACTTCTTAATTCTAAAAAAGAAAAATTAATTATCCCCTCCCCCGCATTGTAATTTCCGCGTACTCCTATAGATATCAATTATGATAGTTAGCACATATTATATAAGAAGCATATAATAAAGGTAAAATAAATACAAAAAAACCGAATAAACGTCTTTCTATGGTATTATACCATCACTTTTTCCAATCTAACAAATTTCAACAATAAATAAATAAATTATTGCAAATAAGACCTGACAAATATAATAAAGATAGCAAATATTATAGACTAACAAGAACATCTATTATACCCCCTCTAAGATTATGATGATAATATTTATCTTATTTTTGTGAAAACTCTATAAACAGTGTTTATAACAAATTGAAGGGAGCTATGTTTTGCCTAGCAGTTTGAGCCCGATTTTCGATTCAACTCAAATATAATATTCATATTTTTACACTTACCATGCATTCAAACTTGTTCTGATGTAATAATTTGATCAGATCTTTATCTGAAATTTTGACTGCATGATCCACCATCTACTACTGTTGTCACAATTTACAAAACTTCTAGGCAAAACGTCCTGATATTGTTAGACTCTTTCTACTCCATTTCTTATTCTACGTCTCTTTAAGACAATCTTTAAAGAATTAAATTAAATGGATCAGCTAAGGCAACCTAAGGAACATTTCTAATATTTATCTTAGTGCGAAATCACCTCTCGAATAATTTATTTTACATTCCATCCTTATCTTCCGCCCTTTACAATGCCCCCCCCCCATTCTTGCCTTTTGTTTTATGATATCTAATTCTAATTTAATGCTAAAATTTAATAATTTCAATTGAATTGTGTGCATATTTTTTTTTTGAAAATAAATTTGATTAGTCATTAAAAATAAAATTGAGCGTTTGGATGACTGGATAATAAAATGGACATTTTATTATAATAAATATAAATAACACATTTAATTAAATTACCAGATTTTATCTAAGGTTTAGGCATGTTGCGGGTTTGGTAAAGTTCTTTTATATCATATAAAATTTATTTAAATTTTTTAAAAAATATATCTAATTTTTACCTTAAATTTTAACTGCGAGCATTTTGTCAGCCGAAATTCTCTCCTAACATCAGTATAACGACAATAATAATAAAATATCTTAATATTTATAGTTTTTACCATATATCATATTATGTTTGAAAAAAAAAGCACGAGAAATGTATTGTACATAGGGATATAAAAGCGGAAAACATCTTCTTTTTCTCTCCGGAAAACGTTAAATTGGGCGATTTCGGGTTTTCAACCACTTGCCAAAAGAAACAACTGTTAACCACCTATTGTGGTAGCCCCTTGTACGCTGCTCCAGAATTGTTCAAAGATGAAGGATACATAGGAACGTACGTAGATCTGTGGGCACTGGGGATACTTCTATATTATATGGTAACGGGCAAGATGCCATTCACTGCTGACACTATGAGCAGACTCAAAAGAGTCATAACGTCAGGAATTTACGAATTACCTCCGAGTCCCCCTAGGAGCAAGGATGAAGGCGAAGACGACGAAGAAAGAGCTAGCTCAAATATCTACAAAAGTGACGAGACGTTAAATTTAAATACAGCGGTAATTTGTAATATATTTAAAAAAAAAATAAAATAAGATTGAATGTTTTGTTTTATATTAATTTATTCATATTTAAGGGATGGGTAATATTTTATTTAAAATGACACTTAACTTACAAATAAAAAACATTCTCTTTATTTTTCTCTATGTACACAAGGCTCAAAGTCAACTTACAAAGGCTGATGACGGTAATAAACCGCCCTTATCGCCAGATTCAAGTAAGAAATCGAAAAAGATATCAGCCTTTTTCCAGCATTTGACTAAAGCCCAATCTGCTCAAAGTGATAATGAGTGCGGTAAACACGGGGTCAAAAAGCTGACAAATGGCTACGTTATTAACGGCAAAAAAACCTCGGCTCTAGCTAATAATGTTGTCGAAAACCCTTTGTACTGCGGGTATCACACGAGTTACTTCAAGAACTCTGACATCACCCTAACTTTCGAATGCAAATACATTATAAGGGGTTTGTTGCGCACTAATCCACCCAACAGTAGGTACTCGATAGATAAGATGCGTTCTAGCCCATGGTTGAGAGGACAAATATTTCCCAAAGCTCTATCTCCCATTCGAATCATTCCCCCCATAGAGGAGGACATCAACGACGACGCAAAGGTATATATCGGCTTTCATATAAATTCATTACAAAAATAAAGGAACTTATTTGGTTGTGTTAACAATAAAGGGGTTATTTAATATATGTTGCTAAAAGAGAGTAGTTTCTTAACATCACATTAATCACAATTACATTTATTAAGAATGTAGATGAACTAGATAAATCGGTGTTGAGAGGTGATAAAACGGAAACTAACGCGAAAGTTGATAGTGAATTCGATGAGGTCAAAAGAGAACTTTTAGCTCTAGGCATAACGGAATCTCACTTAAAAGAAGCCCTTATTCGTAATACTAGAAATAGTATCATAGGAACTTACAGAATTCTCTTGCACAAGTAATATAGCAAAGCAATATTTGCGTTACATTTATATTACCATAAAGGGACTAGGAGCTTTTAACAAATAGGCAGTGCATGTATAGTAAGTATTATTTGTATAATTTCGAGAAATAAGATTTTGGAGAAAATATGTATATTATAGAATACATATCCTATATGTTATCGGTTAACTATTCTAGCTTTGTTAAAATGCTTAAACGCGACTCATAGTTCGTTCATTGATGGGAAAAAATACTGGGACCTCGAGTACCTGTCATAAAATTCACCCAGACCCGAGGACGCCTCGAATAAAATTAATCCAGACCCCAAAAGCCAGTCGAAAAAAACTGACTCAGACACAAAGACAAACCCTATCAGTAGACCTGATAAGCAAACCCTAATGGGAAACTTATTAAGGAGACCCAAAATTCTGGACTTATTTTAAAATTGGAAAAAATTTGTAGTTTTTACAATTTTATGAATTTGATAGGTATAAAAATATAGTAATATTATAAAAAATAAATAATTTAATTTTGTTTAACTATATATTTTTTTTCTTCTAAAAATAGTGCCAGCGCCGGCCTTTTTCAAAGTTCCAAAAATAGTTTTTGAAAAAAGTTTTTTATTTTCTGATTAAAAATAAATATTTTTTCTTCAATATTTTTTTAAAAAAAATAAAGTGTTGAATGCATGGAAGAGCAAATAAAACTTAATTCTTTAATAGTTTTTTTTTATTCAAAATCAACAATAAAATATAAGAAATTAAAAAGAAAGCGTTGAATTTGAAAAAAATTATTTTCGGTACCCTGAAATACAGAAATTGTTATTGGCGTCTCGAGCAAATGCTCTTAAAGCCCGTGCCTTGGGTTGGCACCGCTACCTACGGATTAATAGCAATATTCAATGGGAGGAAGAGGGGGTGGGGAGAATAAAGGATGTTAATTGTTAGCTTCGATATAAGTTTCAAGTTATAAATAACTTCAGATATAAGCGGATTTTAATTTATACTTTTAAATGTTAGTAATTTTTTCTAAATACCCGGTCATCGTGCTAGGACTGATTTAAATCAGCTAGGTAGATTTAAACTGACTGCGATCAAATCTATATGGTAAGTTTGTGTTAAATTGGGTTGAGTCGATTGCGTTTATATAAGATCGAATGGCAAGTCTCGCTCATGATTCGAACTCACAAGGCTCGGTTCGGCTTATAATACTTGCGCTACATTTATAGTAAACGCATTATCTTCGAGCGTTGCGTGATTTAACGCGTAGGTTATTACAGCTGATTCAGTTTTAAAAACTAATATAAGATAAAGCTAAAATAGAGATATTGAATCTTATATATTATATAAGAAAAATCATATCTTTATATCGAATTCGATATTATTTTTATAATTTCCAAATTTTTTTTATCAACGCATCGCAACATATGTTTTTCAAATTTTATCATAGCGTTATCATCATAACGCTCCATATTCATAAATTTTTCAAACCTATTTATTGGTTTTATTTTGTAATAACGCTGCATTAAACAACGTAACGCTTGAACAAAACGCGTTTACTCTAAATGCTAAGCCGTTCATTTTTACCATTTCTACCTGAGTTTGGAAATCGTAATGAACTCGACTATTTAACAATACTATGAAACTTTTATGGATATTTAAAAGCAGATCAGAATTATGGGTCTTCTCGATGAAGCAGCTCTCATCGGGTCTGCCAATTGGGGTTTATTAATCGGATTTTGTTCAGCTCGTGCTCCGATCTGGGTCCATTTTAACCCAGTCGTGCTCGAGTCTGGATCGATTTTTACGACTCTAATTTTAATAACACTGGTAGCAATATAAAAATTGACTCAGATAGTTTTGCCTATATCTAATTTTGCAATATTTTAATAAATTGTTTTAATTTTATATACTCTATCAATAAGTTATTAACCTAACATGTGTATCACTTTGTTGAAAAATTAAATTTTTATGTATTGACAGGGTTCACAAATCACAAAAGCCTCTCAAGCAGATAAGATCCTCAGCTACAATGCCCGACGTTGATTCTTCCAAAGCACAATCTCCACTGAAAAAGAATCCGCTCTGTTTCTTAATCGGCTCCAAATCTCCCAGCCCTCTCAACGATTCCGTCCTTCCTCCGTCTAAATTCGATAATTCTCCGGACCAAACCAAAAAGAGCATCATCAAAAACGATGAAAATCTCGAAGATACCGCGAAAACAAACTTCCTTAAAAGATTTCTTAATCCCAGCGAAGCCAAAAGAATAGAAAATACTAGGAACAAGGTTCATCCTGAATCACGTCAAGAAAATCAATTAAAAGAGACCTCAAAAATATGCGTCATCTTATGATGCGGGGAAAAGTTTACAAAATTCCCCCTAAATTAGGCCACCCTCTTAAAAATTAAGAATCTCCTAATAAAGTTACAAAATATGAAAAGAACACTTTAGAAAAATATTCATTGATTCCCAAAAAAATTAATTATTCAAAAAAAGATATAATATTTTATATTTTAAAAGAAGAAAAATGATATTAAACCGCTCCTTTTCATTTTATTTATATAAGGACAAATAATATGATCAAAGTTCTTATAAAATGTATATTATTTATATATTTTATTGTATATTTTATTTGTTGTTTTATATAATTATAAAAAAAAATTTAAATTGATAATAAAAATAATTATTATATAAAAATCAATCGCTTTCATTATTAAAAATGAGGAAGAAAAAATTTATCGGAAAAATATTTATGTCGTAAGAAAATATTAGAAAAAATAAAAATAATAATTAATGCTAAATAATATATTAATATAAATAAAACCAGCTCTATTTTAAAGTAAAAATATTTTTTTAAAAAAAATTGAGTTTTTTTTTATTAAAATCCTCTAGGGAAAAATGAGTAATACTTTTATCATATAATTTAAGAAATCTATAATAAGCAAGCAGCAACAAAAAAATGGAAAAAAAAATTAGAATTATATATATATATAACTATCAAATAGAAAAAAACTTTGCAAAAATTTTACTAATGAAATTGCATATTTGGAAGAAATGATAAAATCGTGTTATACACTTGATTGTATTGAACAATTATAACATTTACATGTGCATATAACATGTTTAGGGATAATTTATGTGTTAATTATATAAAAAAAATTTTTTATCAGTCACAAATCATCTTTACGGCCAAAAATTATTCATCAATATACATCAATCATAAAATTTCCTCTCATAAAACTCGTGTAAAATATTAATGATAAAATGTATATTAATTTTAAAAAAAATATTCAAATTAATAAGTAAATAAACGATCATTCATGAAAGAACTATTATAATTTATCTGATCTCAATAAAGGGTTAGTATCTATGGAAGAGGCCTTATTGTCCAGATATTGCTCCAATTAATTTTGTTCAAGGCTTCTTGGGGTCCAAATGAGCCTTTTAGCATTGAAACCATAGAGACACATATGGTAAAATTAAGACGCCTGTATTTGTTCTTCTCTGTTTTCTAATCGAGTTAAGGAATTATCCGCAAAGGGGAGACAATTCTAAACAGGATAGAGTGATAAGCCAATACCCATGGAATTAAGGATATTTTTCAGTTATATTTGTTTAAATCGAAAGGTTTAAGAGTGGGCGGGAGTGAGAAAGGCACGTGCGAGAGCTATATTTATAATTGATGAATTCACTTCGAATTGTCATGGTTGATATTATACATTGATGAATTTGATGTGTTGCATTTAATTTTGATAGGTTTGCTATGTCGTAGCCTTATTGTAGACCATAGCAGTTCACAATTTTTATCTTTTTACAAATAGCAGTCACTGATTTAGCTTGTGGACATAAAATTCAACTACATTGCTAGTTCTGAATTAACTTGAATATATGCAAATTAAGGCCATAAAACAGTTCGTTAAAGTTTATTTTCATTTTGGTATATATTTGATTTTAAAATATTCATAGCATTTTTTGAATTAAAAATAAATTAACATTATCTTAATACCAAACCAATCAGTTAATAATTCAGTTCGCTTTTCAATAACTTTTCTACCCCGGAAGCTGTTTTATATTATAGGCATAGACATGTGATTTAAATAAAAGCCTTTATTGTAAAAGGTTAAATCTAATATAATGTGTAATACCTCAAATATTTTTACATCTCTACCAGAAGTAATTTTATAAGTCCTTCATTTAAAAATTCTATTTAGGTCTCCTGAAACATTACCATGATAAGAAATATACTTTTCTCAGCCAAGGTTATAAATAAACACATAATAATTAGCTCTATGATCGATCATCAGATTTATATTAACAGTGAAATCAAAGGAAGGAGTAAAATCTTATTTTTAAAAAAACCAGAAAAATTTTCATCTATTATATTTCATAAAGGTATTTTATAAAAAAAAATTATATAATTTGCAATGATATTTCTTTTTATTTACTCATCTTATTTATTTTTTTAAGGCCCTGTCCTACACCTAGAAAATAAATATATATGTTCGATCAATGTGTTTTTTTTCAACTTTAGATCACTTTTTGAGCGCTTGTTTTAAATTTAAAAATTTAAAAATCTGATTATACCGGTAATGTGTTTCATCATGTTTAGATAACCCCCTATGAATTTCAGACTATTTTTATGAAACTTTTTAAACTTAATTTAATTTATATTAGATTTTCCATATATTTTTTGTATAATAATGACACAAAGGTTATAACAACAAAATTGCCTACAATTCATAAGATAGGTATTCCAAACATGATAGAACATATTTCCTCTAAAATCCGATTTTTAAGTTATGAAAAACGCACTATGATTGCAAGTTGCATAAACAACACAGTTTCGAAAATAACATAAATTTATTAATTTTGAAGAAAAAAAAATAACATGAGCTATTTTAATGTTATAATAAAAAAAATAGTGTTCTAAATCATTTTAAATCATTTACAAAAATTTATTTTTAAAAAAAAATTAATAATAGAAAGAAAAATTAATCAATTTGAATAAAAATTTATTCAAAATTTATTTATTTAGGTAATTTTTGCGAAAAAAACTAGAAACAAATTAATATAGAAGCATTGGTGGTATTGTTATTTTTCCTTATTTTATTTTTTTTCGTTTTTTTTATTTTAATTTTTACAAAACTTTTAAAAAAAAATAAAGGAAGATTTCGGACATGTTTCATAATTCTTTTATATTTTACAAAAATTTATAAATTTTTAGGATTTTTTTGAAAGCATTTAGGTCACAGTCTATAAAATTAAAACATAAAAAAAAACTACAAATAATAAAATATTCTTTATAATTTCTTTTTAAATGTAATTAGTATAATCGAAATTATTACATCTGTTAAAATAAATCATTTAATCAATAAAAATATATGTAAACAAAATGGAAACTACAACATTATATACTGCCCTAAATCAACCTTTATTTAAAAATTAAAAATAAATACTAATAACAGTCCTAATTCAGTTAGGCAGATTTCGAATCAATCTCAAACCTTCTATTTGGATAAATATCTCTCAAATATTTGACATAATTGATCAAATCACGTGAGGCCTATGTTCCTAATGTTTTTTAAATATAAAAGTAGATATTTCATTTAATGAATTTAAAACGAGGCTTAATGTGAGCCATTCCAGGAAAGCAGTCTGTTGAAACTTTTTTTGTTTGATTTTAGTGTATGACATCATTGTCTCGTTGAAAACAGGAAATAGACATACGCCAAATCAATGAGCTGCTCTTTCGATAAAATATTTTGATATTTTGGATATAAATTTGTAATTCCTTTATAAAGGTACATGTTACCTAAAACCTTTTTCCGCCATATAAATATGTATTACATGTCTTGTTAGAAATTTGAGAACTTTGATTTTATTAGCAAGTCAAAGCTTGGCAGATTTAAGTTTTTTAGGATATCGAGTGTTGAAATGAAACGATATAATGTCTTAATCGAATGCCAGCTTGTGTTCGATCAATAAAATTTTCAAAGCATTTTAAATTTCGTGGGGTTATAACATTTTTATTTCACCTTTTTTCCCCGCTGAGAACAGACAGATAGCTTATTTTGGTTATGGGATTTTAGTCTTTTTTTATTCCAAAGGGTTGGATAATCGAGTGTAAATTTAAAAAAATATTTTAAGCAAAAAATAATAGAAGACGACAAATATTATATTACATTTAAAATAGAAGGATACAAACCGTAATTTTAAGTAATAACCATCAATTTGATTCACGTGCGTATATATTGAATATGCTCTTTTTGATTTGTTTTACTATATTTATCTAAATTTAAAATTTTTTAATAAATTATAGATATAATTTATTTGGTGTAACCCTACATTTCACAGCTAGCGCGAATTCGCGACTAATTATACAAAATATGATATAAATATAATAATTTTACATTAATTTTTGTAATACTTCGCCGAAAATCGTGCTAAGATTTTATAGCTTCAGGGACAAAATTCCTTAAAGTGGTTTAAGCCCTGAAGATTTTACTCATTAGATAGCACGTAGCTATTTCATTAAAAAAATTTAGTTCAAATCGTAATCATTTAACAACAACACTCCTGCGAATCCATGGGCAGACCTCTATATATTATCCTTTCCATAAAAAAAAATTAATTTTGAATATTTAATAGTTATGAAAAATCTAATTTTTATTGCGATCTAATTTGATTTAGGAAAGTATATCACATCAGATACCTTGCAGGATGTTCAATCTCAAAATGCGGGCTTAATCAGTGTGAAGATGATGAAAAATCTTATATGGGGAACGATTCGTTTTACTGCTCATATTTTCAATTTCCCTTTACCTCAAATAATAAAATCGGAAAAATTCATAGCCGGTTTTTCAGATCCGGCCCTATCCTTTATTTTCCAGAGCCGAAAAAAACATCGAATTTGATAAGTATTCTCATCAATTTGATTAAAACTATATCAGGTGCTATGTGATTCTTCAACAATTTAATTACTGAATAGGAAATCAGGCACCATTCAAAACTCTAAAATAATTTTTTGACTAAAATTAGTGTTGTTTAAACGGTGCTGAAATTTTTGAAAACGATTAACCCATCATTTTAGCCAACAATATTATGAAAGCCTACAGATTTAGCTCCTAGATAGTAGAATGGCTTGATCATCTGTTAATCTTTTGGCTTGAAGAGTGGATTGGCCGTTTAAACCACACTAACTAAAATAAGAAGATGTTTTGATGTAAAGTAAAAGATCCGTTTTTATTTGCCCCCAATTTAATTTTTTTTTTATAATTATTATTTTTGGAAAATTAATGGTTTTTAAATTATATTTTGGGAATTTTATTTTGTTTTTTAAAAAAAAAATCATTATTTATATTAAACTTCTTTCATTTAATAATTATATATATATATAATATAAAATTTATTAAGTTTATCTTTTTATTATCTAAAAAAAAAAGACATTAAGAACCCCCTTTAGTTTAAATTATTTTTTATGGTTGATTTGGTTTGCTATTATATAATAATAATAATAGATGTACAAAGAAAGTATATTATTATCTCCATTTGGAAAAACATTGCAATCCGAATATTTATATTATTTTTTTTTTTTTAAATGAAGTAAAAACACTAGACGAGACCTTAAAGATTTGTTTATAAAAAAAAATATAATATTTTCTGTTTTCTTCTTTTTTGAGAAGGAGTGTTGCAGTGACCGGAATCAAATTTTAAAAAATTCTTTTTGAGACCTTGCAGCAGAAACCTTCATGGGCCGGGGCCCGCAGCCCGCATGCCCAACCTAATATCATATTTTGTAGCGGATCTGGACCGGGTCTGGATTTAAAAAAACTAATTGTTAATTAGCTTGGGCTAAGCTTGGGCCTAAAATTTATTAAATTTAAATTTAGATTATTTAAAACAGTTGCTAATTTAAAGAAATACTTCTTTTTTTTCTAATAATAATAAATTTCAGTATTGTAAAACAAAATAATTGCCTAAATATATATAAATATTGTCAATTTTCATTTAAATATTAAAAAAATCAAATTTTTGGATATGGGCTTGGGCCGGGCTGGAAATTTTCGTGAAACTTATTATGGGCTTGGATCGAGAATTTTTTTTAACATTAAATATGGGCCGGGCATGAACCAAAAAAAATTTTTTTACTGTGGGCCGGGGCCGAGCTTGGTCAAAAAATTAAGGCCCATGAAGGTATCTGCCTTGCAAGCCCAATTCAGTCATTGTCAATATATCCGGCGTATATCCGATAAGACGGATTTAAAAATCCGGGCCAAGCTTTAAAATAAATTACGAGTACATCCGGATATATTTAAAATAGCATAAAATTATATCAATTATACTAAGTTTGGAAAATCGTAAATTGGATGATTCGAAAGTTGTTTATAAATTTCAATTTTATCCGCGAAACAAATTTTTTTAAAAAAACTAAAATTTCCAAATCTTAAAGGGGCCGGCTAGTGTTGTTAAAAAGCCCGTTTCAGGTAGATTTTAAAAACCGCCCGATTAAGTTCATGATCAAAATAGAATTATCTAAGTCCAAAGATTTTGCATAGCTGACAGAAATGCCTGGACATCTATTTGCCAAAATTCGATTCTTAACATAAAATTATTTTTGCTAAAATCTTCCAATTAGAAAAATTTTAACTGCACAAATAATTTTGGAAATTGAAAATTATAAACAACTTTCGAATTATCCAATTTACGATTTTCCAACTTAGTTTAATTGATATAGTTTTATTCTATTTTTAGAAATATCAGGCTGTACGGGTGTTTTATTTTAAAACTGGGCCCGGATTTTTAAAATCCGTCATCGGATATAAAAGCCGAATGCACTGACATTAACCGACCCGGTTATGCAAGTCTCTGATAAATATAAGAGTTGATATCAAGCATAATTTATAATATTAATATTATAAATATTAATAAATTATGACTATGTTAAGAATTTTGATTAAAATATTTTTTTAATTTTTGAAATCAAGTTTGTATTTTTTTTTTGATGGATTAAAAAAAAAATCTCAACCATAAAACTAATTTATTAAATATTTAAATATTTTATATTTTTTTATCTAAATTTTTTTATACTATATTTTCTATCTTATACTTTTCTTTTATAAATATATAAATTATTAAAAAAGAAATACAATATAAATATTAATATTAATACTTATTTATAACTTATTAAATTAATATACTGTATTTTTTGGTAAAAGAGGGTTGTTTTTTTATATATTATTTGTTTTATACAATTATGAGCATTTTCATAAGTCAATATCTTTATTTTTATAACTATTTATTACATCTTTCCCAAATTCTTTTGATTTAAATTTTTTTTTGCTATTTAAATCTTATATCTATATATTGGCAACCACAAAATTATTGAGACCCGGGTTTAAACGTATATCGATTTTTTTTTGGATTTTCATTCAAAAAAATCACATTTTCAAGTGATCCCATACTTTAAAAAAAATAAAAAAGACAATTTTATTTAGAAAATTAGACTTGTAAAAATTAACATTTTTTTTCATATATTATTAACATACATAAAAAATAAAATACAAAATGCATAAATACATAAAATGCAAAATTCCTTAGAGAGAGGTTTGTGATTATTAATTGGGGGCTAGATTCTTTCATTTTTTTTAATATTTATTTCTCATTTGAAACGCTAATTACCATAAAATATGAGTTTTAGTTTTTTTTTAATATAAGATTAATATTATTTCTAAAAGGATAATAATAATAATAAAAAAAACTTATATATTTTATCAACTTCCAAAAAACAACTTTAAATCAAAAGGTGTAGTTTTTTTATTCCCCCCCCCCTCCACCCCCAGATCTCTTTAATTGCGCGTCAATTCTATTAAACATATAAAAGCAAGAGATGGAGGCATTCCTGCTAAAATTATTTACGCTATTTCGATAAATGAAGCAATATCCGAATTTTAAAATAGTCAACATTCTTATCATCAATATTCTCATGTCCTTAACCGATGTATCACTAATTCTTGCTCAATCCAATGCGTGAGTTTTAATTAATTAGACGCAATATAATATCTCCCCGTTTCATTGAATGTGTCTCCACATAAGTTACAAATTCATTAAGGATAAGATTTGGGCATAAAGTTATCATTTAATTTTCTCTCTCATAATTTTCTATGTTTGCCTTAATCGAATGAACAACTTGTGTAAACTAAATTTATATATCTGAAATTAAAAGAATATGTGTTAAAAAAAAAAAATTCTTAGATAAAAGCCTCCCAAAAACTTTGGATTTATTTGACGATTTAAAACAGTTAGGAGAAGCGAGTAATTTATAAATTAGGATTCGTTTGTAAATAGCAGAGTTGTTAAAAGATACTTTTTAAATGGATCTAGATACAGATACATCGTATAAAATAATATCTAGATACCGATATTTTAATCAAAAATCTATCTAGATACAGATACAGATACCACATTTTTATATCTAGATCCTTTAACAACTCTGGTAAATAGTGTTGTTAACGGCTCGCTTTGAGCCTATTTTTAAAAAAGAAAAGCTAACTCGATATTTTACCCAGAAGGAAATTATGCAAGCCTGAAGATTTTGCTCGAAGATGACACAAAGGTTTGGACATCTAATTAGCAATATCTCGTCTCGGGGGCTTAGACAGTATTTTTCTAGCTAAAATATTGAGGTAGTCGTTTGTAAAAATAGGCCCAAATTTGGCCATTTTAACAACAATAGTTTGTTAATAAATATGTTTTGTAAGTTTAGTTCTAGCAAAGCCTCGTATAAATTCTTTTTAAGCCTCAGTCCGCTCTGAATTCATCTTGGTCCATTTAGTAATTATTTATCTTTTTGGCATATTGTTCTCGCGATTATAAGGTAACATAATGCAAAATTTAATATTATTAACCTTTCATTTTGTTAAATAATAATAATATATATATACTTAAATTGATTTAATATAATTTATTTTCTTGTTGAAATAATAAAATGTTTTTTTCTTATTGTGAGAGATTATCATTTTATTACTACTTAAATAAACATCTTTAATTTTTCGTCTTACCTCGATCCTAAAATCCCAACAGTCTATAATTTTTAATTTGAAAAATGTTAAACACACACTTTTGTGAAGTCAAAAAATTAATAATTGCCTTGCTTTGCTCGGTCCAGGCTGGGGTTTGAACCCATTTTCAGGGTTCTTGTTCTGTCTACAAATATATGATCATTAAAGACTACATATTCACCGTCATATAAGGAGTTTTAAGATCAAGAAGAAAAAAGGATGTTAACTTTACAAATGGCATTTATCAATAGTTATTCTTTCATAGATGTATAGGAATAAATCATAATATTTTATTTAATTATTCTATAAATATATATATATTTATACTCTATTTTTATTATTATATTATTCGTTTATAAAATCATAAACAATATAAATATTATATATAGATAGATAGTTAGTTAGAAAAACGAATGATATAATTTAAAAAATAAAAATACATTCATAAATTCGCATGGGAATATTATTTGATGTATATTATAACATGGAAGTGGTCTGTATTAAATGAATTTTAGAGCTTATCAAATGTCCTATATATTTTAGATCTTTTTTGAGGGACTATTATGATGTCCTATCATATTGACAATTAATTATTTTAGTAAGAGTTAGATGTATAAAAAAAAAGAGTTTAAATTCGTAAATGTTGTGTATACTACAATTTATGGTATATTTTTCGTTTATTTTTAAAATAAGACCGTGCTATTTGCCATCAAATGTCACGGAGTGCGCATGCGACAACGCCGACGCAAAATCGGGATTTTCTTACGTAAACGATTCTAATTCTGACCCGATCGCGATATTGTGTCAATATAATTCGCTCTTTAAAACGACTAAATCGATTCGTAAGACCAAAATTTTGGATAGAACTCTCACCCATTTAACCATGCGTTATAATAATATTGGTATGTTGCAAGGTGATCCTTTTTTTGGTTTCACAAATCTCGAATATCTCGCTATAAATAATGGAAAACTTTGGAACATATCCGGAGATGCATTTATGTCACTAGCACCAAAGTTACGAATCTTGGATCTCCAAATTAATAATTTGAAAACAATTCCTACCTCTTCGCTAGCACCGCTCACTCATTTACGTGTTCTGGATTTATCCTACAATTTATTGAGTCATATATCCGGTCGAGCTCTTTGGGGACTCTCAAACCTGAGAGCTTTGCATTTAGAAGCCAATGAAATAGCTAAAATTGATAAGGATGCCTTTGTCGGACTAGAAGAAACGCTACAAGAGCTCGAACTACAAAATAATCAAATAAAGATCATTCCCAAGGACGCGTTCAATTATTTGAGAGCTCTGAAGAAATTAGATTTGGCCAGGAATTTGATAGAACTTCTGACTCCACAAAAGGCATTTTCTTCGCTTAGATCTTTGCAAACATTGAACCTCGGCCATAATCATATAAAGTTGATAGACGGGGAGGCCTTCGTGGGCCTGAATAATCTGAGAGTTTTATTTCTGCACGACAATCATATCGATAATATAGTTCCGACAAATTTTCAGCACCTTTCGTCCGTCGAATACCTAGTGTTGAGCGAAAACAGGATCCGATTTCTGACGCCATTTTGCTTCAAGGAGATGCGTATATTGAGGACTCTAAACCTGGAGAATAACAAAATATCCACCGTGGCGGATAACGCTTTCAAAGGTTAACGTTTTTTCTTTGGGTGGTGTACGAAACTTGCTGAGGTCAAAATTTTATGCCCTATCAAAATCACGGCGGGACAAAATTTTTTGAATAATTTTTTGTTAGAGACGAGGATTATTTTTGATCCTTTTTTAGGCACGGCTCACAAATTTTATAAAAAATTTTTGTGTTAACTTTTGAATAATCTTGGCTGTATTTTTTTTTAAAAAAATGTTTCAGCAAAAAATTGAAGGTAAATCGAGATATGTCCTAGTTCGATTTATTTTTGATTTATTACTTTAGGAAACCCTATTTTGGTCTGTTTTTTAAGTGTTTGGTGGCTTTGTTTTTTTTTGTTTTTTTCATTATTTTTGTTTTCTTTTTTTTTAGGCTGTTTAGTCGAAGCTATGTAGCCAGTTAAGCAGCCGGCTGTTTAGAAATAAGTCGAATTTTAGGATGCCTAAACCTTTCATTCTATACCTATCTAAACATTTTCTAATTTATTGGTTGCGATATTTTCTTTAAAAAGTATTTTTAAATTGGCTCGACCCGCTAGATCGGATCGAATCAAGCTTAGACTGTGCCGGATTTCTAATATTTTTTAAACTTTTAAGCCCGGCCCGGATATTTGAAATTATACTATTTCCGGGTCGGAAATAGGTTCACATGCACATTTCTTTATGACATGTTATCGATTGAGCAAATTTAAAAAAAAAATGATATTCGCATCCAGAGTTGAAATTGACAATGAGACCAAGTAAAAGTGAATTAGCGAAAATTTAAAAATTATAATAAAACTTTAAAGCAATTAATGAATATTTTGTAAAATTATTTTTATAGTTAACTTAAAATGCTAAAAACTTTCCGAATGTAAGATATAACACTCCAATATTTAAGCGATTAAATAGTGAGTAATAAAGAATTGCGAAAAGATAGATAGGGTGTATAATTCAATTTGTTGTAAGGGCCGGGTATGGGTCTTCGTATTTTCTAGCGGGTCTGGGCCGGGCCTGGGTTTTAAAAATATTTTTAATGGGCTTGGGCTGGGCATTTGGCCGGACTTGGGAAATTTTTGTGAAACTTATTATGGGCTTGGGCCGGACTTGGGAATCTTTTTAACATTAAATATGGGCCGGGCCGGGCTTGGGAAAAATTTTTTTACTGCTTGCCAGGGCCGGGCTTGGTCAAAAATTAAGGCCCATGAAGGTCTCTGGATTATAATACCCCTTGTTCATTTTTTTCCTTACTAAAACTTTCCATAATTATTAGGTCTCGAAGCGTCGTTATCTTACCTCCACTTAAAAGGAAATTTGTTGGACAAAGTACCAAAGGATTCGCTTAAAAATCTTAAGAATTTATGGGTTCTTAATCTAGCCGACAACGTTATCAAGGAATCTAAAAGCGACGATTTCGGGGATAACCTGAAAAACGTTTTAGGTTCCCTTCATATGAGCGGAAATTTGTTAAATAGCGTCCCCACCAAAGCTCTATCCAGTTTTAAAACACTGTGGTATTTGGATTTATCCCGCAACGAAATTTCTTACCTAGCCAACAAATGCTTTCCCAGTATCCCGTTACTAGAAATTCTAAATTTAGCCGACAACAAAATCAACACGATTCACCGATTGGCATTCGATAATTTAAACTCGTCCCCACTTAAGAGGGTGATACTCGCCGGTAATTCCCTGACTTCGTTCCCACCCTCTGACATATTTTTCAATATGAGCTCGATGAGGGCTTTAGACTTCGGCAAGAATAAGATATCCCAGTTGACACCTCACAACTTCAGAGGACTCGACGATGTCATGTCACCGTCTCAGGTACGATCCCTGGATTTGTCACGAAATCAAATCGAAACGGTATTTCCGGAAACGTTTAACGATTTGCAGAAATGCTGCGAAAGCCTTGATTTATCTTTCAATCGAATGAAGATGCTCCGCGCTCACACATTCATTAACTCGTTGGGAATAAAAGGTTTATGATCTAAAGAAATTGAATAAAATATTTAAATTGTTAATTTCGAAGATTCTGAGTTCGGTTCCCTGAGATAATTTGCTGGCGGTTCCGCTTCCTAGATTAGACTCGGTTCCGAGGGTTCCAGGCTTTGGCTGTTCCGGTTTTTTTTAACTCTTATTGCATTATACTATAAAAAGGTTTATTTGATTTATATATAGGAATCAATATCAGTCACAATCATCTCAAGGGTCTAGAAGATGAAACTTTCGTTAACATGTTAGGATTGCACACCCTAAATCTAAGCAACAATCATATTTCAGAGCTAAACTCGAAAATGTTTAAAGGAATACCGTATCTCAATACGTTAGACTTAAGTCGTAATCACATAACTCATCTACAATCTCTAGTTTTTAAATATGTCACAGAGATTGAATATCTCGATTTAAAATACAACAATCTAACATTTGTATCCGCTCATGCCTTAGCTGGACTCCATCGAATAACATCTTTAAGCTTAGCTAATAACAAATTATTTACATTGGAATACGGGACCTTCAATCGTATTTCGTTTAATTCTATTCAAGTTAGATTTTAAATGAAATTTTTCCCTCGTATAAATAATTATAAAATATGATAATAATAATAATATAATCACAAATATATACCATATAAAAATATTTATGAACCAGTATTTAGATTTTATGAATAACCCGTGGATGTGCGATTGTAAGATTAGATGGCTGAGAGAATGGATTCAGGAATTGCAATCGTACAAAGGTGATTCTCATGCATTGAATGACGAAGCTTCTAATGTAAATTCCTTAATTTAAATTCTGATTAAATATTTTATTTTTTTTTAATTATCACTAATCCTATGTATAAACAACAATTTTGTATTTATAATGTATTAAATTTTTTGTTCTTGTAATGAGTTTAACCCATGAGTGGTATGCTTGGGCATAACAAATATCCTAGATATTATCTGATGATATTTAATACCCCTAACGGTTTTTACCTAGCATTTGATTACATTTGCGTCAAAGCGAAACTGTACATATTCCATTAATTGGATTCTGATGCAAGAATAAATTTTATTCCGAATATAAGTAATCCATCTTTTTAAAACTAGATATATGGCTTCAACTGGACTAATTTTATATTAAGATATCTGATTTTAAAGCAAATACACTAAATTGTTAACACGAGCCGATATCATTTTGTCCAAATAGCTAAATTCGTTAATTTGCGAGGTTATAAAGTCCAAAAAATTTCCACATGTGGTTCTCATTTAATATTTTAATCCGACAAGTGGTATTTGTAGTTTTACCTCCACAAGTCTATATACAGCATAATAGACTGAAAAAAATCCTATCATTAATTATTTGATGGAATTTGTGATAAATTTTTATTAGAAACAGATTATCTAAACAAAATTTGGATTGTAGATACAATGGGGTTAGCGATTTAATGAATTTTTTGTTGATTGTCGCACATTAATCTAAAAATTAACACTTGAAATATTATCCCCTCCCCCAACACTAACGAAGTATCTTATTGCTAGCAAGAATGCGCCTGTCATATTTTTATCTGGATTTTCGGTAGCCTCCTACCATTTTGGGCTAAATTATATTTTTGCAAGGCTTCGAGTATTTTTAATTGAACGATTTTTAAGATGTAAATATTTTTGGAATTAAAATGGACAATGATTTATATATTATTTTTTTTGAATATAAATACACTATTATTTGAAAGAAACCAAGTTTATACTTAAATCTAAATATTAATTAAATTAAAAAATTATTTAAGAGATTTTTATAGTAAATTATAAAATTATATATGTAATTTTACTTTATTTACCAAATTTTTTAACAAATTATAATAAAATTTTTATTTAACATCAAATTTTCAAAATTTTATTTTTATATTAATTTAAAATTTCTAAAATATATTGGAATTCGCCTTAATTGTACGATAACCTTTCCTCGAATCTGCTCTGGTTGCAGAACTCTTATAGATTGCATAGAAGATACAGTTTGCACTTCAATTGCAATTTTTTGAACCAATTACCTTTAAAGTATTTACAACCCTGCAATACTAAAACCAACAGAACTTTTTAGATCCGATGGAAAGGGCCTGACAGAACCATCTTGATCCCATGGAAACAATAAAAATTCCTTGTTTGGGACTATTCTTGTATAGATCCATTAGCCTTATCCAACCAAACTCCAAACGTACTCGAGCAAAATAAACAGCTTAAAATTTCTAAATATTCTGAAACTTGAGAATATCTAAAACCTTAACTTATTTTGGTAAGATTGTCTTATCCTACTTCAAGGATTTAGGATTTCACATCTGCTAGCTTATTGGCGATGCTCGAGAAGGTTTCTTCCGCAGACCATAGCTATCCTTAAAGAGAATTATCAAAGTTTCAATGGCAGTCTTCTCTTCACAGATCTTCTCTAGACTTATTCTTCCTTCCTTCCTACGTTATATTTCATCTTTAATTTTTTAAATTTTGGATTTGTTTTTTTTATATATAAACCAATTGTTTATTTTTTTAAAACATAAATATTGTATATTTAAAAATATTTATAATCAAAATTTATCTTATCGTATTTTTTTTTAATATTAAAATATAGATGTGGAAATTAGTGATCTGCATCGGCTAATTTTTCAAGCCCAGCCCAAAAAATTTTTAAAAAATTTACAGGCCTGGCCTGAATTTATTTAAATATAGAAATTCATTTTTATAATTACTCAAAATAAAAGATGATATGTTATATGGCGTCTAGTTTTTATAAATAAAATCAAATATTTTTATTCTACATAAAAAATTTAACATAAAATTGATAAATTTAGATACATTTGTAAAATAATTCCAAGGCCCGACCCGGCCTGAATTTGTTAAAATAATATTAGGCCCCACCCAGTTTAAGAAAAATAGACATGGCCCGGTTACGGGCCGGATCTACTTTTGCAGATCTTTAGCGGAAATAATGTTATAAATATCAGGAAAACAAATATCAAAGGTTAATATCGAAATTTGAATGATATATAACAGTTTTAAAATGGAGGTGAGGCGTGTTATCGTTCAATTACTCGTGTTGTAATTTTACCAATATTACTCAAGGGTTAAATATTAAATAAATTAATATTATTCCTCAAAAATACTATAATGTTATTATTTAATAATCTTTTTTATATTATATTTTTTACCCTTATATCGAAAAGAAATTGCAAAAAACGCTCTGCTACGCACCGCATCACTTAATGAATACTTGTTTGATGTGTATACCATCAGAGGCCTATGTATGCATCGTAGATGATGAGTATTCCGACATTCTTTCCAAGTGGATGCCGGGTCCCTTGCGCAAAAAATTAAGCTCCTTTGGGACTTCCAAAGATCATTTTAGTTGGATTCAAAGAGCAAGGAGGGAAAGGAAGTACAAAAGACTGATCATATTATTAACAACTTTATTAGCACTCTCCGCTCTTGCAATTTGTATCCTGACATCTTTTATTCTATGGTGGTGGAAGCAAAGACGTAGAAATAACACCTCTGACTTTAATCGCAATGTATCTAGCAACCCTGATACGTACAAAACCACAGTAGGAACTGAAAATGAACCGTTAAACCGAAATCTGAATGGTGCGAATAATAATAATACCCTAATCAATGAGAGTTTGATTAAAGATAGAGATCCTCTAAGAAATTTAGGCCGCGACGAAAAGGATTTGAGATTATATTCCATCGAAAGGGACGTTAACAACGACGGCGTTTATTATTCCGATTTCATAGGGAGGAAGCAAATGTTGGCCAATCGCCAATTGACTAACTCGGTATCGAGTAACGAGTTTTTCAGACATTTGGAAACTCAAATCGATAACTTTAAATGTAAAAACACCGAAACCCCCGGAAAAAACCGACCGGGAGATGATATCATCTACCGATGCTACCATGATGGCAAGGATCTAGGACACATTTGCCATCCTGAATCGCACATATACGAGAATAATAGCATCGTTATATCTGCCGAAAATCATCTTGATAAACCATTGCTAAATAATCTTAGGCATTCGTGCCACGTTTCCTCGGATTTAAGAACAGATAACGATACCGATAATAATATTCGCAAAAATTCCAATAATTTTATAAACAACAATGGCAATTACTTGTACGACACGATAAAAACGTTCGCCAATAAAAATGAAATTGGGGGTAAAAAGACTAAAGAAATCCTCAAAAAATCGCTGAACTCTTGTTCCATCTCTTCTTCCAATCATCACCAGTACTCCAAGATTTTGAACGAAGAACCCGGTAGTGCAAATAATTTAGAAAAATTTACTAATATTACAAATACTCAAAGAAAAAATGATCAATTAGAATCTAATCCCAATCCTCACGGGAGAAGGGCGAATCATAAATCCTACCATACGCAAATTCCCGTTATTGGGCAGCCATTTAAAATTTTTGCGCAATGTTCTAGTTCGGAATATATGAAATCGTCCGATAATTCTTTAACCACCAAAAACCTCGAATTGACTCGTACTCAGAAGTTGGCTGACACGCTATATAACGCGTACGACGGATGCGAGAAATCAAATTCTATATCCGTTTTTATAAATTCCTTTGATAATGACGACATTTTGGATATTAATTGCGAATGGGATAAAGGGGCCATCATTAAACAAACCAAGACCGAAAAAATCGCAGTATAGAAGATTTTTTTGAATATAATTTTAAAATATTCGTATTTTTTTTATAAATAACTGTAAGATTGGTTATAATAAATGTAAATGATTTTAAAATATTATACATTTTTCTAAATCTAAATTTTTCATTAAAAACAAAATTCAAATACACAAAAAAGATTAAATATATTTTTGATAAATATTATTGTCAAGAATATCTTCAGGAACGCTATATATTAAAATCTATTGGTATTTGGTGATAAAATCCAATTTTAATCATTTTTTTATAGAGTCTAACAAAAAAAATGAATCTGATATATAATTTGACTGGTATAAATTAACTAAATGTATACGTTGTAATAAGATTAGCGTGATATGGAATCTCTGGAATTCAAAAATTCAACGTAAGAAGTAAATTATTTAAAAATCCCCACGTTTTCTTGGGAATATTTTTAAAAATTATGAGGATTTGGAACAATTATGCAAAGTCTTAAAATTTTAAAAATGAATTTGGAAAAATTTATAATATTTTAGAATAATTTATATCATTCTTTATCAAATTCCAAATGATAATTTTTATAATTTTGATGCTTAGTTTAAAAACCAGATAAAAAAAATATAATATATGATGGATTTTTAGTTTATTTGATAATAAAACTTTTAACGCAAGGTTGGAATTTTTTTTTTTTACAAAACATGGATTTTAGGCAGCATACATTTATTTTTGGGTATAGTAAATCAATATTTAAAATTGATACTACCAATTTTCTATAAATTCCGAGTGAAAAAAGTTTAAATAAATCTATTAAATTTCGACAAGGTTTTAAATAGTAGAGTTTATTTAAAAATTTTAACTTTTTCTCCCTTTCAGTGTTATATTGTCATTATTCATTCAAAACTACGCTTTAAGGTTTTGCATAATATACAGGTCTAAAGCTAACCTCACGTCATAGATGGTTAGACAAATAATTTTTATCTTAAACAAATTTTAAAACACTAAAATTTAGCGGGTTATTATTTTAAAACAAAATCCTAAGCAACATTAGGCGCCCATATGCAAATTCCGTTTTATTATACTCAGAGACCTGCAGAGTTACCATTTCCACAGCCTGACCCGGCCCAGATTTTATCAAAATATAATGCATTTATTCTTACTTTTTATAGCTAATGATATCGATTTTAAATATTTGGGTTTTAAAATATGCAGCCCAGACCGCACGGGTATTTTTTTTAATAAAAAAATATTAGGGCTCGATCCTGGTATATCCAAAAAAATTAACCGAGCCTGCGGGTCTATGATTATACTCCGTCCTGCCTAATAAAATTAGTTAAGAATTTCTCGTCAAATTTGTGAATACATGTTATTTAACGCAATTTTCTTATACTAATTTTAATAGTTTATTCAAGGTGACAAATTATTTCTTTTTTTTTTACTATTTATATTAAATATTTAAGCAATATATTATTTCCCCCCCCCCCGTTCAATTATTTCCTTATTTAAGTAAATAAAACTAATATTATTTTTACCATATAATACTCAATTTTTCTCTGTAAAAAAAATACATAACTATAAATATACTAAATTAAAAAGAGAAAATTTTATTTATTCGTAACTCAAGGCATGCTGCTGAGGGCTTGATAAAATACTTTATAAATTTTCAAACAGGAATACAGGAATAATCTAGATTTTTGGAAATGTTCTAAAATCATTTAGCTTATTATAATATCCTTTCTAAATTCCTAATCCAAATAAATAAATATTAAAAGTTTTGTCTGACCGGTTTTTCATATTTTCTTTCTTTTTTTCTTTATTTTTTTCATTCTTTCTTAGCTTACATTTATTTTATAAAAAAATCGAGATAAAGTTAATAGAGAAGGCATATTTTAGCGTTATCAGGAGTAAAAAAATGGAAGGTTTATACCTAAATCAGGTCTGGCAACCCTGGATGTAATTTAGAAATATTTAATAAGGATGGCTTTGGAAGAGATTCGCAACCAATTAATTCACAACTACGGATCACTCCCAATAATTAAGCCTTAGTAAGTAATATAATAACACATATTTGCCCCTTGGCGATAATATTCCCCGTAGTAACTATTTGCCCCTTTAATAAGCATATATAATAAATGATATTTTCCCCCTTGCTGATAATATTTTCTCGCTTATTAAGAATGATAATAAATAATATTTGCCTCTTTGACAATTATATTATCCACCTAGATGGATATTAATATAATAAATTATTATATGTTCCCTTAATGATAATACGTGCAATATTCCTAAAACAAATTATCCATTATTCGAGTAGTTATTTAACGAATAAAAATAACACAATTATCCAATCTTTTTTAACTGAAGGAAAAAAGTGACGATTTTTAAACAACTAAGTTTTATACAGGATAATATGTTTTAGGTACAGTATTAAAAAATCATTGGCAACAGTAAAAAAAATCTTAGTAATTAAAGAATGATCGGTTTTAGCTTTGAGGTGATGCCAGTAAGATAAAATTTTTAAAATGATTTCAGATTTTGTATATTGGTTAATGCATTATTTGTTTTTCGATATTGTATTACGATACTTTGAAAACTAGCTAATATGTTATGTAATAAAAAAATAATTCGCAAATCTTAAATGAAGGAAATGATGAATATTAATTATCACGGTTGTTAAAAGATACTTTTCAAATGGGTTTAAATTTTACAGATCTAAAAATGAATCTAAATACAGATATTTCGTCTAAAAAAAATCTTATCTAGATATCGTACTTACATATTATATTTGCATACAGATACGATTTATTACAAATGTTTTTAGGTATATATATAGAATTTTCCGCAAGATAAATTTTGTTTTAATTATATAAGATGTGCATAATGCCTAACTTATTATTCTATTGTTAAAATTTAAATCTTGAATTGAGCTAAAATAAAATATTGAATTTTTAAAGTTTTAACACATATACAAAATATATAATTAAATGATAAATAATAAATAATAATTGTTACATTAAATACAGAAAATATACAATTATGATAATTATTAGATTTTAATAATAAATCAAAATTTTATAATTAAGATGTGGTCATCCATTGCGTAAAATAAAATTTGTTTGGTTTGTTTATGTAATGAAATAAACTTAGTCATAATATCTAATAAATTTAATTATTATTTATAAAATATAAAAGTAAAATATATATGTATCTAAAAATTATCTAAGGTGGCAATGGCATAAGGTCTCCCTCTCTACCTTCCATTAGTGCGTTCCTATCCTCTCGCCTGTCTTGAGAGCCAATCATACACACTCACCATCTTTACCCCTTGTTTCTTCACACAAGTCTCTCTCCTCGCTCATAGGAAATCTAATTGACAACTCCGTTGCATACTTTAAATTGAGGAGCTAACCCGAAGACCATTTTCTACTCTCCTGCATTTCCGCAGCTAGCGGTTACAAATTTCTCAAGGGTTTCCCATCGATAAACCTTGACCACGTCTAAGCAATGATGAGTAACGTCACGCCATCGATCTTAGACTTAATTGTAATATGGTGATACCCTATCAGTATATCCTCTGTCAAACATCGGTCAAATCCAAAGGCCGTCACTTTTTGCACTGCAAGCGTTGTAGATGCAAATTAAAGAAACGATACTATTTACAGGGCCATGAAATCTGCTGGCATCCCGTGAATTCTCGAGCCTATCGGCCTATAATTCCGATGGTAAGCTGCCTGATGGTTCTACCATGATCCCTTGGAAGAAGGGGGGAATTCTTAACCTGGGATTTCTCATGCATCAATCCTCTTGCCTTTCCAATATAAATAGAGATGCTCTACTGGACTCCGAGACGAATAAACTGGCTAAATATTCGTCATCGCTACCTGCCAACTATAATCCTTATCATCATCACGACTCTATCATCGTTCGACTTTTATGCCTTGGCCTTTTTTAAAGAGCTGGGAAACCTTATCTCTGCTAGGACCGAAGATCCCAACGAAGGATTCTACCTACGTCAAAGGTTAGCCCTAAACATAATAAAGTGCAATCATCTCAACTTTATACTCTCAATGACCGAAACCCCCTGATTGAACATCCTGTACATAGGAAAAACTTAAGTTATTTTCCTCCCAATTATAATGTTGACGCTAAAAAGGAACTTGGATCTCAATCGATAAAAGACATTAAAAATTAATAACTTAATATAATTGTGATTTACTAATATTTCCCAATACATAAAAATTTGATATGGGTGTTAAGTGATCAAATGAAAGGTAATTAAAAAAAATTTGAATATTCACACAATTCTCATATATATATATATATTGTTTTATTGTAAACCAACAAAGGACTACTCGACCAACTTCGCCACAATAATTCAAAATGATTGACATCATATCGATGTTTGACATGTGTAATATATAATATTGTCATAAGATATTATATAAAACTAAATATATAATCTACGAATATACATTTAAACATTTGATTGATATTGGATATTATGATATTATATAAATTTCCATATATATAATGTAAAAATACACAATTACAACATATATAATATTAATTATCCCGTTAAGTAGGGTGGTCTAGGTCTCGGGATAAAAATTGAATAAAAATGAGAGTACTCACTCTTGGTTTTAAACGGTAATACTTGATCTGGAAGAGAGGAGGGGAGATTTATAAATTAGAATTTGAATTATCTATCAAATAAAAGCGAATATAAAAATGATTTGAAGACTGCAATAATTGTCTTCTTTCTTGGTCTTCCCTGGATAACATATTAGCAGCAAGGGTGAGAGGGGATTATAAATTTAAAATTTGGTATGGATATCATATGCTAAATCCAGGGATCCTAACCAAAAAGAATATCATTCATGTTAAGATGTAGTATAAAGTTCCGGTCCAGTTATTTACCTATAATTCTAAATCTTTATACTTTATATTAGTCACAAATTATAATAAAATTGTTTGAAATTTGATCGCGTAATTTAATAGATTATTGATTGGGTTACACATTATTAAAATAATTTGATTAAAAGGAAAATTTTTACTTACCACTTATGATATGGCCTACTTAGAGTGATGATTAATATTGATGCCTAAATATTTTTATTAAGCTTTTGCGCCCTAGCCAAATAATATGTCAGGATTCAAAAAAATTTATCCTAAGCTAGAATTCCTTAACCTGAGTAATTACATTCAAATTTTTTTTAAATTAGCTTATATTTGTTTTCCATATCGATATTTTTATGTAAATAAAAATATTCCTGATTCACTTATTAAGAGGGAAGAGTTGACTTCCTATTAGATAGATCTTATAATTAGCTCGAATAAAAATAAACAAATAACATTAAAAATAAATAAAGCAAGACGTGTTTAAAACGCATTTAAAAATGTATTATCGCGATTAATGTTTCTTATTATTTAAATTTTTATTTCTTAAAGGGATTTCTTTAAATACCGTAATGATCCTGGATAGCCTTGTTAAAAATTTCGACATACATTCCAATAGTTTACCTAAGCCGAAATATGTTGTTGCTTTTGGTAAAATTAGCAACTAATAAATTAGAAACTAGGCTAGCGTAAAGATTCGGGTAACAGAGATGACGCGTTGGTTAATAAAAAAATCTTTTTCTTTCCTAACTAAACTGCTAATAAAAGAACTTTTGATGATGCCCTTAGATCATATTTATTTTATTTTATTTATATATTAAAAAAAGAAATTAGATGTATTTTTATGAAGTTAAATTTTGTATTTATTATCACTAAGATATTCATGATCATTAATAAAATAAGATTAAACATTATTTTCTAAAAAAAAAAATTATTTATTTTTCCAACCAGAGCCAAACCATAATTTCTTATTTTAATAGGTAAATTATGAGCTAATTATTTAACATTTATCTTTTACTATCAAAATAAATAAATTTTCTACGTGTTTAAAAGTAAACATTGATTAATAGTAATCAAAATATAGTAAAACATATTTTACATTTTTTTATTAATGACCCGAAAATATTTCCTTACTTTACTTTTATTCACTATATTAAATAAAATGCGGAAAAACGCGAGAAGTTTATTTAGCTTTTATATATTAATTGGAATAATTCTTGCGATATATATTTTTCAAAGCGATGACGGTATTTTAAATCGTTCATCTAATCTGATGCGAGTCGTTTACGAAAAATTACACGAAAATTTGTACAACATTATCAAATTGATGCCAAGTCAAGTTTTGACTAGCAATGAAGATATGGAAAATAAAACATTTGATGAAATCAAGAAGGTATTACTATGGACATCATTATTTGATGATTCTACATGGGATAAAAATCTAGGAGCAGCCCAATTTAAGCATTGCAAATATTCATCGTGCGAACTTTTGAACGACAAAACTCAATTGTCAAATTCAGACGCACTATTATTCCATATAAGGGATATTGGTGAATTGCCATTTAATCATTCGTATAATCAAATATGGATATTTTATATGATGGTAAAAAAAAGTAATAATTTGATAAAAATGTAATTTAAATTAATTTGTATAAATTGAAATTTGATTGTGACTCAAAATTTTGGGCCAAATTAAGGAGTTTTCCGAATTATAGCGTGTTAATTTTTTTTTTAAATATGGATCGTTAATTGCTCAATAAATCGTTTAGTTCAACAAATATTTACAGTCATAATATATGACGTGTGCAAATTTTTAATTCCCCCCCCCCCCTTAGACATATATAAAGGGGAGGGGGGTTATTGTTTTTTTGTTTTATTCATTTATTTGTATTATAAAATTTATCATCTTTTAAAACAAGTGGTACTGTAAACATTCCTTACTAAATCGAACGCTTTCGCGTTTATCATTCCTTGATAATTGATAAAAATTGAACAACGCGTTCACGTTCAACTTTCACCTTCAAAAAAAAATGAACGCGTTCTAGTTCAAAAATTTAAATACCATTAAATTTTTGTAAATATATTAGCCAAATTTTTATAATACACGAAAAACTTTTATATATTAAAAAAATATATTTATATATTAAATAAAAAAATAATAGCAAAAATATTTTTAAAATAATAATGAATTTAATTTATGATAAATAAACGTTAAAAATTTACAATATATTTTTATTTGTATATGTAGTAAACTATATAATATATAAATACACTTAACCATTTTCAAAATTTATAAAAAAAAACATTTATTAAATCGTTATTAAATTCATGAAAATTTGTTTTTTATAAAAAATACTACTTTACGGAATTTTAAAAAAATATATAATTTAACAGTTCTAGAAATTTCAAGAAATTTAACAACCAACGACTTCATAATACAAAGTATAATAGTAGATATAATGGAAATATAATTAGTGCAAATACTTATATGAGGAAAAAGGGGGGGGGGGGGATTTTAAATAATTTAGGGAAGAAAAAGAAAATCTAGATTAATCGGGCTCCTCGGGGAATGAATCTATGAAGCATGTGAAATTAGATTTTATAATCTGAATTCCTATGCGTTGACGTAAGTAGACGCCTTCTTTTAGGTCTTTTGATTTTGTTCTTAAGGTTCTGTCAATCTTTTTAATTAGGCTAAGAGCCTGACTTCCAAGGGATGTTAAGGTTGTCGTGACAACTGGTACGAATTTATACTCATCTGGAATATCCAATATTTATTTGTATTAAAAGCTTCGGTGTATTTTAAAATGTCTTTATTGATGTTGGAGAGTGAGAGTGGGTCAACGCAGGAGAAATCCCACGCTAGAAATAGGTCATTCTCTCAAGGAATTTGTGTAATTCCATCGGGTCGTCTCCCATCCGTAAAGAGGCCTGAGGGTTCTAAAGTGGCAGGAAAGCCTGCGGATTGTAAAGCTCGTTTTATGAGAGCATTACATCTGTTATGCCGGATTGAGCGTCTACTGCTAAAAATGCATTGGAGGCAATGACGACCAGTTTGACTTACTGGCCTTTTGCACTTGGCGCACTTATATGAAACTGAGGCTGTTACATTTAAACGAATAGCTACAGCAAAACTGAATTCTTGATTTGAAAGTTCGAGATCAAGATTTTTAGAGGGGATGGCATCCAAATATTTATGTCCTGAACCTTGGTTGATAATAGGGCATGGTCTTCAGATCGCAGTGTCGAAAAGATGTAATCAACGGACCTTGCAATCATCGGATTATCCCAATCCTTTTGTGGTTGACATTCATCTCCGACTGAGGTTTGAAATATGACATAGCCTTTGTCAAGCAGTATATCTGGCAAGGTCAGGTGATCAGTTATTATTTTGGAGCTTGCCAATCTGGACGAGATGAAAATGTCATTTAATTATTAATATATTTCATTTCTAAAAATTGCAAAATATTCAGAGATATCCCAAGATCACTTATTCATTCCCATCATTTCCACTACCTTGACTACCTTTGGGAATCGTGCTCTTTCTTTCTTCAAGGAACTTGGATCGCTAATCCGCAAACTAACAGATGAACCTCGTGAAGGCTTCTTCTTAAGACAAAGACTCGCAATAGCAATTCACAGGGCCAATAACATCAGCTTCATTGGCAGCCTCATCTCACATGATGATTAGAATATATTTTATAATTTTAATCGCGTAATGAATAATTTTTATATAATAACTTTTCAATGTTCATTTTTATATTATTAAACATAAATATAATTTTATTAAAAAAAGAAAAAGATAATATAAATAAAAAATATATAACATATAATATGTTTATTTGTTGATAAATAAAATACTAACATTAAATATAAATTAAATAAATTATTATAATAAAAAAATAATTATTAATATATTTCATATAAAATTTAGTTATTTATAATATATATAAAATTATAATACTTAAAATTATGTTCAACTAGTGTTGTTAAACGGCTCTATTTGAGCCGATTATTAAAAACGGCTAAATCAATGCTTTATTCAGAAATATATTATGCACCTAAAGATTTTGCTCATAGTTGACACAAAGGTTTGGACATCTATTAGCGAAATCGAGGCTTAGACAATATTTTTCTGGCTAAAATATAGAGTTAGCCCTTTTTAAAAATCGGCTCAAATCGAGCTGTTTAACAACACTCTATTCAACTTTTAAAATATAAAAACCCTTGACAAAAGCAAATTTCAAATAATCACTCTAAAAATAGGATAAATTTATCAGTTTTCTGCAATTTCTTCAAATTCTATCAACGGGGTTCGAGGTTATGCATATCCAATGGACAAATGAATTAGAACTTTTTAACATATAAAAATATATTTTTTTATCATGCATCACAACAATTCGGAAACATGAAAACATCAACATTCAAAATTAATCTGAATTAAATATTGTAGAAACAATCGATTGGCTGCATCTCTCATTAAAACTGCAAAGTAGACCCTATTATTTTGCAGATTTGTTGTTGGAGTCACTGGAAACAGCTTTTCATCAGTGATCCAAAAGAAATGAACTAACCATTGAGGGTATTTTTGTAAAAGTTATTTGGTACGTACCAGACTGGTAAATCTTATTCACAGCGTTTAGATTCTGTTTTTGTTTCTTTTAAACCATTTCAGCTGAAGATTTTTGTGGAAAATCCGGTGCACTGAAGTTTGCGGACTCGATGAGTTGTTTTGTGGTTACCAGGTCAATCTTCTTGGCTCAATACAAGTGTTCTAAACAAAATCAACATCTTTTTGGTGATATTTGTAGTATGGGGATGATACAATTTCTATTTCTTCATTCTAAATCATTTGAATGTCATTCGTATCAAATAACTAGTCAGAATTCATATCATAATTATTCTGTACATAGGCGTAGCCAGGGTAGGGGAGGTGGGCTCAGAAATTATTTGCATTTTAATCTAATAAAAAAAAATCCTACTTAACACTCAACCACCCCTTTCGCTCCTAAAAAGATGTACATAACATATCACTATAAACAGACATTTAATCAAATTTTAAATTAATTTAATTTAAATTTACTTTTATTATGAACATAAAAATAAAGTTAATAATTTGAATATATTTAAAAAGATATATAAAAAAAAAATTTTAAGTAACTAGTTACTTCTGACAGTTACATTCCAAAAAATATAACAAATTACATATTATTATTTTTTACTTTAACAAAAAAAATTGAGATGTGACTAGACATTAATTTATGGTCACAATAACATGGCGTATTGATTATTCTTAATATATAGGAAAACGTATGCTCTATGAACAGAAAATATTATTTATTTTTACTCTTTTATTTATAAATATTATCAAATCTTTTTTAAAAAAATTTTTACTTATAATACAAAAAAAATATGATAGGAATCTCCTATTTTAACTTGTTCAAATTCTCCAAATATATCCTACCATCTAGACAAATATGATTATATCTTCAACTGGACCATTACTTATTTGCCCCAATCGGATATCTACAGACCATACTATGACACTCTGAAAATCGAATTTAAAAAAGTGGAATCCAATCATTCCAGCAATTATAAAATGTATTCTATGGGCAAAAAAGGTTTAGCTATAAGTATTATGAGCAACTGTCATGCACATAATAATCGACATAGTGAGTATATATTTTTTTATAAAGAGGTTCTTTTTATTTCTAATAATCCTTAATCTATATAAGATAACTTTATTAACAGCGCTCTATATATATAATGGAATTATTCCATTTAAATGACCTCTATTATTTAAATTAAATACAATCACTTTCATATTCAAATAATATTTTAATAAATAGTATCTTTATGATAATTAGTAACAATATATGAAACCCGATAATCTCTATAAAATATTACATTAAACACGATGACCTCTCTATAAAATTTAACAGGGTCTTCCTTTCTTTTATTATTTATAATTTTATATCACCGGCTGATTCATTCACTTGTGATACTATTTGATCTATGTTAGTATGGAGGTAAGGTAAGACAACATGTTTATTATTAGCTTAAATAAAATGAATTCATATTTGTTTTTTTAAGTGCAATGAGGCCAGCCCCAAAAATTATGGGTGGGGATGATATAGGTGGGGATGCTTTGGTGTAGGCATAGTTTTTCCTTCTCACTCGATCCATCCGCAGATCTGAACTAAGAATGTTCAGTTAAGGTCTATGAGATTGGACGTTTTCCGTTGAGGCCTCCATATTATTCCTTGCGGGTGGAATTAATTGCTCATGATATTTCCCTTTCTGAAAAGTCGATAAGTATGAATGTAATGCATAGGAAAAATTTTGATGGAATCTTAAGTAGAAAGTATTATTATCAAAGGGAGATAGCAAAAAAAAAAGGTTATAGGTTGCAATTATCAACACTCTTTTGATGTTTTGGCTGCATTATAAGCGTAAGTAAATAAACTTGGGGGTTAAGTTAAAACTAGGTTTATAGTTGTTGGCAACTGATTTCATACATAGTGAGATATTTAAATATTTATTTCTAGGGGTGTTTACTTTAATGTTTTGATGAATAATATACAAGGCACCATGGGCGTACGCAGGAATTTGGTGTGAGGGAGGGGAGGGGGGGATAATTAAAATTTTTAAAAATGAAATTAATGTTATTTAAAAATATCAAGCATAAATTTATTAGGACTAATAACTATTTCTAATACACAAATTTAAATTAATATGAATTATAAAAAATTAAATATATAAACCGGTATATAAAAATAAATTTGAATTAAAAAATATTAAACGGATATAACCGGTGGCATATAAATACTTTAAATAAATCTGATTTATAAAATATTAAGTGGATATAACCAGGATATGAATGACTATAAAATAAATAACCCATAATAAAAATTTAAATTTTTTTGAGCCTTTAAAATTTATATATAAAATATAAAAAATTTAAATGTTGGAAATATGAATAATTATATTTTTTTTGTAAAAGAAAAATATATAAGACATTAAAAAATGATTGCACAAAAAATATTATAGAAACATTATATTTTTATAATATAAAATCCAATCTTCGTTGGAATTGAGATAATATTCAAACAATCTACTTTCAGAAGTTGTAATTCTTAAGTACGTTTTTAATCTTCTTAAAGAAGAGAATGTTATTTCATTAGTTGCAGTACTAATGGGAAGAGTTGCTAATATATATAATAATTTCAATATATTGGGAAAATAATCTAAAAGATGTTTGAAATGATGCAAAGCATCCATAGCATTTTTTGGGACTATATCAACCATAGTTAATCTTTTATACCATAGTTGGCATTCAGCTAATAAAGCATCATGAGATACATTAACTCTTCATGATAAAAATCTGATAAATATTTTATTTATTTTTTATCACCATCTGAAAAAGGTTCAAAGGGCTTTTGCGGAAGTAATATCTGCAGATTGGTAAGCTTAAATAGATTTCTACCAGCATATCGTGGTCCAAACAGGACACATATCTTGCAATAAGCTCCACCATCTTGGCTGGAGTATACTAGCCATAACCATCTAGTAAAATAGCTATTTTGAAATTTTAACTTTCGATTAGCACATAAAGTTTTGTGATATTGCAAATTGAGGGGTGGAATATAAATCTATTATTAAATAAAATATTTATCATAGGTATCTTTTATATATACCTTTTTAAGACGTATATGTCTTTCTTCTAGGCTAATATTATCTTTATCTAAAAAATGTGCTATATCATATGGATGATCATTGTACTCTAGTTTTTATAATGATTTTAGTTTTAAGTTTATGTCTAAATATTGAGATGTAAATTAAAATTATTTTTAAGAAGATTATTGCTGCACATTGTTGCAATCTCATTCTTTTACTAAATTAAATACTAAAATTATTATTTATTAAATAATACCAGCTAAGTTATTATAAAACTGCCCAAATGTATTTTTAGAATAACTAACCTTTAGATGGCTCTATATCCTGACTCTCAATTATTCTTTCAACAATTCTTTCATTATTTGCTATTATGGGAGGGGTTTTAATTGCTAAAAATATTTTAAAATATAAATTATATTAAATTATTATACTATACTTTTTTGCTTTATGGTATGATTTTCACTATCTTCAGTGTTTTTTTAAAAAAAAGTCTAATATCCATGACTAGAAATTTGAAAATGGTGAAAAAATATAATACCGGGAAATTTAAAAATAATAGATAAATATTACGCCAAGGAAAACTTGAAAATGAAATTAATTGATAAAATAAATTAGAAATGAAAAAGGTAATAATATAAAAATTTAAAAAGAACAAGATAGGAATAAATATAATAAAATATAAATGAATATAAACAATAATATTTTTGAAAAATATATCCGGCATCTGCATTTTTTAACTTTGAAGGGGAAGGGGGGGAAGGGGGGTTGTCCCCCTACCCCCCCCCCCCTGCTTACCAATGCAAAGCACCTAACATTTTTTATATAATATTATTTTAAAAACAATAAACGCCTTTTAGCGATACAAATATTCGAATATTATAGTTTTCTAGTTCTAATTATTTTGAATATAATCACATTTAAGGATTATAAAAAATTTATTATTAGATTAAATGAAACATAATTATTGTTATATATCATTTTATTAATAATTATATTTACATCCAGTAATTTAATTTTTAACGATTTGTTTAAATTATAAGAAAAAGAAATCAGAACTTCTTTCTTTCTTTCTTTCTTTCTTTCTTTCTTTCTTTCTTTCTTTCTTTCTTTCTTTCTTTCTTTCTTTCTTTCTTTCTTTCTTTCTTTCTTTCTTTCTTTCTTTCTTTCTTTCTTTCTTTATTTCTTTCTTTCTTTCTTTCTTTCTTTCTTACTTTCTTTAGTTGAGTATATAAATAACTTATTAACTGCGGCATTTTCAGTTTAATCAAACCTATATCAAGGGATAGATCTAACTATTCAAGGTCAGCGAGACGGTTCACTCGGTTTGGGTAGAACCGTGGCTACTTAGTCTTCTAGTTGACTATTTGCAATTGTTTTTCATTGAATCTCTCATTATAATTTGATATTTGTGATTGTATAAGATTATATTTCTTTGTATATAAACAAAGCTTAACAATTAATTTACTAACTGTCAATGTACGATCCACAATTTTTATTGAACTAAAAAAAAGTAAATTTCGAAAAAAATCCGTCTAAAATATAAAAAAAAAAGGCTCAGTCAAAAATGAAAATAGCCTAATTAAACATATGATAATCTCTTTTTTCCTATATATTGTCTTCATATAATATATGGTGGTCTTGGGTTAGGTCTGTGCCGGAAGGTAACATTATATATTAGCAAACTAAATATAAATCATTAATTAACTTCTATTCCTTCCCTATGAGAGTAAAAAAATTTAGACAAAATAAAGTAGTGAAATAGATTATCGTGTAAGATGTTAGAATCTATCTAACAATATAATCTTTATAAAGATGATATTATTATTATAATATAAATACATTTATTTCTACCAGACCAAGGGACTTTTAATAAGTGCGCGATAATAAATTTTTACTCTAAATTCACCTAAATGTTTTCTAATATAATTATGATTGGTTTTCAAAAATAAAATAGAAAAGTTATATTCTTTATTTTAGGGACTGTTAAGCGCCTGCTTTGTTTTTTTCTTTTGACTCCAATAATTGTTGGATCGAAGTTAGCATCTCTTTATTATTATATTGATATTTGCTAATTAAATGAAAATTTTCATTTTTTTATTACATAATATTATTCTTCCCTATTTATTTTAATTCTGATTCAAAACCAAAATAAAAAATTCGTTCAAAACCAAAATCTGATTAGGTCTTTACATTGTGGTCCATTTGGTAAATAAATTCGTTCGGTTTAATTTTTGAAAATTGGTTCCATGGGGGCAAAACGGACCCAACTACGACCTTCACTAACTATACCTAAATTTTAAAATTATGACAGATAAGCTTCTGAGGGGGGGGGGAGGCTTTCAAATTTAGTTAGCAATAACGGAAGTTATAACTATTTTAATCCGAGTTAAATGTAAAGATGTTTTATTATATAAATAATATTAATTTCTTTTTATGAAATGCGATTAATACTTCTTACTTTTTTTTTATATACAAAAAAGGTTAATTATTTATCTTTTTTAATTTTATAAGAGTATAAATATACTCAATTTTAACAAAAAAAAAATAATATTTTTCAGAATATATCGAAGAAATCCGAAATCACATTTCCTCAATCCAAGATAAAAGTAATAATTATCACATCTTTATTTTAATGATACATATTCATACTAGAGTCCAGCGTAGTAGAGTTGTTAAACGGCTCGATTTGGGCCGATTTTTAAAAAGGGCTAACTCAATATTATACCCAGAAAAATATTAGGCAAGAGTCTGAAGATATGGTTCATAGATAGCACAAATGTTTGGACATCTATTTATGAAATCTTAAAGTTTGGGCAATATTTTTCTGGATAAAAATAACGAGTTAGCCAGCGGGACCGTTTCGTGGCCCATCACTAATAGAATTTCGATTAGGCATATGGCTCACAATATATTAACGTTACATTTTTTTTTATTCTTTCTTTTTTTTTGCCTTCATTATATATCAAAATAAAAAAAAATTTTTAAAACAGTGTATCAATTTTTTTTCCTCCTCTCCTCCCACAAAATTCTCGTTAACCCCATGCCTCATGCCAGCCCTATGTATGTATAAATGATACACTGAAAAAAATCAGCTTTTAGAAACAGTTCGGGGCTCTGAAAATAATGGCCCAACTTAGGTAAACTCGGGTATAAAAACCTTTTAAAATAACTTCCCTTATCTTTCTTTTCTTATCTTTTTTTGAAAGAAAAAGTGAATTGTGTATCGTTGGTATGTACATAGTTTACGAGCGAAAACCCGTATTGTATTATTTTCAATAAATAGACGACAAAAACTTATTGTACTCAGTGCTGGACTGCCAAAATTTTAACGACCTATTCTATACAGAAATAAACTTTGCCAAAATGAGTCACTTATAGGTTTATAGGTTACTCAATTGCCTTATGCCTTTGGGTACCTTCTTTAGTCAAAACTTGTTTTTTAAAGCTCGATGGCTATTTTTTCTGCAAATAAAAAGCCTAAAATTAATTCGGCTTTATTAACCTGAAATCCAGCCAGCTTCGGCATTCCTAAAGTAAATCGTATTTTAATTTTTTTTTTTAACCCTTTCAATAATTTTAGGGAATGCATTTATCTTTTGACTGTTTATTTTGATTCTTATTTTTTAAAAAATAGGTTTTCCTCAGTCTTTAATATCCCAATGTCCATATGCAAAAGAATTACTGTAATTTTCTCTTTATTTAATATTGATTCTCTTTAGCCTATAAAATATTAATTTATTAATACTATTTATTTTTTCAACCTTCTAAAAGGGACAAATTTAGTATTGTTTAAAATATATATTAAATATTTAAAAAGAGTTAGAAAACGAAAAATACCAAAATCAATTTATTCCCCCTACTCCATAAACCATCTCTTCCTTAGAAAAATGCTCTCTCTAGTCGATATCCAGTATAATAATTTAAAAAAATCAAATAACCTTAAACCTTTCGATGTACACTATTCAAAAATCGATCATATGATTCTGCATAAAACTATTTTTCGCCTTAACTTGCCCTGAGTATAAAAGAAAATTTTTTTAAAAAAAATACTATCACGAGTAAGCGATGCAAAAAATCTCCCCTTGTGCATTACAATTAATGTCAACTGCGCCACAAATTAAAATTATAAAAGCAACTACGTATATAAATGATGCGCTGAAAATATTTTAATTTATAAAGACAAAGTGTTAAGGTATCGTATAAAATACAGCACTGGGAATTATGCGAAGTTACTTTAGTAATTTTTAAATTTAACCCAACTTAGTGGAATACGATTTAAAACTTTAGATATATATATAAATTATCGTTTAAATTTAGTAGATAAGGGATTTATTATTTATTTGTCAAAATTATAGTTGATACATTTGAATCCTATCATTGAAAATACTTCATATTTCCTCATATTTCTTTCCTTTAAAAAAAATTAATTGTTAACCCCCCTCCCCCATTTGCCCTGATAATGTTCATAACTCATATGCCCTTGTAAGCGATGTCCTAGCTATCAGCTACACGAGCTCTTTTTTCACTGACAGTTGAGGAATTCGAGAAATGGCAATAATCAATAAACCATCCTCATTCATCTCTATTTTAAATATATATCTTTCAATCTTTTATCTATTAATTTTTATATGGAAAGACAACGGACGAGCTCCAACTCTAGAAGTGCATGGCAAATGTTCAAGTAACGGATCTCTGATCTGTGATTATGTCGGGCCTATGAAGGAAGTTTGCTTGAGGAAGTTTATCTCTAGCTATAAATTCTATTTGGCGTTCGAAAATGCTAATTGCGCACATTACATAACCGAGAAAATGTTTCGGGCGCTCTACGCGGGTGCGGTACCCGTAGTGTTTGGAGCTCGATACTCTGAATATTCCAGGATAGCTCCCCCATTTTCTTTTATTTACGTTGCCTCGCCTCTGGCCATGAAAATGAACGGAGATTTTGGTAATAATATTATATTCAACATATTATATTACACACCATATCATAATTATTTGCAGAGAAATCATGACTACCTGAGATTATTCTGGGTTATTATGGGGTCTCTTTAAAAATACATATTTTTTTACGTCTTTTCAAGCACGTTTTGGTCAAACTAATAGGGAATCAATCATCTCAAAATGATCCATCGATATTTTGAATAAATCAGGATATCACCTCCATTTTCTATTATTTGTATGGTCTGGCCCTTGGCAATAACAACGGACTGAGTGATTGATTGTTTTAAATTTATATTATACAAATACCGTAATGTAATTTTTAAAGGGATCGTAGCTATCTGTCATCATTTTGAGGTTTTTAGGGGTCTCCTTAAAAATAAATATTATTTACGTTTTTCTTTAAGCATGTTTGGCTTAAAATGTTTATTATTTTGTTTCTATTTTTTTTTATCCTTTAAAAGAATCGGATTAGTCTTGTTAAAAAGACCAATTTGTGTCGAATTTTAGTAAGCTAGATAGTAGAAAGATTTGGACATCTATTTTCTAAATCCTGATGTTTGTGTATTATTTTGGCTAAAGTCTTATTGAGGTCTTTTGTAAAAATCGCCGAAATCGGGCTTTACAAACACTAAAATAGGGTATATTGCAAAATATTAGATATTTTTTTTCCTATCTATACTACCAGGGAATCAATCGCAAAAGGACTCATCCACACGAAATGTTAGTCAAGAGATACCAAAAAACCATCCTTATTTTCATTCCAACAATATGGAAGAGCTAGCGAAATACCTGTTAGAATTAGACTCCAATGCCACGCTTTACAGTGAGTATCACACTTGGAGAAAAGAGTATGTTATCTTACCGAGACTACATGATGAATATCTATGCCAAATTTGTCAACATTTGCATCTCAAGGACATTCCCAAAAAATCTTATAAAATATCGGAGTGGTGGAATAGAGAAAGAGATTGTAACCCACATTGATATCGAAATTAAAATTCCTCCCTTTACAAAGGCCTCGCTCCTCACTCTATTTTGTTTAAAGATCAAATTTATTTATTTTCATAATAATATAAATGGATATTATAAGATAAAATTATATAAATAGTATCAAAAGTTAAATATTTTGATTTTATTAAGTAAAATATCATAATGTAACATTATAATAAAAAAAATAATAATATCTACTATATATAAACAAAAACATATAAATATCTTACGTTTAAAATATCACGAGCAAACTATTTTTTTTAGTTGAGTTCTCAAAAAAAAATGGATCATAATATTTGATATTAATTACATTTTTTTTTTCGCTTTAGAAAGAAAAATTCTATTGGTTCTTCAGTAAATGTCTTTATTTTTGAGCATAAAAGATTATTTAGAAATAGTTACTGTTCAATTTTCGCTCTATTTAGAATTAAAGCAAAAATTAAGAACAATTAGGATACCTCAAAAAAGGGGCTAACTGTTCGATGGCTATTAAGTCTCTTTCTTTACAAACCAAAAGAGGGGGCCTTAGTTCAAAATTTGTTTAGCAAATTGTTATTGATAGTAGTGGAATTAAGAACAGTTGGAAGATCTACATATAAGAACTTCTGAGTTAAGAGAATGAATGGGATAATGAAGTCAGTTTCGCAAGGGTGGAAGGTTCTGAATGTAGATTTGGCAAGGACGAAAAAAAATGGGGGGAGGGGGGAAGCAGCTGTAATAACATAAATATTTAAGGGGTTCTAAAGACTTGGAGATTGAATGGCTAACGAATTTATGCAATCTAATTGTCATAAAAGGAACTATTCCAGCGTTGGCGAATAAGTGTAATTATTCCAGAATACAAAGGGAAAGACGATTTTAATTGCAATAGAGCCTATTAAAACTCTTAGAATATGCCATAAAGGTATTTGAGAAGTTGTTAGAGAGGCGGATAAGAGAACAAAATATTTGGTTTTTTTCAATCAGGGAATGGCAGAGGTTTATCTTGTTTGAGTTCGATTTTATTAAATTTTTTTCTTACAATTTGTTAAACTTGCATACCTTGCATATTTAAAATATAAAATTTTGTTTTTAACTAAAATGTAAATATTAATACAATAATAAATAAGATGAATTTATTTTGTATCTAAATTCTCCGAAAAAACTTCAAATTTTTTTAAAATCATTATTAAATAAATTGTTTAATGAGTAAGAAGATTATTTATTTGTTAGGAATATTTCTCAGATACCTTTTATTTCAAAATAAAAACTATTTTTAATTGTTCATCAAATCTAGTATCAGATGTTAACATAAAATTGCACGAAAATTCATATTATTATTCCACCTCATACAATATATTCGAATGATACCAAGTCTCTAACCATACATAACTTATCAAATTTGGGCTCTAAAAATCAAACATATATCTCTTCTCTAATCAGTAAATAATTCACGCATTCTTTTTTATATTTTCATATTAAATAAAATTCTTCGATGAATAAAAGTATTTTAGTTTTAAAAAAATATTTTTATTTAATAATTGGAATATTTCTTACGACATCTTTTTATCAAAATAAAAATATTTTTAATCGTTCGTCAAATCTAATACGAGATGTCAACAAAAAATTACAAGAAAATTCATATTATTATTCCACCTATTACAATATTGCCAAATTGATACCAAATCGAACCATATATAACTTATCAAAATATCGGGCTCACAAGAACATATCTCTAATAACGAATATAACATTTGATAAAACGAAGAATATATTACTATGGACACCGTATTTTTATGATAAAACATGGTCAATTAAGGATCTAAGACAAAACCCATTTAAAAATTGTAAATATTCTTCATGCGCGATCTCAACCGATAAAAGTCAATTGTCAATTTCGGATGCTCTATTATTCCATTTAAGGGATATGGAATTTCGTGAATTGCCATTTAATCATTCGTATAATCAAATATGGATTTTTTTTATGATTGTAAGAGAAAAAAAAATGTTACATATACTTAATTTTATGTAGTGTTTGTTAAAAAGTGCGATTTGGGTTTGATTTTTAAAAACGGCCCTATTAAGATTTTAGCCAAAATAATATTATGTCAGCTTCGAGATATGGCAAATAAATGATCCACACCTTTCTGTCATCTATGAGCATAATTTCCAGACTTATACATAATATTATTTTGGCTAAAATCTTTATCGGGGTTTTTAACAACACTAATTTTATGATTAAGAGACCTTTGGGATTTGCATTCGTTTTAATACAAATAAAGTATTAATTAAAATGGACTAAAGTTCCTTGGACCAAGAATCTGCATGTCCTCTAATTTTATAAATGTCATATAATCATATTAATTTATGTAAGAAGATTTGTCGGATTTAAAAAAAATATGGTTTAAATTAAAGGTTTGTGCCGGGCAGGGCTAGGTAAAATCTTGAAAAATTTATTTGGGCCAGAGCGAGCAAAAAAGTTATTGGGTTGGATGATCATTGATGAATTCTGATATTTGATAAAAGTGATAATCCATGAAGTTTAGCGTTTCCAATTTAAGTACTCCCCAATATTATAAATAGTTGTTTATTTTGTAACTATACATATATTTTGGGTTAGTTATATTCAAAAAATCTGGCGCGGGCCGGATAATTATAGTTAAAAAAAATGGAAACGAGCCTGGTCAAATTTGGCTTGGCCGGGCAGAAACCAAATAGCAGCAGGGCCGGGCCTGAAAATCTTGCCATTTGAAAACCTCTAGTTTAAACTTTCTCAAAATTTATTTATTGAGATTTTTTTTTTTAAACTTGATACTTTATTTTAAAATAGGATGTATGCACTATTGAATTAAAAATATTTTTTAAAAAAACAAATGAGGATATAAAATTAAATTTAAAAAATATATATTTATATTTAAGTGGAGCACTCTAAACCCTACATTCATCGTTAACGCGAATTCGAGGCGAAATAATCAAAAATTATATCATATTTTGTAAATTTCTCCGAAAATTAGCGTTAACTGTGAACGCACCACAAACACTAAAAAGCTGTATGACTAACTATTATCGTAAAGTCATTGGATCGTAAATTTTTCTCACTTTTCTGATAGGTCTTATTATACTAGCTTGTAATATTTTTCTGTTGTTAAAAAATTGCTTGGGCGATATATTAAACAAATGTATAAATAGAAAAGGAGTCCCTTCCCTAAATATCTACACGAATTAATTTCATTTATACACCATTTTTTTTAGACAGCGTTTAAATTTTATTAAACATTCTTTTTTAAATAGAAGTTAATAGTACATTTCCCAACTTCCCTAACTAAGTAACCTGTCAGAAAAAATAATTAACCTAAAAATATTTTTTTCAGCTTGGGATCGAGGCAAAAGCCTACAGATGTCTGAAGTTCTAATCTTTATTTTTGCTTTGAGTCCATCACTCCCATATTTATAACCTAGTAGACCTTTAAAATGTTTATATGGTTATGGTAAAATAATAATCGTTACATTTTATTAATTAAAAAAAAAATACAGTCTTATTATCTGCTAAACTTAATTTTTTTTATAAATGATTAATATATGACATGACATTGATTGATTGTCGCTATATAACGTGACACATTGATTATTCTCTTAAAATTTAAATATGATATTCTATATGTGACAGGAAAACATAAATTAACTTGACTTTGGTTGATGATCATGACAGTGTAACGTCAATTTATTTATATATAAAATAGATGTATCAAATTTTTTATGATTATTTATTTATAATATTTATTTTTTTTAAAAAAATGATAGGAATCCCCTATTCTCACATGCTCAAATGAACCGGAGTTACCTTACCAACTAGACAAATACGATTATGTTTTCAACTGGACAATTACATATTTGCCACAATCTGATATCTATAAACCATATTATGCTTATCTGGGAATCGATATCAAAAAATCGACTCACAAACATTCCGTCAATTATAAAGTGTATTCGAAAAACAAAAAAAAATTGGCTATCAGTGTTATGAGCAATTGTGCTTCATTTAATCACCGACTCGGTAAGTTTATTTATTTTATTTTTTTTTTGAAGTTATTTTCTTTTCTTTTATTATATATAAATTTTCTGTACAGTCCCTTAAAGTAGGATTTTTAATTTTGATTGCGCTGAATGATTCATTCACCTTTGAATCTATTTGATCATATGTAAATTGAGTTAATTGATATGGTAAATCAAGATCAGTTTTTTGGTGTACAAGTCGTATTTTTTTTAACGGTCATTGGTTACTTTATTTGAATAGCAGCTGATATAATGTGTTTCAAAAGGTAATAGTATATAATTAACTTTTTCTAAGATAAAAATTAATAAAGGTGAAAAATGTAAAAATAAATTACGAAGGATAATTATGTGGTTGGAGCTGTGTTAGAATAGCAGACTCTATACTAATTTACAAATGCTTAGATAACCTGCAAATACCTATGGATTTCAAATATGGTTTTTAAATAAATTGCAAAACAACAAATGCTGCAAATATAAACTATTTATATACATTATCTAGTTTTATGATATTAATTTTATAGATTTATAAAAGCATTTATTACACTAAGCTAAGGTAGATATAAGTTAACTTAATCATTCGAATATTATTTTTTTGGACGTTTTTAAAAAAAAATTTAATATATTATACTATTCAATAAGATATTTTAAAAATGATAATGTAAAGGATTAAAAGTCCATATTATACTATTCAATAAGATATTTTAAAAATGATAATGTAAAGGATTAAAAGTCCATAATTAAGTTCCAAGGAAACTTCAGAAAACAAATATTTGAGCTGATTTTTAAATTTTAAAAGAGGATTCATCATCCCCACTGATTTGAGAAAATAATTTACTAAAATTTTAAAAACATTATAGTCTACTGGACCTAAGTACTCATAAATATTGAAGTAAAATGAAAATCCCAAGTTGTGACATCTTTCTGATTTTAGACTTACTGGCTCATAGTCAATGCTTGGGTTGGAGGAGAACTATGAGGCACAGATAAAATTTCAAATAATATGTTTTCCTCTAAACAACGGAATATTTGTAAGACCACCTGGTCTTGTACATTTTAAAAATAAAATATGAGATGCCATAATTGCACCCTTTAAATGGACTACTTCTTTATTAAATATTTTTTGTTTTTTTTTACTTTTATAAGAAAGAGTAATATGAATATATTCATTTTAAAAAATATATATATTTTAGAATATATCAAAGAAATACAGAATCATATCAGGTCAATCCAAAATAAAAGTAATTTAATTATTTATTGATCTTAATTATATATGCATATACTAGAATCCTGCAGGGCCGGACCCTAGGCCCGAGCTGGCTGTAACACTATTAATAGAATTGGGCCAAAAAATATTAACGTTATAATTTTTTTTATTTTCTAATTAAATATTAATAGCTTAAATAATAAATTTTAAAATTGTACACATTACTCACCAGGAATTGAAGCCTGCTTCGTGTATTTTCACTAATACATAGATGCCTTACATGATATCTACCGTTTTAGTATAGCGCATGTCCCGGTATATATTGTCAGCTCACATAGTAAAAAAGAAAGGAATAAGTATAGTAGTGATATAATAGGTCCGTTGGGGACAGTATAATGGTTAGTTTAGTTGTCGACAGAATAGTGGTTAAAGTTGAAATGTCATGTAATAATAGTATAACAATAATAATAATAATGTACCTTTGCGATTATTTAAAAAATAGATGATTTATATGTATTAGTAAATATTCCAATCTTTGGATGTTGTCGTTAAGCTATATGGTGTGTCCTAAAGGAGAAACTATTGTTGTTACTATCCTTTGTACTAGTCAGAGTTTTTTGAGATCTCAATTTCCTACCATTATTGTTAATCTAACTATATAGATTAATTACTTAAGATCAAAAAAATATTATTTTAATTCTTTTTTCTTATTCATTCCTTCCTATATTTAGTTTTTTTTATTTTTATTTACACCAAAACACGTAGCCATAGGCGCACATTGTTTACAAGCCGCGAAATCATATCGTATTTTTTATATAAAAAGACGACAAACGCGGGGCTGTCAAAATTTTAACAACTAGTTGAATAAAAAAAAATTTGTAGGCTCTGTATTTAATGATTTTCTTAAAATTTGATGACGAACTACCAAAAAAAAATTGTTAAATCGCTAAAAGTGTTTCTTTTATAATTTCCTTTATTTAACTCTTTTGTTTTTCTTTTAGACGATGTCCTAAATATTAGCTACTCGGGTTTTGATTTTAAATTACTAATAATTATCTAACCATACTGTTGTAGCTGTTGAAAAAAAGAAGAAATAAATTTAATATAATACATAAAATGTCAGTTATTTTCTGACAGGAGAATTAAGTTTCCTTGGGGATAGAGGGAAACGTGATTATCACATGGGTTGTTGTTAGAAAAGAACATTCTTTGTTTGGATTTAGAGTGGAGATATTGAAGACGGGATTGACTGGGGAAGATTTAATGTGTTTATATATTATATATATGCTGAATAAAGATGAATTGTAGTAATGTTTATTATATTTATTTAATATTATTAGAAAGGATTATTTTGGATTGATAAGTTATATTTTTTTAAGAAAAGAGTTGAGAGTAAAAGGGCATTTTTATTTTTATTATTTTTCAAAAATGGTGCCGTGACCAGGATCGACAACATATGGATTTAGGTACACAACGCAAGTACTAAAAACTATACAAGGGTAAGTGAGATTAAGAGGTGAGTTTAAGGGTTTCTATAATTTTATCTTAAATATTTAGCTTACAAAGCTTAAAATAGAAAGTATGTAATGAGTATTAGGATTGAAAATTAAAATAAAATGATTAATTATTGGTTAATGATATTTGATTCACTTTGGCCCATTTAAGAAAATAATATTTGTAGTATTAGATGTCTTCATTTTGGCCATTTAAGACAACAATATTTGTGGTATTATATGTCTAGATGTATATTTTACATCCAATGTTTGACAATAAGTATTGTCTTATTATTTGGTACGCTTTAAGACTCGTTGAATGGTGTTATAGGTATTCCGTCATAGGAAGATAAGACCTCAAGATCAGTAGGACAGAAAGGATTAAATATTTGAAATTTATGAAAATATATATAGAAATGGAGTTTTGTAATAAAGTATGTGTTATATAATTATGCATTTTGGGTTTTTAAAGGGATGGACATGTGGGATAATTTATTATTAATTAATGTTAATATATTGTATATGTAATTCAGTTTTAATTAAGGTTGATATATCATTAAGTGATCTATTGAGGGTGAGTTAATGTTGTTTATTTTGAAGTAAGTAACCATTTTTATGAAATAGGATGTAATGTGAATTACACATATGATATATTTAATTATGAATGATAATTTAAAGGAATTGAAGTATGATGAAGTCAGAATAATATCTATAATGTTATAGGTGGATAGTTATTTTGATTTAGTGCCTGAATTTGATATATATATATTGGGTATGGATTTATATGATATATTAGATGAGGTGTAATTATTTTTTTTAAATTATGAAATCTCTATATTTAATATACATATATTTTTTTTTTAAATTATAAAATTTTATAAAAAGTTTTATTTGCAATTATTATATTATTTTTATGGTATGCAATGATGTGAAGGGAAAATATTTTTACAGATAAGGTCAGCCCATGTTGAGGGGTATGCCTTGAGGTGGGAATATTGTTTAGTTTGCATACTGGAGAAAGTTTTTCCATTTTTTTTATCTTTGTAATAATTTTATAGCACATCACTTTTTCTAATTATATGAACATTTTTTTTAAAGAAAAGACTCAAATTATTTTATATTGTGAGGGTATATTAAAAATTCTTTACATATATACCATATAGCCCATTACATTCTTAATTTTTGTTACTTTGCATTCTACATTTTTGTGAATGTGTGCTAATTGTAATGGCAGAGTTAGGTAGAAATGGTATATTTTTCTTAGGATACTGAGTAATTCCTAGATGGAAAATATTGTATTTTCTACATATTATATATTTTTCCTCCCTATAAAATATTAAATTTATTTCTATACATATGTCGTTTTCGCGCAAATTTTCACAATTATTTTTAATACCTAAAAATGGATTTTTATATCTATTTTAGGGGATATTTATAAAAATGTAGCTTTGATTTTGTTTATATGACAGAAGGACAATTACATGTGTTGAAATTGCATTTCACACATAGACCATGTGTTCACAGTACAGTATTATATGTAAAATCATTCTAATTACCATTAATCATACCCAAATAATGTATATTATAGCTCCTATTTCCCAAATGTCTTAAAATGAATGAATTATTATGTTTTGCTGATATTACATTATCCATATTAATGCTCCATAGATTATAAATGCAGATACCCCAATATACATGTCATTATTTATAATATGTGTTTTCGCGATTATATATAGAAATGTATCGGAGATATTATATTATAAATCATCATAAGGGAAGACGATTCGATAAATTCTCTGAACGTCTTCAAGGCGTCCCGATACAATTCAAAGGGGAGATTCGATACAATTCAAAGGGGTTATTCGATACATCACCACCACAGAGAGAGGGACGCTGGGCTTGTGAGGGTGGGCGTGTTGTACCTGTTAAAAAAGAAGAAATAAATTTAATATAATACATAAAATGTCAGTTATTTTCTGACAGGAGAATTAAGTTTCCTTGGGGATAGAGGGAAACGTGATCATCACATGGGTTGTTGTTAGAAAAGAACATTCTTTGTTTGGATTTGGAGTGGAGATATTGAAGACGGGATTGACTGGGGAAGATTTAATGTGTTTATATGTTATATATATGCTGAATAAAGATGAATTGTATTTATTTAATATTATTAGAAAGGATTATTTTGGATTGATAAGTTATATTTTTGTGAGGAAAGAGTTGAGAGTAAAGGGCATTTTTATTTTTATTATTTTTTAAAACATACCTTACTCTTTCTTATTATATATATCATTGAACCTTTTTTTTATTTGTATTCCTTTTATAGGGAATAACACCCGGCCTGCTCGTAGTCTAGAAGTGCATGGTAGATGTTCAAAACAGTTCTCCGGTAACGGCTTTCGGATCTGTAATTATAACGGGCCTATGAAGGAAAAGGAAGTTTGTTTGAGGAATTTTATCTCTAGCTATAAATTTTATTTGGCGTTCGAAAATGCTAATTGCGAGCATTATATAACCGAGAAAATGTTTCGCGCGCTCTACGCGGGTGCAATACCCGTTGTGTTTGGGGCTCGATATTCTGACTATGTCAAGATAGCTCCCCCATTTTCTTTTATTTACATCGCCTCGCCCCTGGCTATGAAAACGAACGAAGTCGTTGGTAATATTATATATATCATAATTTGTAGAGAGATCTATCCGAAACCATTTTAGGTTTTATCTTTTTTAAAAATACATATTTTTAGCATCATTTTAAACACGTTTATCCTTAAAATGGTTAATTGATTATGTATTTCATTATACACTCTTGCCCTCTAAATATTAGTTATTTTATTATTAATGATTATTAGTAATGACAAAACCATTTATCTCGGAAGTGTATATTTTTACATTACACTTTGTGATATTAAGGGGAAAAAATTAACCTTTATATAAATTATTTTAAAAAAATATTATATTTTGAAAATCTTTACAAAATTTTGTTTGAAATGATATTTTAACTTGCTTTTTCTGTTTTTTCTCAACATTTTATTTCATTTTATTTTTGAAAAATTAATAATAAATTATGTTTTTTTTGCATCTCTAATAATTATTATATTTTATAATGAACTGTATTATATTTTTTTTATCAAACCAATAGGAAATATATCTTCTCAAAAGGATCCTTCTATTCGAGATATTAATCAAGAGGTACCAAAGAATCACCCTTATTTTCATTCCAACAATTTAGAAGAACTAGCTAACTATCTTTTGAAATTAGATTCCGATGACAAGCTTAACGATAAATATCACGCTTGGAGAAAAGAATATGAAATAGTTCCAAGACCAGATGATGAATATCTATGCCAAATCTGTCAACATTTGCATCTTAAGGATATCCCCAATAAATCTTACAAAATATCCGATTGGTGGAATAGAGAAAAAGCCTGTAATCCTTATTGATTATCAATACGAAATATCTGATTAGAAAAGAGAATATCCTTTTTTTTTAAATGAACAAGTGATATTATATTTTTTTTTTTCTATTATTAAAACATTTTAAAAATTGAAAACCTGAAAGATAAATTATCTTTGCAAATAATGTGATAAATTTAAAATAAATGTATAAAATAATAAATTGACAAATTAGAATGTTTAGTAATATATATAGTTATGCCATAACGTGTTATAGAATTCGTGAGGGTTCGTAATTTCCCATGCTATGTATGATACAAATTCTTTAAGACAAAATGTGTAATCAAATTTTAAAATTTGTGTGTTAGAAATCTAGGGCATATAGGTAGATTATGAGAAATGCTTAATTTTATTATACATCAAACACATTAAATTCGGTAAAATCAAACAGATACTTAGAACTGCTGTGCGGAGCTAAACAGTCAATAAGTATCTATTAGTTTTTACTTAACTACGCTCTTCAGGCTAAGGTCTGATACTAAATTTGTGGACCACGTTAGCGGTTAGCTTTGGGTATGCAACAAAGTGTTAGTATTTAAATTAGAAGAGGAGAAATATCAATTTATGGGGTTTTACCGAACTACGCGGTTCAGATTAAGGGCGCTAATTTTCTAATATAGAAATATTGTGCTTATTTTCTAATGAATTGAATGTTCATTTTTAAATTAGTCCTTTTTAATTTTGAACAAAAAAACTCAAAATTAAAAAGAGGTAAATTTTTCTAAATTTTTGATATAAATATCTAAAAGAGAAAAGCTTTTAGATTACGGTTTTTTAAGAATTTTATATTGGTCATGTTGTTAAAGTGACTTAGATTCAAAATTTGATATTATTTTGATTAGCTAATACATATATATTATAATTAAATATATGTTAATTAATCTATAGATATAAACCTGGTAGAAGGCTGGGCAAAATCGGGCCGAAGACCTTCCACAGAAGGGTTTGGGTGGATAACTTCTAATAATTTGATATATATATATAATGAAAAAAAATTCTAGACACTTAAAAAAATATTAATTAGCACCTTTAAGCAATTATTAAAAATCATTGCTACTTCACCATTAATAGGAATAATAAATCTTCTATCATTGGCACGATCACGGCAAAAATTCATATTTACCTTTGATATAGGATGGTTTCCTAACCGAGCTTTCATTTCTTCGGAACCTCAGCCTCACTCAGTGTTTTAAAGCTAATAACATATGGATTTATTTGACGAATTAAAATATCAAATTTTTTTTTAATAAATGAATATCACAGGCTGAATTTTCTTTTAAAAAGTAAACGATTTTCAATGGCCTGAGATGTTTCAATAATATATAATTTGTGTATATATTAGGGAAACTCCATTAGGAGAATATAAATGTGAAGTTCGATGGTAAATTTGATCATGAACCCTAAAACAGTATGGACTTTTATTCAATAAATTTTCATTTTTAGCCCTTATAGAAGCAAAAGCCAAGAAACTGTTGTATGAACGAATATTATGAGAGAAATTTTTATAATGAAGATTGTCTAAATTTGAAAGTGAATCTTTTAAAAAATCCTGAATATTGTAGAGAAGGCAATAAAACACTAACTTTATGGCAGCATTTTTAAAAATTTTCCATCAAATTGTTTTTCAGAAACGAAATTTTTGATTTACAACATGAGCATAGAACATTTAACAACACACAGTAATGTTCAATGGTAACTGGAATAAAAAATTTTTAAAAAATCATAAGGAATTTAAAAATATAATCAAAATAATAAATTTATATATGTCTTAGTTTTATTATCAGAACCCGAATTTAGGACCGCAATAAAAAAAATTTGTGGGCTAGGCATATTTAATTTTTTTTAAAAACCCTAAGTAAAGTTTAAGACCGTAACAATTTTGACAAAATTTTCCCAAACCCATAATAATTTATTGATAAGTTTTAATCAGTTTATATTTTAAAAATTTAAAAGAGTATAAAATTTACTGTTAAGGATATTGACGTAATATTACCTTGCTCTAGATTTTCAGTGCTACCATAATTTGATTGCTTATTGCCAGTATCTTCAAGATGGGTGAATGTTGAGGCAATAAAACCTTGCTCGTGTCTTTTCTTGCTACGACAAAGTGACCCTCTCTTTCTAGCATTCTACTGATGCTGATATGTTATTAAAATTTAAAAGTAAGATTACCTATTTAAAATTTATAGATATATACATAGAACGAATCATCCCTGTTTATTTATTTACATAAATACAAAATTAATACTGTATATTTACAATATTGTTATTTTTCTCATTACTATTCGATATAAAAAACTTTGATTAATAAAAGCCTTAGGAATTCCAAAGCTATAAAAGCCAAGGTATTCGGTTATATCCAACATTTCGATTAAACAGGGGAAATGTTGGAGGTCACCGTCTACGTCTCATACGTTGACACCGAGACGACGGAATAGAAGAGCCCCCACTCCGCCGCCTCAACCTTTACTTGACGTCCCGCAGGCACCTCTCACACCGGAACAGCGTTACGCCAAGCTCACCAAAGTCTGGGCAGGACTTAATCAGGATCTGCTAGAACTCCGGCCAATGACCGTGACCGGCACTAGATCAAACACATAGCAGACGTACTGGAGCTACTGTCCGTTAACTCAGATCCTAGGATGCTTGACGTAATGACTAAAAGGATTAGGGTTTTAGCCCTAGCCATCCATTGGAATTGGCAAACGGCGAGTAATAACGACGCTTCGTATCAAGACAAATATTTATGTGGAGAGGACATCAAAATATTTCACGAAACGAGGCCCTTTCGAGATAGGGGCCGAGCAGGCCCCTCAACTTACAGTTATCGTCGACGTCCGAAAAAAGAAGGAACCGGTCACCTCTCCCGGTAAGAAGAGTAAGTTTAAGCCATGTAGTTATTCCCGTCTCTTCTTCTCTTCAACTGTTACATCCTTCTTCTTCCCCTTCTTCTTCTTCCTCCTCTCAACTATTCCACCAATAGCAACCCCAGGGAATGCTATTCCGGGCAACGGTCCCCCGGCCCGAAGAGGGAGAACAGCTCAGTTTCCTAGATTACTTCCTGGAATATATCTTACTGGACGAGGAGAGGGGGTGGTCCGATTTCTTTAGAGAGGGAGGTATGATGTGAGGCCATTAGTTATGTTTTTTATTATTATCGCAATTTTAGTTATTAATTTATTTATTTTTATAATGATAGAAAAACCAGCGAAGGCCAGGGCATGAGAGCCGTACGATAGTAGAGTCGTGGCGATTAGTAGTAGGAATGTGTAGTTGGCAGGAAGAGATGGCGAATATTTAGCGAGTTTATTCGTCTCGGTGTCTAGTAAAGCGTTTCTATTTGTATTGTAAGTGGTACGGCAGAGACCTTCATGGGCCTTAATTTTTTGACCAAGCCCGGCCCAGGCCAGCAGTAAAAAAATTTTTTAGTCCCAAGCCCGGCCCGGCCTATTAATGTTAAAAAAATTCCCAAGCCCATAATAAATTTCAAAAAAATTTCAGCCCAACCCAAGTCCATTAAATTAATGTATGAATACTCATGCTGAAGTATTACTAATGGTAATATAATATTTTATTTAGTATATATATAATATTAATAAATGATATAAACAAAATTTTAATTTATATTTTCAAAATATCATATAAAAATAATATATTGTCAATAATTTCATTGTTTAAATTTGTCATTCTCTCTTCGATAACTCTTCCAATAGTGCTGAAATTTAGTTCACTCGAAGCATTTGATGCTGGAATTGCATGAATTGTTTTGGCTAATCTTGCTAATTTTGGCAAAATTTTTTAATGCTTCTTCCACCAATCTAGGATATGATTATCATAATTGATATCCTCCTCCTTAAGCTTAATATCCAAATATAAATTAACCTCATCAGCAACAGTCTCATTATTAAGCATTGTATCGTCCTCTCATGAAGACATATCCATTAATGAGGATGAAGCTAAACGTAAACATATTATATTGCTAAAAAGTTTCATAAAGAATAAATAACTGGTAACTCTGGTTTTACTCTTCGAAATAGGGGCCTGCACTTCATCCAGATCTGAACATGTACCTAAAAATATTATATAGATAACATTCATAAAAAATATGTTACTTTTAGCTTTGGTAGCATTCCTTAAAGTAGGGTCAAGTACTTTATCCAGATCATATATAGGAATAGGTTGATACTCCGAATAATCTTTCATTATACTCTAACAGAATTTTTTACATTTAGTGCTTCTTAAGTAAGCATTCTTAATTGGCGGAATTTTAGAATTAAAAATGTTGCGATTTTGTGTAGAATATCTAATTAACATTTAGATATTATAAATTCTTTAGCTCCTAATTTCAATTTTATAATTTCATTGTTATTTTGATGTGCATCATATAAAATATTACACACTGGTAAATTTGCCAATTTTTTATAAATTAATAAAACTTAAATGATGTAGGCTTTGTATGCCTCTCAAGCTCTTTGGTTGCCTGATTATTAGGAGTTCAATGTGCTTTTATCAATAGCATTTAGCTTGTATTCCATATTTCATTTCTGTAAGGAATCTAAAATATCCTTTTGAACATTTATAATTTTGAATTCCATCTTATTTCAACATCTTCAAAGTGACTTTGATAGATTCTTGTTATATCCACTTTGTTTAAAATATCTAGTTAGTGATTGGCATTGTAGAATGAGGTTTATAATAAGGGTGGGGTGTAGATATTTGCAAATATTTTAGAGAAAAGGTATTTCTTAGAGTGTTAATGATATGAGCAGAACAGTTTAATCGTTTATATAGTTCTAAAGCCTTTATCAAGTTGCTACCTTGATCAAAAAAAAGAGAAGTATACCAAACACGTTTTATTAATTTCTATTTAATTATGTTGTGAAGAGTTAATGTTATATGTGTATTTTTTAAAGTCATCTGTGTATAAATCAGTTGTTGCACTACAAAAAGAATTTATTAAAGCATTTTGTACTTCTGGGAATATATTTTTGTGCAAATTTTGAGACATATCATTCATATGCCTTGATATAGTTATAAGACTTGGCAATATATTTTCAACATCAATCAAACCCCTCTTTGAACCAACTTCAATAAAATATTGTGCTAAATGTTTAAAGCCTTTACCAGCTAAACATTGAAATGGGCGAATATCTACAGCACAAAATTCTACATATCTATTGATAACTTCCTTTTTTTCACTTGTATATGATGCTTTATCATTTTTAATTGGATAAAAAGAAGATGATTTAATTTCAGGATTTGGTTTACATCTATGCCTTGATAAATGGGATGATCCTACTTTTTGTGAATATGAAAGTATGTCTTGGCATGTTATTGAATATATCCAATTTATTATTATTGTCTATTATTATACTAAAAGAATCCCAGACTTTGCTCTTCAATGAGTTGTTTTCAAATAATTTATATTCTTGAGAATGTAATTTTTTAACTATTTCATTTTTATTCATTATATCTATAAAAAATTGAAAATACTACAATTTATTATAGAGTGTTGTAGGGAAATAAAAAAAGAGGCCAGAATTATCAAAAAGATTGCACAGAATGCAGATTAATTTGGTGCAAATTTATTGGCCAGAAAAAAATCATGATGAACTTTAGCAATATGATGATGATAAAAAATCATATTTGTATATTCTAAATATAAGTTGTACTATTATATTAAAGGTCAAATCTGTTGGTCATTCAAAATAAATCTATTCATTCATTATCATCACATAATACCCACATACAAAGAAAACACACATAAAAATCAAAGTTCAGAGAAAAGAGTGTTATGTTACATATTAACAGCTTTCTTAGCCTTCAATCTCATTAGTGTAATACACATAAAAAATACATAGAAAACCAACTGAATTTATAAATGATATAAAATCCTTATTTCAATTATTGTAAAGATTATTAATCAAATATCATCTTTATAGCCATATATTTAATTTCTAATTAATATTGGATTTGTCACAATAAAGAAGTAACAGTGTGATTCAGTTTTATAAGAATGAAAAAAAAAGTGATTTTAAAATAAAAATATCATGGTATTTTATATAATTAAGTGTAGGAATTACCTATAATAGTCTTAAACTTTAAATCAGTTATTTCAGGAATAAATATACCAATTTCCAATTTTAAACAAAAACAAAATTAAAACTCTCCCAAGGTGTCTAGGAAATGGGATAAATGATTTGTTATATTTGTCCAAATAAATATCTTTAAAATAATCTAAATTTGTAAAAAAAAATTAGGCCCAAGCCCGGCACAATTAAAAAATTTTCGAACCGGGTATGGAACTGGGAGTCGGCTCAGATTATGAAGATCACTGGTACGAGATCAATGCATGAGAAATTCTAGGTTAGGAATTCCCTTCTCTTCTAGGGAATCATGGTAGAACAATCAGTCAGTACCATCTGAATTGTAAAGAAGTCCAGTAGGTTCGATGGTTGATGGGATGCCGGCAGATTTTAAGGCCCTGGCAATAGTATCATTGCATTTTGAATACCTAATAAATCTGTCTCTATAGCGCTTGCAGTGCAGAGAGTAGCGGCCTTTGGAGTTAACCGATGTTTGACAGAGGATACAGTGATAGCTTGATGTAGTTCATCATTGCTTAGGAGCTGGTAAAGGTTTCGCAATGGGAAAGCCTCAAAAAATTCATAATCGCTCTCTGCGGAAGTGGAAATGAGAAGAAAATGGTCTTCGGGTTGGCCCCTTGATTTAAGGTGTGCAATGGAGTTGCCAACTAGAGACTTATCCCAGTCCATTTGTAGTGCCGATGAGGTAGGATTGATTGAGAGAGACTTTCATGGATCGATTGCCAGCAGAAGCAAGGTGTCAGGATATTTTATGAGTGTGTTTATGATGGGCTAGCAAGACAGGCGAGAGGATATGAACGCACTAACGGAAAGTAGGGAAGGTGATCTTATATCAATGCTGCCGGATTTGGTTGTTAAGGTAGCCTGTTACCAAGATAGGTCTCAAAATTTAAGATGGAGTATATCTTTGTGAGGCTTTAATCTCGAGCTCATGCGCAGCGAGGTTGACTTGACATCGTATTGAAAGATTCGTGACGATCGGAGTGTATATAAAATTTTTGAGATGAGAAGGTAGTTCTTCAATAGGAAGAAAGTTTGGTGGGCTGGTAGTCGGGATAGTGTATCTCGCATGAGGGACATCTCTCTTAAAATATCGGCGAAGAATTTGATAAAGGATTTGTCTTTACCTACTGGATATTCGAGTTAAAGTGTTAAATGGTGTATGATTGAACATAAGATCATGGTAAAGGTCAATGATCCCAAAAGGGCAATTTGTATTGATTAATTCGCAGTCCTAAACTGCTCTCGCTGGATTTTATTATTTTGCTTTCCTAACTTTAGCCGGTGGGCCGCCTAGTATACTATCTTCGATATACCAATTATAAAGATTAAGTTTGCATTGGTCATTCATTCCTTGTATAAGGCTATTAATGCCCATACAGAACAAAAAGAAACCTAGATGGTCACCTTGTTGTATTCCATCGCTAGAAGGAATCAATTTGTCTCCAAATTGAAAATGCGAAGGACTACCATAACAATCGAAGATAATTGTAAGTTTTCTGGGAAGAGGATTAGGATTGGATTTAGAAAGGCTCTATGCCTTAGAGAGTTAAAGGCGTTCGAAAAGTCTACTTTAACTAGGATATCGTTGCTGGAGTCTGTTTGTAAATACATCAGGGTCATATGAAGGGATACCTCGCATCCACCTTTTACGTTGACTCTTAATTAATTCGGGCACAGGTGATTGCAACAATATTATGCTTATTACTGGCTTGGCGGTTAATCGGTGCAAAGTGGTTCCTAGCGATAGGGCGAATATCTTTATTAGGTTTATGGAGAGCGATGAGTTTAGCTCCGTATAGGATTGGAATAATAGATGGTCGTAAGCCTCCAGTAAGCAAGCGATGAGTTGGGTAATTTTTACCAAAAAGTCACATGGTTAGATCTTCTAGAAATATTGGGCAAAACCCATCAAACCCAGATGAGGAGTCGCGTTTGAAGGAGAGAATAAATAGCCTTTATAACGTCGCTTATGGTATAAGTGGCCGCAATTAGAGGAGCTTCGGGGTAGGACGGTATTTCGTCCTTAAGATCGTGTGAGTGGTGTTTTAGGAGAAGAGCTTGATAAGTTGCTTGATCGTAGGGAGCCAGCTTATTGTCGAGGTTGCCAGACATATGGTGGATTTAACATTCAGGTTATCTAGTTTTATAGATAATAGCATGGCCTTTGTGAGCAGGTCATTTTTGTGATTTTTATTTTTATCTGTTTAAAAGATATGGACATGTAATTGATGGGTAAGGGGTAAGTTGCATCCTTAATTTGCTGTGTCAGAGATTTTTTGCTGGCAGAATCAGGAACTTATAAGGTATTAAAGGCAAATGACATGGTGTCTAGGCAGTGTTTTATAGAAGAATAATTATTTATCAAGGAAGTCAAATTTTTATAAGCTTAAAAGTATCTATTTTTCTTATTGCCCCCATAATTTCAATATATGTATCTAATAAGCTTAAAAGTATCTATATTTTTCTTATTGCCCTCATAATTTAAATATATGTATTTAATATCGAATAAAAATCCCTGAAAATTGGTGATAGTGTTAAACTTACATTTTTTTATAAATTTACTAATTTTTTATCGATTGGTTTTTTGAGATAAATGGTAAAGAATTTCGTTTTGGGGGTTTTTAATTTAAATTACTATCAAAATTATTAACTTTAGAAGATAAATTTTATATAATTTTGCTTCAAATATGCTCAAGATTATATATTAATTCTAATTATGTTTCAAAAGTACTCTATGCCATGAAAATTCAACCAAAATCTATAAATTAAAAAAGTCGGTACAGATATTAAATTAAGGTAATATTTATCTTTTTTAGTTGTATTTAGTAATATTTTATGCATTTATGATTAATTTATACAAAAATCAGATATCTGTACCCACCTTTTTAATTTGTACTCTTTATGAGGTAATTTTTTCATATTTTTTATTAATATTTATCTTTTTTAGATGTATATAAGAATATTTGTTTTTTTAATCAATTTATATCAAAATATATGATTTTCCAATGGAGTACCTTGAACCCGTAGTATGGGCAATAAATAATAATGCCAAATAACAAATAGGAAGAAAGGATAAGAATTAGTTTTTTTCGCGCTTAATTTTTCATATTCGCGTTTAATTTTTCATAAAGCGAAGAGAACGAAAGCCACAAAAAATAAATATATTAAATGTAAGCTATATTAAAAAAGATTTTATAAATAAAGGTAATTTAAAAAAATATAGGATGTTTAAAAATTGAGTAAGGATTTTATGAAAAAATAATGTATAATAATAATAAGGAAGGTTTGCTGCAAAAATTAAGATATTTTTTTAGTTGTAGGGATCATTAGAACCAAAGTTATAAATCTTCAAAAAGTGCTAAGAATGACCTTTTTGGCCACTTTAACCTAAAATAAATAAAAAACCTGACGTGCTAGAAAAAACTGACAGCGGATTTAGAATATGCATAAAAAACTGTCTTAAAACATGTTTATTTTATTTTATCCCAAAAAATGAAATTTAATTTATTAGTAAATGGACTATATAATTATATAGTCCATTTTCACTAATAAATTTAAAATTTTCTATATGGGATAATTCTATAATTTTGATTTTCTATTTACAAATGAGTTTATTATATGAGATCATGATATGAAACCTTTAATTGCAAAGATGGTTTTATAATGGGGTAATTGATTTATAGCATTAATAGCAGAATTATTGTATTGTGGGATTTGTGGTGGAGAGGAAGGAATACTGATGGTTAATGGAACCAGAGTGTGTATACTTGAACATCTAGATGCAATAGAGTAGTATAATATGTCTCAAGGAGGGCAAAGGCCCCTTTTTAACATTCTAGTTTGGGTGATTGTGTGATTTGGATTTTAAATTTATTTGATTGAAATGATTTATAGGAATATGATACTAGATTATAATGAATATAATATTATTTTAAGGGATTTTAAACTGATTAATATCTATTTTTGAGCTTAAAAAAAATAGTTGTTGGATTCGTGAACAATTTTTTAAATAATACCGCCCATTTTTATAAATTTACTAACCCAAAAAATTATAGCCATTTATATTATAAATATATTTTTTTAGTATCAGAAATAGTTTTATGAAAAGCTTAAGAGTGCGCAGGAACCTCTGGCACAAAAATGTCTTAAAATTCAGAGATTCTATAGAAAATAGGAAAATTTTAGAGGAAATTGTGAAAATATATATTCTGAATTGTGATCAAGTGAAGAAAAAAAATTTTAGCTGTAAAGGCCAAATTTAACAAATTATATGCTCTCGCCTAAAAAAATCTGGTAAAAATAAATATTATATAAAATATTTTAATAAAAAGGGGGGCCGTTTAATATAAAAAGTAAGGATCTCCTATATATCTCCAAACCGTTTTTTAAAAACTTCTAATTTTGATAATTTTTCTTACCATAATATTTTCGTTTTAAAAATTTTTTTTTTTAAAAAATATAGTAAATTTTGTTTTATATAATCGAGATGATATAAAGATAACTGTTAAAAAGACACGGTGGCAGGGCAAGATGAAAACACTAAATTTTATTTATAAAAGGTTAATTTAACATTATTGAACACGTCGAAATTTTAAAGTTTATATAGTCATATAAATTAATATGAATTTGAATATAAAGATAAATAAAATGAAATAAGTTTGTAAAAGTATAAGTTGAAATCGCTATATATTTATAAAAGGTCATAAGTTGAAATCGCGATATATATATTATAATTATTTTAATTTTAATTAATATTAATATAATTTATTTATTTTTAATTTTATTTTAAATAATCATCTCTAACAATAACTTATAATTTTTTATGATGCGATATCGATGAGTTCTCCTCATCCTCGCTTGAACAAACAGATTGCAACGCGTTTCGGTAATATTCCTTAAATTAACATTAGTAATCCTTAAGCCTTTTTTACAGATTCTTTTAATTAATTATGCAGATTTGTTATGTATTAATTTTGGTCCTAAAATAAAATTTGATAAATTTTTTTTCTACTATTTTTCAGGATTAATTGCTAGGAATCATCAATATTCCTCATATCAAAACCATATTAACGTATTTTGCGCTAATGTTTTTTTAAAATCTTTTCTATCTTTTCTGTATTTAGAAATTTTCATTATTTTTTTTTAAAAAGAAATTATAGATTTATTTTAGTTTCAATTTCTGAAAAGCATTTTGTATATTATTTAAATAAATGTTTTTATTCAACAATTGAGTTAATTTCATTCAATCCTTTATATAATAACAAATTTTATTTCTCCTTATTATTAATTCATAAATTGAACCCTTGTAACATCATTCATTCACAAGAGAAGAATTATTGAGCAAGGAAATATTTCAAATTTTGTGTTTTGAGTTGTTGTTTTTTTAACAAATAAGAGGAGGGACTTCCACAAAACAGCTGATTATAACGAATAAAATAAATTTATATTTTATTAGGGAATGTAAACAGCTTTTCCCGTTAGATCTTTTATTCCCTTTTCATAAATGCTAAGAGGGATATGAAATTTACGTTGAGCGCAAAGAAGAGGATATAAGTCAGCATTAGCAAAATCGTATTAATTAATTTGTGGAATTTGTTACTAAAATAAGACTCGTGTTTAGATTTCTTTTCCTAGTTAAGAAAAAAAAATTGACATTTTAATACCTATATATAAAAATAAAGCTAACCCTACCCCAGATATTGTTTGACAAGTAATACTTATTTTTTAAACAAATTATAAACATTGTAACATTTAGCATTATACCTTTTTAGCAAAACTTTAACCAACATTAAGCCTTTGATCATGTTTTAATTTAAATAATAAAAGCTTACAACTAGCCAAATATTACAAATTTTAAAACTTTAACCAACATCTAGCCTTTGGTCGTATTTCGATTTAAATAATAAAAGTTTACAACTAGCCAAATATAACAAATTTTATAATAAAAATGATTAGTTAATTTAAAATATATTTAATATAAAAATTATAAATTGATATAATAAAAACGAAAAAAAAATACATTTAGCTCAAAAGTTATATAAAAACGAATCTACGTTTAGATTAGATTAGATTTGTTTTTTATTTAAAAATTTAATTTAAATCAACATTTTTCACTCAAAAAAAATATATCTTAACCGTTTATAGCTTTGATATTTCATCATGGCGTTGTTCAAGTTGCAATCTTCATTATTCCTAATATCCTACGATGTCGTTAAATTTCTCGATCATGTCCTACGATATCGTTAAATTTCTTGATAGAGTCAAATATTCTACTAAATAAATCATATTTCACAGTTTTATGTATTTATTTGTTCGAGTTCAATTTTATTAGATATCTTGCTTAAATTCTGCTAAACAAAAACTGGTATCCATATATTTATAATATACAAAATTTTATTTTATTTTTTTAACTATAAACGTAAATAAAATTAATAATTAAAATAAGATATTAAATTTCTTTTAATCATATAAAATAAATTTGTTAGATGAACTTAATTTTAAAAAAATGCTTTTATTTATTAATTGCAATATTTCTTACGATATATTTTTTTCGAAATGAAAATATTTTTAATCTTTCGTCAAATATGATACGCGATGTTTACAAAAAATTACACGGAAACTCATATTATTTCATCGACTACGATATCGCCAAATTGATACCAAATCAAACCATATATAACTTATCAATGAATTGGGCTCACAAATCGAACATATCTCTAATAACAAATTTAACAAGTGATAAAACGAAGAATATATTACTATGGACAACATTTTTTGGTGATGAAACATGGTCAATTAAGGATCTAAGACAAAACCCACTTAAAAATTGTAAATATTCTTCATGCGCGATTTCCACCGATAAAACTCATTTATCAATTTCGGATGCTGTAATATTCCATTTAAGGGATATGCAATTTCGTGAATTGCCATTTAATCATTCATATAATCAAATATGGATATTTTTTATGATGGTAAGAGAATAAAAAATGTTTTTTTAAATAATCGAAATTAATTTAAGCATATTTAATTTTATGTAAGTGTTGTTAAAAAGTCTAATTTAGATTTGATTTTTAAAAAAAACGTTTAGCCTAAATAATATTATGTAAGCTTTTATATTTGGCAAATAGATGATCCTAACCCTTTCTGTTCATCTAAGAGCAAAGTTTCCAGGCTTACGTAATATTATTTTGGATAAAATCTTAATCGTATATCCATCCAAATTGGGCATTTTAACAAAACTAATTGTATTGATAAGAGGCCTGTGGGATTTTCAATCGTTTAATCTAAATTTAAAATAGACTATTACTTAAATGGACTAAAGTAACTTTGTCCAACCATCAGCAGGCTCTCTAATTTTATAAATATACCATTTAAAATCATATTAATATGTGTCAGAAAACCCTAAGCCAGGTAAGATCTTAAAATTTTTTATTTGGGCCAGGTCGAGCAAAATAAATTACTGGGCTGGATCATTAATGCATTCGGGTATTTGGGAGCAATGATAATCCATAAAATGTAGCCGATATTATACATGGTTGTTTATTTTGATGTAACTACTTTATTTCGGGTTAATTACAATCTTAGTAAAAAAAAATGGGAACGATTCTGGCTGGATACAAATTTGGTATGGCCGGGCTGAAAGTAAATTCCAACATGGCTGGGCCTGAAATTCTTGCCATTTGAGAACCTCTGGTTTTTAACTTTCCCAAAATTTTTATAATGAGATTATAAATAATTTATTTATAAATTTTAAACGATAAATTGCGCATTTTTGATTACTTTTGGTATGCTAATACTAAAATACATTTTTCCTTTAAAAAAATTATAAGGAATAAATATGTTTGAAATATTTTTCCCCCGTGATTATAAATCCTTTAAGTAAGATAAAATAGTATGTACAATAAGAATATAGAACAAATCAAATATTTAGTTGGTTTAATTGATCATTAATTAGATCATTGGGAACCGATATGAAACTAACTTTACCGAAACCTAGGTGTAAGTATAAATGATATTGAATTTATTTATCTATTGAAAATTTTGTTTAAGTTGAATCAGTTAAAAGACTGAATTTAACGTAAGTGCAAAAGAAGGCTACTAATATATCCCCCCACCTCACGACTAATTATCCACCAAATGTGTGCCACTGACCCCTTCCCCATTATAATGTAATTAATGATTGTATTCCACTTTGAGGAAAATCATCACCTACTCCAAATTATTGTTATAATTTTAAGGGAAAAAACGTTATTACTATCATATCAATCCACTAACACCCCTTGAAAGTCCCGATGGAACGATCGTGATCAAACTCTCACAACACATCGTACGGGGAGCCTGTCAATATGGCCCCTGACATTTCGTAAAGAATTATTAGAATATTAAATAACCGAGTTGTAAGAATAGCCAAATATGTAAGAAATAAAGTTTTAATTTTATTTAACAATAAAAGTGTTTAACGCAAGGGTGTATGCCAAAATATTTAATATCGTTAATATATTTTTTGTTAATAAAGTTACTGTTGCCAAATCTTTTGGATTTGGACAGAGCCAAAAAAAAATTTTACTGCCATGCATGGTGGGAAAAAAATATATAATTTTAACAATTTAATTCCCAACTGGATAAATAGTGTAGTTTGTTTAAAATATTTTATTTGCAAAACCCTTATTCTACTATGTTTCAATATTAAAAGAATTCTAATAAGATAAATTTTAATTTATAAATATATAAAATATACAATATACAATATTTTTATATATTAAAAAATAATAATCAATTGTTTATATACAAAAAAAACAAATCCAAAATTTAAAAAAATAGAGATGAAATATAGGGAAAAATGAGAAGAATAAAGAAGGAAGCCTAAGTCTGACGAAGTTACAGAGAGAAGTCTGACTATATCGCTTCAGGGATTGCTATGGTCAGTCTCTGCTTTAGGAAGAAGCCTTCTTAAGTATCAACAGTAAGCTTGCAGATGTGAGATCCTAAATCCTTGAAGAAGGAATGCAAGCATACTAAAGGAAGATATGGTTGTGGATATTAATGGAATAAAGGTATGATATTCTAAAATTTTTGGAAATTTCTAACTTCATTTTGCTCGAAATTTAAATTTTGTGGAGTACACACTTTCGTATCCCATTTCCTTGATAATATCTACGACCTTAATGATTTCTGATTGAGATCTACTAATGATTCTGTCTTATATAAACAGATGTGGAGTGAGAGTGAACATTCTAAATTAATGGCTTGGATTATCTTATTGTTTTCTGGAAAAATAAAATGGATCCTAGTGGGTTATCTTGTTGGATGCTCTCTGTTGAGAGTTTTTTTGAGAGTTGAAAATTGATGGAAATTGGTAGCAAGAATATTGGAACTTGATATAGCATGGGAATGATAGGCTGGCTTTTGCAAAATTGGGCTACGGGAGAGAGTGTTGCAAACATTTGCAAAATCAATTTTGATAAGTGTTTCATTCATGCGTTCCTGTGACCACGTTAAGAAGATTGACACAATTCATTGAGCATTAAGCTCAAAGGTTATAGATTATTCATACATAGAATTAAAAACTAACCCCACCCCAGATATTGTTTGACAAGTAATTTTTAGTTTTAAACGAATTAAAATAATTTTAGCATTCCGAGTTATATTTATAAAGAGAAAACCCCTAACTAACATCAGGCCCATGGTCGTATCTAATAAATACCAAATTATATAGCCAACAGCGGCCATTCATATATAGATTCCTTTTATTATACTCCTTCTCCCTACCCCAATAAAATTGGCAAAGAATGTTTTTTTCCAAATTTGGGATTTAATGTTATTTAACATTGTTTGATTATTAATTTTAGTCAAGTATCATGGACATAACAATATTATAACAAAAGGCCATCTTTGCTTCATGTTCTAAAACAATGAATCTTCATCAATGGAAAATATCATTTTTAGAAGCACTGCAGGAAGGGAAATAATAAAAATTATTAATTTTTAACAAAATCATATTTGCACTATCGCTGGGAAATTTCCACTTTGTTTCTATGAACTCCTTCATGAAATTTAAATAGTTCAAAGTTTAGTGTATTCATTTGTTCGAGTTCAATTTAATTATATATTTTGATTAAATTTAGCTAAACTTGCAAAAACTGCCATGCAAATTTATAACATGATATTTTTATTTTTAATTAAATGTAAATAAAATAAATTTTAACGAAAATAAATAACACTTTTCGTTTTTTTATTTTCCTTTTTTGGTGGTAAGCTTCTTCAACATCTCTCCACTTTATGTTATTCATACAATCTCTTTCATCTAATTTGTACTTCTTTATATTGGCTCTAACTTTATGGCCCCATTGAAGTTTTGGCCATCCTCTTTTACGTTTGCCCATCTCTTCCAAACTCTCAACCTTATTTCCTGCGTAGTTCATAGGCCTTCTCATTGTGTGCCCATACCACCTAAGTCTGTTTACCATTAACTTTCCGTTAATCAATATTAAATATAAATTGTCGAAATGAACAGGACTATTTTTATTTTAAATAAATGCTTTTATTTATTATTTGGAATATTTTTTAACGATATATTTTTTTATTTCGAGATAAAAATATTTTTAATCGTTCGTCAAATATAATTCGCGATATTTACCAAAAATTACAATATAAAATTCATATTATTATTTCATCGACTACAATATTGCCAAATTGATACCAAATCTAACCATATATAATTTATCAATGAATTGGGCTCACAAGTCGAACATATCTCTAATAACAAATTTAACAAGTGATAAAACGAAGAATATATTACTATGGACAGTATTTTTAGGTGATGAAACATGGTCAATTAAGGATCTAAGATAAAACCCATTTAAAAATTGTAAATATTCTTCATGCACGCTTTCAACCGATAAAACTCATTTATCAATTTCGGACGCTCTAATATTCCATTTAAGGGATATGCAATTTCGTGAATTGCCATTTAATCATTCATATAATCAAATTTGGATATTTTTTATGATGGTAAGAGAGAGAAAAATGTTTTTTTTAGATAATCGAAATTATCTTAAGCATATTTAATTTTATGGTAGACTTGTTATTTGCGTTTTGATTTTTAAAAACGGCCATATAAGTTGCGAGATTTGACAAATAGATGATCCAAAACCTTTCTGTGATCTACGAGCGAAATTTCCAGGCTTACATAATATTATTTTGACTAAAATCTTAATTGCTTAACGACCCAAATCGGGCTTTTAACACTAATTTTATGATTGATAAGAGACCTGTGGGGATTTCATTCGTTTAGCCTAAATAAAAATAGGCTATTTAAATGGATTAAAGTTCCTGGAACCAACCATTAACGCGCCCTTTAAATTAAATAAATACCATATAAAATCATGTTTGATAGGTCATAAAATTTGTCGGATTAAAAAAAAAATATGGTTTAACCTGGATGTCTGTGCCGTATCGAGCCTAGTAACATCTTAAAAAAAATTATCAGGGCTTTATAAATTTTTGGACCGATTCATTGAAGAATTTTGATATTTGATAAAAAGTGATAATAATACATGAATAATGTTTTTTTTAATTAAGCTATTTCCCCAATATTATTTGTTTATTTTGATATTAACTGCATTTATTTCGGGTTAGCCCGTGTATTTAAAAACCCGAGTGGACCGGACAATCTTAGTAACGAGCCTGGAAGGGTACAAATTTAGATTTGAAAGGGCAGAAACCTAATTCCAACAGGGTTAATGATAATGGCAGTGGAAATCGTCAATTTATTCGTTTATATATATCATAGATTTTAAAAAAATATATAATAGGAATCTCCTATTCTCACATGCTATAATGAACCGGAGATACCTTACCAATTAGACAAATATGATTATGTCTTCAACTGGACAATTACATATTTGCCACAATCCGATATCAACAAACCATATTATACTTATCTGGGAATCGATATCAAAAAATCGACTTCCAATCATTCCAAAAATTATGAAATGTATTCGAAAAACAAAAAAAAATTGGCTATCAGTGTTATGAGCAATTGCGCTTCATTTAATCATCGACTTGGTAAGTTTATTTATTTATTTTTTTTGAAGTTGTTGTCTTTTCTTTTATTATATATAAATTTTCTGTACAGACCCTTAAAGCAGAATTTTTTAATTTCGATTACATTGGATGATTCACTCACATTTGAATCTACTTTATTATATCTAGTTTTGAGTTAATTGATAAGATGGGTCGGTTTGAAGATGTATAAGTTGGATTGGGATATGAAATTCATGGAGAATCAGATTCTCTCAATTTTGTATCATTTATTAAGAGCAATTATTAAATTTGAGAAGTCTGATTTGACCGGAAATGTATGCTAGCATATATAGAGTATTTACCCTAAATTTTTAACTATAACCCCATTAAAATTTGTATATTTTTTTAATTCAATGAAAAATTCTATATAAATATTAAGGTAAATTAAAATTTTTAACTATAACCCCATTAAAATTTGTATATTTTTTTAATTCAATGAAAAATTCTATATAAATATTAAGGTAAATTAAGTGTAGTTCAAAATCAGGCTTGTGAAACCCAAATTAGGGTTCAGGAATTTAAAACTCTATTTAGCGGAAACTTTGATAAGTGAAACTTAATCGTAGACAATTTTCTAAAAGAAGTCTGAATGAGCCCTTCTGTGTTATCCAGGGTTCGATGGGTTTGGGGTCTTAAAATGTACAATCAGAGAATTTCAAATTTCCAAACCCTTGGGCTCACAATCCTGTTTAAAAGTAAGTGGCAAAATTTTCAGATATTTACCAGGTGAGCACTCTATTCGTACTAGAATAATTTCCGGCCAAATCAGATGTTTTATCGTTAAAAAATTGTCCTTATTAATTGATTTAAAAATTAAGAGATTGCGAATATCCATGAATTCCATATCCCAATCAGTTATGTATTTATACACTAATAGGTTTACCATCCATAAATTAAATGCATCCAAAAGAGCCCGCTCATAGGAGACAGCTATAACGCCATTTTTGTGATTTTCACGTCGGTTAAATGGCATTAATGTGCATTTCAATTAATTATAAATAGAGATAATTATTCGGTGTGCCGACCATAAAATTGTAAAAAAAAAAATTTATCTTATAAATATTTTTTTTATAAAAATGGGGGAAATATTTTTAATTTTATATATGTTCGACATTTAGGTATCGGCCCAACCCTACCTCCCTAAAACTATTTAATTACATTTTAGGTAGGAACATATCTGAATTGCAAGATAATTTGAAAATTAAATATTAGCTATAATAGACTAGTGCACGCTTTGGTTAGTCTTTACAAACAGAATAAGGTTAAGATTTTAAAAAAATATTCAAAAACTGGTCTAGCTAATTTAAAAAAATGTATATATTTTCTCCATTTTATATACTTTTAAAATCAAGTAAACATTTAAATAACTAGTTTGTTTAGTTATGCATACAGTTAAATCGCGATCTATCCAAAACCATGGATGGTTTAACGCATAGGAATCCCCCCCCCCTTGTAATTATTTTTCCTAATGTGATGATGGGAATGAGGCAAAACTCTGTTATATCCAACAATCACAATATTCAAGGGCGAAGCTGTTTAATTATGACACACGACAATATCTATCATACCTTTGTTTTCTTTACTCTATAATGTTTATATTATGTTTAAATTTGTTATTTTATATATAATATTAAAATTTAATCAATGCCTATAGCTGTAGTAAAAGAGGAACCCATAGTCGGTCTATTTGCAACTTTTTTCATTTACCTTCCTCTTTTATTAGATCTCGAACGAAATATATTTATTAAATACAGTTATGGTTAAGTATATTTTTTTATGTATATATATATAGTAATATTATAGTGTATTAAATATATATGTTAAATAAACATGATTTTACATCTTAAAATTTATGTTTAATTTGGTATATGTATTAATTTCCATTTTTTGGTGACCCCATTTTATTTTCCTCTTTTTTTTTTCTTTCGAAAATTTTACCTATTTATTCTCAAATTAACCAATGTCCTTGAGCGTATGTGTGGTATAGGGTTCCCAAAATGTGTTTCTTATGAGCCACTAGAAATTAATTTTTTTAAAAAATCTTCTTTCCTCAAAATAGGTTTTTCAATTTTTATCTTTATTACGCTAATGATATTTTTTAAAAAAATATAATATCATATATATATAATGAAGAGGAGAATTAAGCCAAAGTGTGGGGAAAATATTTATATTATACCAATTAATCATTTTGCGAGAAGCAAGCTGCCCGTATTTCCAAAACCTTTGAAAATAAATAATTTTCAAAAATAAGGTAAAAATTATTAGAGATAACGAATAAAATTCTCAATACCAAGCAGAGCTGAGTCGAAAAATAATCAAAAACAAAAAATTTGGAAGTGTGGGGGGGGGGGGGTGGACTAGTCAAAAAAATTCTTACGAAATCCCCTGACGGGCTTCAAAATGTAAATTTCTTCACCGGGTATAGCTTAAATAAAATTTCTGAAATCCTGACCGGCCCCCTGTAAGCCTCTGATACAAATAAAATGATATTATTTTTTTTTAATTATATTGAGTTATCTGTATAATGTTTTCATTTCAAATTATTTGAAGCTAACTAAAGTAGTGTTGTTAAACGGTTCGTTTTGAGACAATTTTTAAAAACGTCTAACTCAATATTTCATCCAGAAATAATATTACGTAACCCTGAAGATTTTGCTCAAAGAAGGAACAAAGGTCTAGACATATATTGACGAAATCTCCAGGCTTAGGCAATATTTTTTTGGCTAAAATATTGAGTTAGCCGTTTTAAAAAATCGGCTCAAAAAGAGGCATTTAACTACACTAAACTATAATGTAGTATTATTGACACCGACAGAGAACAATATTTAGTTAATTTCTTTTTTGTTTTGAAACATATTTATTTCAAATATATAAAATTAATTATAAAGTTTATCTTTAAAATATAATTGTGCCCTAATGGAATATTTAAAAAAAATTAACCTATTAAAAACATCTTTTTATAAAAAAAAATGTTAAATTTGAAAAAAAAAATTCTATAATTATAAGTTTTCGCCGGTCATTATGGCAATTGGTGGTGATTATCATCAATCTTAACGGATGATTTCTTAGTTTCTTTGGATGCTCTTAAGATTATGAATTCAGAGCTCCTTTGACCTTTAACTTTGAAAGAAAATTTCGTCTATTTTCCAAAAGAACAGGAGGATGTTATAGTTAGTGGTATGAATATGTTATTAACAGATATTGGATTTTAAGCTTATTTTCACCTCTCTCAGCAATTTCACGAGGATAGTAATTGCTATGAATGGAGACTTAACTGAAGATACAGGTCAATTCATATATATGCCTTTGCCCCATGGAATCAGTATTAAGTGAAATGTGATATATTTATGCGGTTCGAGCTGTGTTGGAATATCTAGACACTATACTAATTTTCCAATGTTCTAGATAACCTGCAAATACCTATGGTTTTTAAATATGGTTTTCAAATAAATTGCAAACAAATGCTGAGGGTATATATGATATTAATTTTATAGATTTATAAAAAGCATTTATTATATTGCTAGGTAAGGTAGATATTAGTTAACTTAATCATTCAAATATTTATTTTTTTTTGGACTTTTTTTTAAAAAAAATTTTATTCTTTGTTTAAATATATTATGTTAAGGTTGGCAAGGAGTTGGACAAGATTTAACTAAATAATTTAAGATTTTTATTTATAAAAATATATATAAAATATTTTAACTCTAAATACAATAAATTTCTACGCTTATATAGTTTACAAAATCTATCAAGTAATTTATATCGAATTATTGAGTTAACTTTATTAAGTTTTACAAAACGAGTCCGCTATAGGTTAAAGTTAATTTAATAAAGAATAAAAAAAAAATATAGTATCGATTAGGACATCACAACAATTATACTATATAATAATATAAAAGATTAAAAGACAAACATTAAGTTCCAAGGAAACTAAAGTAGTTGGCACAGAACACAATTAATTGAGTAGATTTTAAAATTTTAAAATAGAATTCATCATCTCCACTGATTAGAAAAAATAATTTGCTAAAATTTTAAAAACATTATAGTCTACTGGACCTAAGTACTCATAAATATAGAAATAAAATGAGAATCCCAAAGGTTGTGGCATTTTCTGATTTTAGACTTTTAAGATCATATAATTGGGTCAATGCTTGGGTTAATAGAGAATTATGAGGCGCAGATAAAATTTCAAATTATATGTTTTCTTCTAAACCAAGGAATATTTATAAGACCACCTGGTCTTGCACACATTTTAAAAATAAAAATTAATATGAAATGCCATAATTGCACCCTTTAAAGTGACTATTAGATTACTTCTCTATTAAATATTTAATTTTTTTAACTTTTATAAGAGTAATATAAATATATTCAATTTTTTAAAATAAAAATGTTTTAGAATATATCGAAGAAATACAGAATCATATCACGTCAATCCAAAATAAAAGTAATATAATTGTTTGTTTGTTTATCTTAATGATACATATGCATACTAGAGTCCTGCAGGGCCGGCCCTAGGCCCGAGGCTGTAACACTATTAATTGAGTTGGGCCAAAAAATATTACTATTATAATTTTTTGTATTTTTTATTTTTTGACTCATTAAATATAACATCTTAAACAATGAATTTCATTCAGTCAGTCATTTTCATGCTTGAAATTCATTACCCATCAAGAATTGAAGAGTGTATCATGTATTTTCACTATTATATAGATCCTATACATGATCTCTACCTGTTTTATTATATTTGACGGTATCACTTTATAGTCGATTTAACATAGTAACGAAGAAAGAATTAAGTATAGTAATGAGATATTATTTGCGTTGTCGAAGAATATTGGTAAAAGTTGAAATGTCATTTAATAATACCAAAACAATAATTATGACGGCCGGTTAGAATATTTAAAAAGGAACGATGATTCTTATGTTTTAGTACATCTCTTCCAACTAATTAAAATTTCTGAGATTTCTATTATTGTATAATATAGGTTACTGACTATCATTATAATCAATCTTGCCATTATTTTTAATCTAATCTTTAGCTGTTGTTGGTATGTCGATATCGTGTATCCCAGTAGTATGGGGAAAATAATATAAAGGTTAATACATGTAACAAGTTAATACATGTGAATCAGATCAAAAAAAAATTTATTCTAATCCCTTTTCCTTATGCATTCATTCCCTTAATTAAAATTTTTTATTTAATCTAAGGGAAACACGTAGCCATAGGCGTACATTCAAGGGCAAAACCGTATTGTATTATTTTTTATAGAAAGTCGACAAGCGCTTGGCTGACAAAGTTTTAACAACTAATTGGTTAAAAAAAAAATAACGGGCTCAGTAATTAAAGGGGATATTTTAAGGTTCGATAACGAGTTTTATATCAAAAAAACTAAAATTAAATAGCTAAAAGTGTTTCTTGTATAATTCCCTGATTTCCTTTATTTAACTCTTTTGTTCTTTTCTTTAGGCGATGTTATAAATATTAGCTACATGAGTTTTGCTTTTTTCTCATAGCTATGGAGTTAGAGAAATAGCAATAATTATCTAATCAGACCTCACTCTTTCTTATTTTATGTATTATTTATCCTTTTTTTTATATATTCCTTTTATAGTGATTGGCACCGGGCCTACTCGTAGTCTAGAAGTGTATGGTAGATGTTCCAATCGATTCTCTGGTAGCGGTTCTCGGATCTGTGATTCTGAAGGGCATGCAAAGGATTGTTTGGAAAATTTTATATCCAATTATAAATTTTATTTGGCGTTTGAAAATGCTAATTGTGCACATTATATAACCGAGAAAATGTTTCGCGCGCTCCACGCGGGTGTGGTACCCATAGTGTTTGGGGCTCGATACTCTGAGTATGTCAAGATAGCTCCCCCATTTTCTTTTATTTACATCGCCTCGCCCCTGGCTATGAAGACGAACGAAGTCGTTGGTAATATTATATATATCATAATTTGTAGAGAGATGGTAACTATTCGAGACCATTTTAGGGTTTAAGGGGTCTTTTCAAAAAATACATATTATTAGCATCATTTAAGCACGTTTATCCTTAAAATGGTTATTTGATTTTGTATTTCATAATACACTCTTGCCCTCTAAATATTAGTTATTTTATTATTATTGATTATTAGTAATGGCAAAATCATTTATCTCGGAAGTGTATATTTTTACATTACACTTTGTGATATTAAGGGGAAAAAATTATCCTTTATATTAATTATTTTAAAAAAAAATTATATTTTGAAAATCTTTACAAAATTTTGTTTGAAATGATATTTTAACTTGTTTTTTCTGTTTTTTCTCAACATTTTATTTTATTTTATTTTATTTTTGAAAAATTAATAATAAATTATGTTTTTTTTCCATCTCTAATAATTATTATATTTTATAATGAACTGTATTATATTTCTTTTATCAAACCAATAGGAAATATATCTTCTCAAAAGGATCCTTCTATTCGAGATATTAATCAAGAGGTACCAAAGAATCACCCTTATTTTCATTCCAACAATTTAGAAGAAGTAGCTAACTATCTTTTGAAATTAGATTCCGATGACAAGCTTTACGATAAATATCACGCTTGGAGGAAAGAATATGAAATAGTTCCAAGACTAGATGATGAATATCTATGCCAAATCTGTAAACATTTGCATATTAAGGATATCCCCAATAAATCTTACAAAATATCCGTTTGGTGGAATAAAGAAAGAGACTGTAATCCTTATCAATATGAATGATTAGAAAGGAAATATTTTTTTAAAAAATGAACAAATGATATTATAATTTTTTATAGGTATTATTATTAAAATTTTTAGACTAAAAAAATAAATTATATCTACAAATGTGATTAATTAAAAAATATATAAAATAATAAATTGAAAATTAGAATGTTTAATAATATAAATAATTATGTCATAACATAATGTAGAATTGGTGAGGTTCAGGATCTTCTTTTAAAATTATTTAATAAGGGCTATAATTCAAATTGTTTAATAAAATGAAACCAAATTTTAAATTTGTGGGCTAGATGAATCTAAACATAAAAGTAGTTTATGAGAAATACTTAATATTATTATACACTAAATACTTTAAATTAGGTAAAAAAAAATCACACAGATAATAGATTTTACCGAACTATGTGGTTAAAGCTAAGGTATGATACCAAACTAGGATTACGAGATAGCGGTTAGTTGAGGGTTATTTAACAAAGACAAGGGTTAGGCCTTATATTCAATGAGAATAAACACAAATTTTATTATACACAAAATTTACCCAACTATGTGGTTCAAATTAAGATCTTATATCAAGCCCGTTGACTGCGTTACATGGGAACATAGAACTATGCAAAAATAAGAGTTAGTGTTTATGGATGATAAGAAATACTAACAATTTATACCCATATCCAACATTAAAGTTTTCTGGCCTTTCCATTTCGTCTCTTGTATGCACGCTATATCAACTTTTCTCTTGTTTAACATTGATGCCAATTCTCTCGTCTTACCTTTAAGCGTCCCAATATTCATAATAAGTTTCTTTGGACTTTTACCGAATTATGCGGTTTATATTAAGACCCGATATTAAGCTCACAAATCGCGTTGCCCCTTATCTTAGGACTCCTCAGACTCAAGGTAGTGTTAGTGTTTATATTAGATGAGAAGAAATACTTATAGGATAAAATCCAGCTATTTTTGTTGAAACACCTTCTTTTTTTTATTGTTTATAATAATCGCAATTCTTTGTGAAAAATACTACTAACACTTTGTTGCAAATTTCCATGCTATGATCCTGGGTTTCCGTGAGCTTACATGATTGGAAAATACCTCACAATAAGCAAATCATATTTTTCCGAAGGTAATACGATGTGGAATATAATACTTTAGGATAGTATTATTCCAAATGATTAAAAGAATATCATGTCCTCTTTTCGATTTTGTAATATTCTTTTCTAAAATTACGCTATTAAATTTATTATATCTAGTTTGCTTACTTTGTATTATATTGGTTTTTCTTGAGTTGAACTTGAATGTCCATAATTATGGTTATAAAAAATAATATATTTTTAAACTTTCACTTCTTCACTCTTCATGAACCAATCACAGAATTGAACGAAACGAAGTACGATGAAGTGTCCATACGACCATAGGCATAAAATCATGAGGAATACCAAGCATAGTTCTTCTTACAATCCAAGTATATACTTTTTAATGTTAATTAAATGCTTGTGATTCAAGTAAAAAAAATTTTTCTTTTTACATTAACAAGCAGCTTTGATTGGAACTATTCCATACTAAAGTTTCTTTAAAAATTTTATGTGCTGACCAATGAATGTCACATTTAATAGTTATTTTTCAACTTTTTTAATATAAAAGTAGTAATCAAAATTTGATCTGGGTACATTTTTAATAGGCTTACTATTTTTCATCTATATTTAGATTTAACCAAGTTGATAAAAAGTGCAATCGCTATATAATCAGATATTCTATTTTTTAATAGTTTAGGTTTTAAAAACATCACATATTTTTGATTATTTTCTTCATATTTGATAGACTATATTTCATCTTTTGAAAAGATTTTGTCATTAAATATTTTCAAAATCCAAAGGAGATGGTTTAATAATATGATATTAATTTTACCTATTGTGCTTGTTGGCTTGATCTCTATAATTTAATCCAATCAAACTCATAAATTAATTTTAATGGTAAACAATGTATAATCTTATTAACAACTTACTAAAAAGTAAACAATTACATGCCAGCCTTAACATAAATCATAAGATCGGAGTACTACTTTACCAGAAAATGACTTAATTGCCCAATGAACATTTGGTTATTTTACTTTGAACCATTTTAAAACTAAAATATAGTCTGTTTTTAATTTTGAAAGACCTGATTTGACTCGAATATATTTTGGTATGTATAGAATATCAACCCTGTGAATTTCAGACAATATATTAATAGTTTAATATGAACTATTAATTTATAAGAACAAAGATTTCTTTATGTAAATTTTAAAAAATTATCTGAAATTTATAAATATATGCTGGAATAGAGGTCTGTAATGGGTGTTAAAATTGTTTATAATGTAATGAGCAGTATTGTGGATAAATTTAGGCATATAGTAGGCTTTGTTTATTAAAAAATATTTTCTCATACTTTTATATGTTTAAGTAAGAATGTTATTAAATTGATAAATAATTTTTTGTCATTAAGTCATTGAGTTAAACATATTTTTTAGCAAAAAAACCATGGATCAATGGTAAGACCTCATTTTTTAAAACAAGGATTAAAAAGCTGGCCATTTCAAATCTCTATGCTGGAATATGATCTAGCAAAATTAGATTTTTAAGATTTTAAAAAAAGGTTGTATTTATTTGCTAAAAGCATAAGTATAGCCTTGATCATAATATTCACAATAAAACATACATAAATGATAAATTATATAATATATGCTGATGTACGTTCCACTCATTCTCATCACATTGAGATTGCAGTTTTTTATATACATCAAATAATAACTTACATATAGAAATTTCACTCAAATATATAACTTCTCAAGCTGAGGAAATTTATTATATATCTTGATTTTGCTTTTATATACACTATTTTTATAAGGTATACCTTGGAACAAAAATCTAATTTACTTGTCATACAAAAATTGTACAAGTACAACCATATCTTTCATATTTTGAATAAGATGTATAACAGAGATAATTAATATAACTTACCACATTCTTTGTGAATTTCCACTTGTTGTCTACATATGAATCAGACCTTCAGGTTAGGCTCAAGTTTGTTTTTCCCATAACTAGCAAAAATGTTTGAAAAAATGTCAGGTGCAAGCATATTTGATGCAATTTGCTTTATAAAAAAAATAATTTTTCAACATATCCTCTTCCTGTCCCGAGTTATTTTATTTTTGAAAAATATATACTTTAAAATACTTAATTTTTGCCAAAAACCCCACCTTTGAAATATATTTATATTGAGATTTGGAATCTCCATTTTAAATAATTTATTGAGAGAAATTTTTAAAAATCTGATTTGACTGAAAATATATTCCTGGCATTTGAAAATACCTATAAAAAGAATAAATTAAATTCTATAGTTGAAGAAATTTCTATATGCTAACTTGGGCAGTTAGAACTGCCAAATAGCAATATTTTTAAAACAGTTAGGATAACAAAAGATTCGCCCTTTTTAGGGGTTCAGTTCAGGTTTTTGCTAATATTACTGGTTTCCTGATCCTTGGTTAGTTTATGGAAAAAAAGCCTGAAATTAAAGATAAGATTCAAATTTGTTTTTTTTCTTCCTTTTTTTTAATCTACCAATATTTAGTCGGAAATTTTTCATTATCACAATCATTACATATTGTTCATCTTAATTGATTTTATCTTAAAAAAATTACCTTCTATTTAACCTTGATTTTTATATGCTTCTAACTAGAATTGTTAGAAAAGCTGATTTGAGACGATTTTTAAAAACAACCTAATTAAGATTTTTAGCCAAAATAAAATTATAAAAAACCACTTTTAACTTTCTTTAAAAAAAATTTAGCTTTTTTTGTAAGCTTTTTTCTCCGTTTTTTATATCTGAATTTTTTAACACCCCTATCTGAAATTCACTGTATATGTACCCGACATGTGCCGGAATACATTATTCGGTCAAATAATTAATTTGTAACTCTTTAAATATATTTTTTTATGTTATGACTCAAATATTATATTTCCTAAAATAATGAACAGAATAAATCTTTAGGAAGATGCTGGATTCAAGTATGCCAAGGATATCGAAATACTAATAAAGATGGGCAATTTGGTAGGGATGCATTATGTCCGATTGAACATGCTATATGATAGATTATCTGAAACGATTATGATTTTATCACCAGATTTGGGATTCGAACAAAATTATAATCATTTTTTTTATTATTTTTTAAATTATAATCATACAATTATATAGAAATTATCACAAATAAAACGGAGAAAAATAATAGCATTTGTAATAAAAATTGATATATTTGTTTTATCTCGAAGTATTTTTCTTACAATAAAAATAAATTAATTTAATGTGCTTGCAACTTGTACCCGACCACCTGACCAATTTTTTTCACTTTCGGTATTCCAGTGATTTGAATAATAAATTTTCCTGCCTATTTGACTTGACCTTTTTCCTGTTGGTTCAAATCCGAACAATTATTATTTGGAAATAAACACTCCAAATTTTGTTTCCGAACGCCTGGCCCAGTCGAGTCCAAGAAACTGACCGATCTGAGTTAGATAGGACGTGGAATTATCCTCACAAGTGTCCATTTTAAGCACGCACGTGGAAAAGGGAGTTGATCATAGATAAAAAAAAATTAATAAAGTGGACGGACCTGTAAAAAATGGATGGACAGGGTGAAAGAGGATATGAATGACGCGTGCCAATATCAAAGCTAGAGATGACACCAGGCAGGAGTGAACGAAAGAGAAACAAATAACGTAGTAGGGGAAATTTATTTACCATTCTTAAAACAAATGACCGCACAATTAGTATTGTAAAAAAAACGGCTTACTAAATATTTTTTTAGGAAAATTATTATACAAGCCTTAATATTTTGGTCATCACAAAGGTTTGAATATCTATTAACAAAATCTCGAGGCTTAGACAACATTTTTCTGGTTAAAATATTGAGTTAGCTATTTTTAAAAATCGACTCAAATCGAGCCTAACAATATTGAAATTTTAAAAAAAATTGTTTACCATTACAGGTATGTGCGTTACTAAAAATTTTAGATTAAAAAATCATTCTCTTTTTTTTTCCCTCCCATTTAAAATAGTTAATAGTTTCCGTATTTTAATCTCGTTTAGAAATATAATTTCTAAAAAAGAAATAAATTTGCAATAGTTTAATGTTAATTTACAGATTATTTTTAAGACGGGAAATTTAATGAACATATGATTAAAAATTTAAAAATATCTCCATAACGTATTGTAAGAAAAATTTTCTACCATAATATTTTCGTTTTTTAAAAAAAAAAGTAAGTTCTTTTATAATATATCGAAGATGATATAAAGATAATTTATTAAATTCTTACGATGCGATATCAACGAGTTCTCGCAACCCTTGCTTGGGCCTATATTCTAATTGCCTTGCGTTTCGGTAATGTTCCTTAAATATATTTTATTCGTAATTTAGTATCAGAAGCCATTTTACAGAATCTTATATAAATTGAACATATTTATTATGTCTTAATTTTTGTTCTAAAAGAAATTATGAAAGATTGGATTTATATTGATTTTTAATATAATTCTTTAGGACTGTCCTGGAGTCAAGAATATTTTTTAAAAAAATATTCTGTAGTCAATTTTTTTTTTATCTATTCTATTTAAATATAGAAAATCGCACTAGTTTTTTCAAAAAAATTCCTATAATTAAATATATATGCTAGAGGGGCAATGTGTTATTTTTTCAACCTTAAATCGTTTTTTTTAAATTTATACATTTGATATTACCGAAAATGTAGTTCATCATGTTTGGAAATCCTATCCCATGAATTTCAGATTATTTTGCCATGAAACTTTGAACTTATTATTAGTTATATTAGTTTTCCTATAGATTTTTTTATATAAATTATTAATGCCTCAAAAGTTAGCACTGTAATTTATAAGATAGGAAGTAAAATCACGTGCTTAAAAGATGATTTAAAGTTGAAACATAATAACACATTCGGAAAAAATACATTGATAACATATACATTTATATATGTAAATTTCATTTATTTGATTTCAATTTATAATTTTTGAATTCCATCAGATATATTTTTTGAATATGTAGTTTTATTCAGATTTCTACCTTTTTCTTAAGACATCTTTTTAGGATACTTTTATTTCTTCTTATTATTAATTCCTAAATTGAACCCTTATAACATCGTTCATATAAAGCTTGCTAACATGATGAATTATTGCGCAAGAATATATTTCGAATTTTAAGTTTTCTTAACAAATAAGAGGAACGTCCACAAATCAGCTGATAGTAACGAATTATTAAATTTTAATTTTATTAGGGATTGTTGACAGTTACGACGAAGAACCATGCTCTCAAAGTACTATACCAAAAAAAAATACATTTTTTTTCCTATATTTTCGAGGGAATCATAGACTATCACGTGACCTTTATTTATGATTTAGGAGGATTTTTTGTCCCTGGTTACCGATACATCTACGACCACAATTTCGAAATAGCGACAGAATTCATAGCGCACCCTGTTCAGTCTCCCGCGAATGTAACTATCACTGGACGTTGCGTCATTGTGATTGACGCATATCCTAATTGCATCAATCGAATGAGTGTATATCTTTATCTTTTATCAAAACATTTATTAATTAATACCTACTTTATTTTGATAAAATTACCCTAGTCACTCATATCGGTGTTCTGGTTAGGAAAAGGGTGGGTGAAAAAAAATTTTTGCCTGAATTGGAACGACACCCCCCCCTCCCCCATCTATTTATAAGCAATCTATAATCTCTTTACTTTATTACAATATTTATGCTTTTAATCTCTTATCTAAGGATTAAAAAAAAATATTAATCTTACTTTTACTTCCTTCTCTAAAAATATTTTGATAAGATTATTATATTATAATTATTGTAATCAGAGACCTGCATAGAGATACCATTTGCATGGCCCGGCCCGGCTTTTATATTTTCAAGCCCGGTTCGGATTTTTTTTAAAATATATTATATTAATTTTTATAGATACCAATGGCGGATTGAAAATTTGGTTTTAAAATATATGGCCCTGCCCGGGTATATTTAAAAGAATTAAAATACTATCCGACCCGTGTACCCAGTCCGGGCCGGCAGGTGTCTGATTATAATATAAAGCACCTATATCTAAAGTGTATTTGTGTTGCATGAATTTCGCTAAAGCACCCGCTACATAAAATTTGTCGTGAGGATTTAAAGCTAAATAAAATATCCCCCCCCCCCCAAAAAAAAAAATAAAGTTTAAAAAAAATAGATACATTTTTGAACGAGTTACAAAAATTCAGCTCCCAAAATGTGTAAATGTATTATTTTATAAAGTTAGAAAACTGTGAGATATTTCAATTAGCCAACCAATTCGAAAAATCGAGTCAGTACTACCCTTTCTCTAATTGGGAAATGTTGGACCAGATATCCATGTAAGATTTAACACGTTTTACCCATTTTTATTAGAGTTAATCCAGTTAAAACCGAGTCAAAGAAAATTCAAGATAACATAATTTGAGCTGCCGAATTTTAATATCCATTCCATTCCCTGTGTTTCAAAACACTCCGAATAACCGGAATATGAGAACCCGAAAAATTAATCGAATAACTTTTTAAAAAATAATTTTCTCATACTTCTATTGTTTTTTGATCGATGATATGACACGTATTTGTTTTCTAATATTTACCAACATCGTTTAAGTAACGCGTTACTAAATCGCGTTACTTTTTTCAATAGTGGTAGTTTTGCCGCGGTAAATTTTTTTAAAGATGGCGCTCGCTTCTAATTTATTTATATAATAAATACATGTAAAGATTATCAAAATATATTTATAATTTTATAATTAACTCTAAAATCATAATTTTTAATTTAATTTTGAAATTGAATTTGAAATTTATATTTTAATGTGCATTATAACTCAATTTTCTAAGATAATTAAAATTTTAAAATGTCGATAATAGAGAGTGATATGGAAGATAATTTTGGTAAAGATCATATCGACAAAGTAATTTCCCTGGATGATATGGAATTTCTTTTTCCTAAATTGGCAAAATATTTTAATATCGATAAAAATAAAATTATAACCGGGTATAAATTTCTTTGTAAGATGTATCAGAAAATTTAATCATCAAACAGGATTAGTAGTAATTAGTAAACATTTAAAAGTAATATATCCGACAAATTTAATATCAATGTGTAGCCCAATCATTGATCTTTAAAATAAAATTTGAATGAAATCTGTATGCTATAATATTTTTGAGTTAGGAGCTGAGATATAAAAATAACTTTTTAAAAAAAAAATTAAATATCATTCTTGAATCACAAGGCTTGCATAATTTAAAACCATTTTACTAAAAAAAATAAAAATGGCATTCATAATAGGCATGACGTCTATTACAAATTCGATTATAACTTCTTCGTAAACATCTTCACTGAACCCTCGGAGTCAGAATGGATTAGGAATTTCAAAAAATCTATCATTTCCATCTTCCACGTGAGGAATAATTTGGATTACATGACCTCCCAAACCAGCAATGAAGTTAGATATATTTTATAAATATTTTTTTTTTATCGAAGATTATTTTGGGCGCTTTCTTATATAAAATCTCTAAATCAATATAAAAGCCAAAATTTATTCCCTAAGTCTCGATATTGGTTGAAAAGAATACCGCCAAATATCGAGGCTTAGATAACATATTTTTGGCGGTAAAATCTGGATAATAGAACGTTTTTATGAAGCGACTAAATTGAGATAGTAGACATCATTAATTTTTCGCAAGATTTTAATTTAATGGTCCAGCAAAGGCTATTAATTTCTTTTTTTGATTTTTTAATTGAATTTTAAGCTAAAATTTTGATTAATATCATTTGAAGATAAATTATTTCTTCGTATTTTAAGAGCGGTCTATCTAAAATGATCCAATATCAAACACAATTAATTTATAAAACGGTTGTTATAGAAATAGATTAGCCATGATATATAGCCTTAATTGACACTGGGGGGAAAAAAAAATTAAATATCGATTTTGAAAATGTGCTGTCCGGAACATTCGTACAAGAAGAATTAACAAACCATGGTGGTTTTCTTGATTTTTTAACAGGGTAGACAAAATTTACAGGCTGAGGCCGGCTCTGCAGACCTCTTATATCTATGTTAAGTCTTATTCTGTGTTTTCGTATGAAGTTTTGAAATTAAATTTTTTCGATTTTTGGATGGTATTGGTGGAGGTCTTTATTTAGTGGTAAAATAGCTTTGATAGCTTTAATAATTAGCCTATATTTTTACCAAGTTCCCTACTACCGGTAAAATATTTCGTTAATAAAAATAATAATTTCTATCGTATACACTATACAAATATTAAGGAAGACGCAATGGGTCTGTGTCCTTACGAATACGAATTAGTAAACGATCCCAAAAGAGCCATTTTTCCATTATACGAAAATAACCAGGAGACATTTTTGAAGAACATCTCTTTTAAAAGGACCAAATTATTTCGATACTGCATGTTGCATAAAGATATCCTACCGGATGTAGCGACCTACGCCCCTACGACAGTGATGGTGAGCACGTTATTCATTTACTTCTAACTTCTATTGACATTTCATCGTATATGATATAGATCAAAAATGTATTGAGTATATATATATATGTCGTATGGGGATACGAAATCTCTTAATTTTAAATCCTTTACCGAGGGCGATTTAAAAAATTTTAAAATTCGATTCAACCGGAAATGTATTCGAGCAGGTGTAGAGTAATTTAACCTATAAATTTCAGCCAATTTTGCCATGAACTTTAGAACTACTTCTAATTTATATTTATTTTTATATGGATTTTTCATATAAAATTAAAAATTACTAAAATGTCTATGGCTGAAATTGACTGAAATTTATAAGGTAAATACTCTACACATGATGCTAAAATACATTTCCGGTTAAATCGGACTTTTAAGTTTAAATCGCCCTCGGTAAAGGATTTAAGATCAAGAGATTCCGAATCCCCAAGGATTCAGAATCCCCATATCTCTTAATAATAATATGTAACCCCAACTAAAAGATTAATTTAAATATCTTTATAAAAGTTATGATAATATCAAAATATTTAATTTTTTTTGTAAATAATCATCCAAAATTAATGTTAGAATATCATTACCGATCTAGTGTATGATCCTAATACCACCTGCACATACGAGATAACAAAGATGAAACATATAGAGCGAATTAAATGTTACGAAGAGTATCCCATACCTGTGTCCGGTACCGTCACAAAAATCAAGTTTTTTAAGAAAATCTTACTTTCTTTCTTTCTTTTCCTTTCTTTCTTTCTTTTCATTTCTTTCTTTCTACCTTTATATATTTTTTTTTTAATTTTCCTCTAAAATTATAAAAGATGGACATAGAACACTATAATATTCAGTCAGCGATTTGTTATTTAATCAATGTAAAATATTAAACATCCGCACTTATTAATTATTACTCTAACGTCGTCCAAAAGCCGAGTTAATTTTCGTTAGCGTTATTAGGAAATTAGGACCAATGAACCCTAATTAGTGTACAGAGAATTTTAAATTCTATATGGGAAAAATTTTGATAACAGAATAGAGTCCATATTATCTTGGGTTCTATTTATTGAAAATAAATCGGGGTAGAGGTAGGGGGGGGGGGGATAATTTTTTTTATTGAAATTTTATAGCATTAAAAATTGAAACTAATCTTCATATAAAATTTATTAGAAATAAATAATTTCGAACACAAATTAATAAAATATTGGAAAATTCAAAATATTTCTTCCAAATCCAATAAATGCTGCAAAAACCTGATGTCAAAGACTCCATCTTGTCATGCAGGGTTTTTGCAGTTTTTTTTCCATGTAGCACAAGAACTGTCAGAAATGATTATATTCAGCAAATTCTGCCTATTTGGATATCCTGAACATCTCGTACACTCTATAAATTTTATCATAGTTTTTGTAAAAAAATGTATTAATTTATTTAGAAAAGAATATAACCTCTTTTTTAATTAGAATACAATTATAATTCTTAAATAAATTATTCACTTATAGAAAAAAAATATGAATCAGTTCTGGCATTAAATCTTAAATTAATATTTAACTTTAAAATAAAAAAAGAACCGAAGCAGCTCTCCACATCTCCTATAAAATGATCAAGGTAAATTCCAGTGTCATAGAAAATATCTTAGAAAAAAGATATCAAGATACTTTAGCGATCACCGACAACGAAACCTTTAAACGCAATGATAAATCTAAAAAATGTAAGTAATGTTCTCAAATAACTTTTATTGCTGAGTTTTGAAAATAAAATACATCTTCAAAAAAAACTTTTTTGCCCACTATTTTGAGCAAAAATATCATTTTTGAGGGTTTATAAAATTTAAAAAAAAAAATTTTTAAAGAAAATTGAGCAAAAGTCTAAGTTAAATCTGATCAAAAAAATCGTGTAAGAATTTTCAGAAGAAAAATCTACAGAGACCTTGAAGATTTTTAAATTTGAAGAAGCATTTCATCAAATTCTGCTTTATTAGATTCAAATGCGATTTAAATTAAATTAGGATTAAAAGAAATTTTGATGATAAAAATCTTGAGCCGTATTTGAATTGGTTTAAAGTTTGGTTTTACAACACTATCGATTTTAACTAGTCCTTAAAATTAATTCTCTTTTTTTAACCTTTAAAATCTAAATTCGTTTTCCAAAAATTTTAACTATTTATTTTTTTTATTTAAGTTCGTTTAGACCAAATTCTGAGCCATATATCTCCCAACTTGCCCTGGAACGAAAGTTTATCGTCATTTGATACTTTGCTAAATCTCTTAAGATCCCCGAATGCTACGTTAGTACAAGTAGTTACCTTTGTAAAAAGGGCAGTAAAATGTCGGGACAAATGCAATGTCAGCGATGATCAGGTTTATTAATATATTATATGATCAGTGGTCCGACCTAAACAGGTTCGAAAAACCCCCAACCGATCCTAAATTTAAAGCTCATTCCATAATAACTATTTTTTTTTAAAAAAAAAAAATCAGGCCTATTTTAAAGATTTCCAATAAATTGACGATTTTTTTATTCGTAAAAACTGTTTTATTCGATTAATTAGACGACTTTATTTTACAACATATAATCAGAATCTATTCACAATATTATATTATAATTGTAATGGGTATAATTTAAGTTACAAACAAACAATTAAAAGAATTTTGGATAAAACTTAAATCTTAAATGAAAATAAATTTTTTAATTTGCTTAAACTTAAATTGCGCAAAGCTGCTTATAAATATTTAACACAATTTTACTTATCACAAAAGTTTTGATTTTCGATATGAATGGCGGGAAAGAATATGATTGTAAGATTTATTTTTAAACTTTAATTTTTCTATTATATAGAATATAATTCCCCCCCCCCCTTCACCCACCCCCCAGACCAAGTCATACTCATAAGATTTAAGATATCAAATGTTAGCCAAAACTCCACTTTCAAAAACAGAATCTTAAAAATATAAACAAATATTTTAAATAAAACTATACTGATAACGATAGAAACCAATATATTTAACGTCATTAATTTCATTTTATAAAAACAATTTTACGATAAAAACTACATAGTATTCTATTTTAAAAACTAAACTTATGAATGGCGAACTTTTAAACAAATGGGAAGTAAATTTAGCCAAAAAAAATTAGTTAAAGAAATTTTACCGTTTATTGATACTGGTATTTACACAACCTTCTTAATTCAATAAGAGTACTATTCCCTAACCCCCCCCCCTAATAAAATAGAAAAATAACGAGATCAAAACCAAAACCATGCATTCTCATCCCCTTTTTATTTCAATGATTCTGTGACATATCCCTTCCCCTTTTTGGTAGAAAGATGTAAGCAAATATTCATTTAATACACCTTATTTTTGGAATATAAGTTGAAATTATTGTCATTTTTATAAATTTAAAATTTGGCTTCACTTTTTATGAATAATGACTTACGAGATTTATTGCTTGTATATCTATTTATGGTATCTTTAAAAATCATAAATTTATAATCATTTTTTAAAAAAAAAATTTGCATAGATATCGCTTCTCGTGAATTCCCTATTTCAATGCGGAACCTTTGAATGTTCTAGAACATTGCTCACTTTGCTAACCGAGGAAAAGGACAAGGAATTTATGTCCTACTGTCGTAAAAACTTCCCAAGATTTCAGGAAAGATTGCTTAATACATTCATGGCCGTGGAGAACCCCAACACGGATTTTTTAAAGATGACCTATGTAATATCAAATTTCAATAAAGCAAAAAAAACATTGTTTAGATTAATTCTTAAAAGAAAGAAGGGAGGAAGGAAGGGAGGAAGGAAGGAAGGAAGGAAGAACTAATTTATAACGGTTGCATCAGCATCATACAATACAGCTAACGAAAAAATATAATTATTTATTTTTTACTACTAAACAACTCTAAAAAAATATTGAAATTGATTTTCCTCTTTATTTTAGTATATGTGTTACCAACGTCCATCGGCTAAATGCTTCGTGACATTAGGAGAAGTCGTAAAAAATTATCGACTTTTTAATGGAGCCAGAAACCGCCAAGGCAGAATTATAATATACAAGGTTTACAGAATGCTAAACGCGTATCTGACACCGCTGTGTCCTGTTACTGTCAAAAAGACTTACTCAAAAGTGGAATACCTGAATAATTTTATATTTTACGACGATGTCAAGTAAGAATAGATAGTTTAATAATGAATGAAATTTATTCTGATTTACACAATATTTAGGAATATAAAAAAAAACTAAAACATTAATAAAGAACAAAAACAAGAAAATATTTATGTTTTTTAAACATAAAAACGGTATTAAAAAAAAAACGTATAGAAATGCTTAATTATCATTTTAATGAAATTTTTAAACAATTTTGTAGATTATATTTTTAATAAGGATATTTGTAGTTATTAAATTTTTTTAAAAACATTAAAAACACAAATTTTGTTTTTTTTATTTATTTTTTTTTCCTAATAATATTAGTTTTAATATTCTATATAAGTTAGCAGTACGTTCTTGTTTTTTACAAAACTTCTAAGAAAATTAAGTAAAGAGCTCCAAGCGGAATTGGGGGAAGCAGCCTTGGTGGCCATCGCGAATTCTAAATGGTCAATCAAAATGTACAATCAAACGGATCAGTTGGTTCAATATCTAGTGGCGTGCGTTACAAGATATAAATCGACTTCTCCTTTCATTGCCATGAATGCATTTAGAGTAAGATTTCCTCTTTTTTTAAAGAGGTGATGTTTATATGACATTTTTGGTTTAATCTATCATAGAATTTTGAATATTTTTTAAAAAAAATAATATATCCATCAAAAATAAAAAAAAACAGGCATTGGATAACGTGAAGAATCTAGATATATCTCGTAATATGAGCTCATTAGTCGACAATTTAGCCTTGAAATTGTTGTTAAATCCTAAGGAGACAAATTTGATAAAAATATTGGCTTTCGTTTACATAGTCCATGAAAATTCTGAATTTGAATTAGAGCAAGGAATAAGCAAAGAGACTCTTATCGACTTCAACATAACCGAGAAGGCCCTGGATTACTTTGTCAGCCTGCCGGAACATAGTCAAATTAAAACATTTTTGCTATCTAATCTGAGAGCGCACGAATCTAGGAGTTATTTCGATCACGAGTTATTAATATTATGTATATTTACGATAACTTTTTAAAAACATTTATTGTGAGGATCGTTTTAAAATATCAAGCCATTCTTTTTCAATTTTTATACTAAAATTTTCAAGTAAATTGGAAAATATAACTAACTTTAAAGGAAATCGAATATTCTTAATTAAATATATATTTTTTTGCCAACATATAAAGATTCAGTTTTAACACCGTGCTGAAATACTTGATATTTTCAAAAGAATATATCCCCGATTTATCTTTCATGCCTCCTCTTACTCACTCCCAAATATATGCTCAAGAGTTTCCTGTTACCGTTCCCTTTTTGAACACATACAGTTAATATATTCTTGTATTTATTTTGTTTAAATTGCTCACAAATTGTTGAATTTTAGTTCCAGTTCTCTCTAAAGAGAAAAAAAAATATATAATTAATATTATAATTATTTTAACATTTTACAGCGTAAAGTTTTATTTTAAACTTAAAGAGTATTTTACTATTTATTCGTCACATTTATGAATGATTTATTTATACTAATTACCTTTCAATCCACAAGACATATAAATTAAGACTATCTTTTATCTTCGAGTTACTGCGTCTGAAGTTTAACTTCCAATTAATGACTATTATTAGATAATTTCCTCTTTATTATATTAGCATCATTTCACACGTATCTGTATTATTTTATATAGTGTTGTTAATTTGCTTAATTTACGACCCGATTTTATGCTGCCTGCTCGCACGATACCGGGTCTGAACCTTGGGTCTCTGCACGGGGTTCATGCTCAGAGCTGGTTTAGTGGATTTTTAGGCCCAAACCCCGGGTCTTGGTTTTACACAACCAACCAATTAACAACACTAATTTTATTTATTGTTTTACAATGGTATGTATTTTTCAAGTTATTTGAAAAACATACAAGATTTAAATAGGTTTTATTAAAAATTTAACATTTGTAAACACTTCAAATATGATATATAAAAATAATAATATAGATCTAATCGTGACTACCTCAGTAATTTTCGAAGAAGAAAGCTACATGCCTTCCTTATTCAAGGTAGCTTCATTTATGGATTTTAAACAAGCTTTTAAGGAACCCGTCTTGGCTATAAGTCTTATAGGGGCTGGACCTTTCCTTGAAACATTGGCAGAAATATTATGGAAATACGATTTGTTGAATCATTCAAAAATTAAGGATCCCGGATCTAATACAAATCTACCACCCCTAGAAGCCATTTTAAAATTGATAGATACAAATTACGATAAATTGATTCGATTCTTAGCCGAAAATTACCCGGTATAATATATACTAGCATCTATATATTTATATCCAATAATTATTTTGATCCTATATAATATAGAATTTTTCAACTAAAAAAAAAAATATATAAATTAGTAAAGCCTTATTTCACATTATATAATTTTATTAAAATTAACTTCCAAAGAAGGGTATCCTAGCGGCTTTTCTGCTTTTTCAAAATTAAAAATACAAAAATATTAAAATCAGCTAGAGGGTAAGCCTTAAGACTTTTTTTGTAATGATGACACTAGTGTGGTTAAACGGCTCGATTTGAGCCGATTTGTTAAAAACAACTAACTCAACATAATACCCAGGAAAATATTGCCTAAGTGTCGAGATTTCTAATAGATGTTCAATCCTAAGTGTTATCTGTGAGCAAAACCTTTAGGCTTGCATGATACTTTTCTGGAAACAGGATTGAGTAAACCGTTTTTAAAAATCGGACACTAGATGACACGAGATCCAAAAATGGCAACCTTGCTTTAAAGAAAATTCATTGAATTTAGAGATTATTTTAAAATTTATATGTAATATATATATATATATATAGGCTATTTCATTTCCTAGAAATGCTACCAAGAGATATTTAATAATAGTATATATTGTTAGCGTCAGTGTGTTTATTTTTCTATTATAAGCATTTCAAAATAATCTTATTTTCATCTAAAGATTTTTAAAATTAAGAAATAATTTTTTACCTTTGATTTCGAATTTCCCTTTTATTTTCTTGCCCATGATCGTAAATTATTTTTAGTTAGTTTTTATCCGTTTAGCCGCAACAAGATTTTCTTTCTGAAAACGCCACCACTTTTAGGCCTTTATATAAAAACTTAGCTTATTAGACAATTTTCACTTTTTGAATTTTTATTTTTCTTTTCTAAATATTATGTTATTTTTTCAAATTTAAAACATTTTTTGAAGTGCGTTTAAAAATTTTTTATAAAATTTAATTTTACCGAAAATGTATTTCCATGATATTTGGAATACCTACCTTACTAATTTCAGACAATTTTTCCATTAAACTTTTAAATTTAATATAGTGTATATTCGATTTCCCATATATTTTTTTATTATCAATTATAAATGCATCCAAAGGTTAACAGCAAAATTGTCTACTATTCATAAGATAAGTATTTACAACTCTTTCTTTCATTTTTCTTTGTGGATATAAATATTATTTCTTAATACTAAATCATCCAAAAAAATAATAATTCAAGCTGTACAAATTGCCGCCCATGAAGGATGCATGGAAAAGGCTTACGAGCAACACGGAACTGCAAAGAATATTTCTGCAGATCTACCAGCGAATCTTGAAGAAAAAAAATAGATCGAACAAATTTAGCAAAGAAGATTTGTCCAAGGGAAGGCTAATCATAGAATTCAGAGGTCTCTATTTTTCTTTCTAATTTTTTTTTAAAACTATATTTATCAGAGATTTTCTTTTAAGATCACGATTGGAATATACTGAATCCCTACATGGACCAATCCGAGTTCAAATGAACTTAGGTTCGGATTGGCTGACTCGGTCAAACATTTACTCTGATACGGTCGGATTTTAATCTTGATTTTTAAAAAAAAATTGGACGATAGAACTCGAATCTCCGAGAAGATAAATTCTCGGATCCTATTGGTTGTTGGACAAAATGTTTTGATGTTTTTTTCTTGGGTCAAGTCAGAACCTGAATAAATACCCGATACCGGGTTCTAGAATTCTAGAATATATCAATTAATGGAATATCGAAAAATTTGGAAGCCTAAATCTCTTTAAATTCCAAATTTAATAGAGGAATGCAAGAAAAAAAAATGATATTTAAACGGTGCGATTATCGTGATGCTTTTATTTAGGTTTTTTCGTTTCCTTATATATCTTTGAGCTCAATTCTCATAATTTCGAAACATTTATTTTATCGAATAATATTATGTATTTAGGTGAATTGTAATGTATATTTTTTTTACAATTTGTAAATTCTATTCTCAAGCAATAATTTATAACATGAATCGACTTTACATGATTTTTGCTTGTATGAAAACAGAAGAAAGGAGAAATGATCATCTCCGAAATTTATTTAAAATATTCAATAACTATATTTTAGACATCATTTATTCCCTTTATTTTGTTGTTAATATATAAACACTCTAATAAGTGACCCAATATTATGTATAAAATATAAAATTCCAGGTAAACCAATCCTATATTATTCGCTGATGGATCTAAGTAAAAATTTTGACTCCGAATATTTGGCCAAGAAAATAGATACTTTTCTTATAGAACAACTTCAAGGAACAGATACCTTCAAGTATTATTCATAAAAGTTTTTTTTTTATTTTTGAAAATCTTTCAAAGTTTAAAGGAAATCGGAAATGAGAAAAAAAAGGCTGACTATTAATTACAAACAATTTTCGGTGATTTTTCATATTTTACTTATTTTAAATTCTTATACTGGTATCTATATATATGCCGTATTGTGACATAGGATCCATTGTGATTGGGATAAATTTGCATAAATCTGATTTGACTTAAAATGTATTTAACATGTATGAAACATCCAAACTATCAATTTCAGACAATTTAGAGAAGGACCTTTGAAGCATTTTACATTTATATCAATTTTTTTTATCGATTTTTGAAGGGAATATAGATCTGTAGAGGCGAGGACTTTGGTAAATTTATATTTATTCAACTTCATCTTCTTCTTCTTCTCCGTTTTATGGCGATTTCCAGGTTACCCAGGTTGGCCAGTTTTCCCTCTGATTTTCCTTTTCCATTTTAGACCGTCCTCAGCAACAATGTTTGGATTCGTGCTTCGCATATCCGCCTTATCATATTTGTTCACATCATCTTGGGCCTTCCTCTAGGTTTTGATCCTCCTACTCCCATCAAGATGCATCTCTTTACCCCGTCACCTTTCTTCATACGTTCCACATGCCCAAACCATCTTAGTCTATTCCGTCGCATTACTACTCTAATCATTTCTATACCCAATTTTGCTAGCAATTCCTTGCTAATTTTTCTCTCTCTCTTAGAGATCACATCCTTTTAATCATCCTCACCTCTGTTCTTTCTAATTTGGCTCCGTGAGTCGCTTTCATAGCCCATGTTTCGCCGCCATAAACTAAACAACTCCTCACAAAGCTTACTTAAATTTTCACTTTAACTTCAGAGAGACTTTTTTATTTGTTAGAATAGACGACATCTCTCTGATATTCTTCCATGCTTGTCTGACCCTTACAACGGCAGAATCTACACCATCATCTGCGTTTAGTATATCACTCAAATAAAAAATTTATCCACTTTTTATTGGGTTAATCTATTGGCAATATCCAGACCACCATTTTCTACATTAACATTATTATGTACCCCTTTTATGCATGTTCTACAGATAAAGGTCATTCTTGCTAACATCAAACTTCCTTTTTTACCACTACATCTATTATATACCCATTTCTGCCATCTGGTGCATTGAATTGAATTTCTAGCAACTCATTTTCCACATAAACCCCAAGGCCACTTACCGGCTTCCTCCATCTTTAGATGTTCTCCATCAATCATCACCTTTGTCTTTGCTGCATTTATTTTCAGGCCCTTTGCTTCTATAGCCATCTTTTCTTTTATTTTATCCCTCAATTTTTCCTAACTGTTTTACATTAATACAAGGTCATCTGCATATAATAGCTCCCAGGAAAATTCTTCACGCATTTCTCTAGCCACCACATCCATTACTAAAATAAATAATAATGGATTCAGCAAGGATCCTTGATGAATATTATAAAATTTGATCTTTTATATATGAATTGCAACCGCAAAATACAATATTAGTATTATATTTTGAATATAATAAAATTTTAAAAAAAGCAATTTAACTAATAAATTATAACTACAGATTTTTCATATAAATTTTTTTAAAAAAATGCACAAAGTTTATTTCAAAAAATTGCCTGAAATTTATAAGGGCAGGTATTACTAAAAGAGGCTAGAATGTATTTTGGATTAAGTCAAATTTTTTGAAATTTTGAGAATCCCTCCTCAGTAAAGGATATCAAGTTTAGATATTCTAAATCACCCTGGACTAAATATCCCAATATAATATAAGAAGGGATTAAAGAGTTTAGCAAAATAAGTTTTTAGGCTGTGCCCTATAGGTCGGCTTAATTTGGATACTTAATTGCATTTTTATTATAGGTTAAAAAATATTTGAATGAGGAGACTCTATTTTGATTTGTTTTAAGTATTTGGTGGCATTGTTATTTTTAACATTTTATTCTCGTTTTTTTTTTCGTTTTTTTATTCTTTGTTTTTATTATCTTTTTTAATGTTGGAAGATAAAATCTCATTTTATAGGAATGGATATCCAGCATTGTTGTATTGTAACCTTGTAAATTTTAGATAATCTCGCTATATTTTTGTAAAAATTTATGAAAAATCTAGTGTTCTTTTTAAAAAAAAACAAGTAATTACCATTAATTTCATTTGTGAAAAGGTAGGTTATAGTTATTAGTTCACTTTTTTTTTTAAAAAAAAGAGGATTTAGTTAGAATTATAATATCGCATTACTTTTATGAATTAAAATATATAAATTCATCATTTTTAATATCAGAATAATTTTGCGATTTACAAGTTTTTAATATAAGGGAATTTATACGAAAACGCAATTAAAAAAATAGTAGCGCTTAAAAACTATATATTTTTTTTAAAGTAACGAAAATCACGGCTATTTGTAATTATTTAAAAACTCTAATTAAATCCTTACATTTATATATAAATCATTATAAATTGAGAATGATTAAAAGGTTCACGGTAAAATCAAATGCTGGGAATCCATTTCTTGTAAATAAAATTAGGTAATATTTAACTTAAAACCTTCAATAAAGGATTTTTCAACTGTCTCTCCAAGCACCATTTTCGCAACATAATTTTATTTATATAATTATTATTTAGAATTTTTAGGTTTGTAGAGAAAAGGTTGACTTTCCCCACAGCGACCGGTATCCCCGTCAGTGTTTTTGTTAAAGGCGATATTCTGATGAATATTAAATCCCTGTTGCAACCTGGTCTAAATTTTAAATGGGACATCGATAGAAAGTTAGACCATAGATTTATTTTTTTTATCGACATATTATATTATTTAAATTTATGCCTACCCTTATTTTTTTTGAAAGTGACAGAGTTACAAAATTCATAGAGTCCATACATATATTTTTCATTTTGCGATATCAGAGTTATAAATTTTTTAAAATATGCAGAACCTGATTATAAGCTTACTTAATTGTTGGTTATATTAGTTAGTATATAATAATTCTTCTTCGAGTTTAAATGTTTTTATGATTTTCATTTGTAAAGAAAAAAAAAATCTTTGAAATCATTACCACAGATTAATGGTAAACTTTACCGGCGTCACATCTATCGGATCCCAGGAATATAAACTACCAAATTTTCACCGGGATCTAATGCTCCATTCCGATAAGAGATTCACTTTAAACGCCACAAAGGTTGGGAACAACTTAACCTTTACCCTGGATAGACCAACCAAAAAATTTTCCATTCTAAGATACAGGTAAATGCAAAATCTGAAAAATATTTTATATGATAAAAAAAATATAATTTTTTAAAGAATTGTGACAAGTGTAGTACATATTGTTTTATTGAGCTTTAAGTAAACTAATTGATTTTCAAGTAACGTGTGAATGTAATTATATCTTTTTAAAACTATGTCCTTTACTAGTAAAAGACAACTTTTAATGATTGACGGCGAGGAGATGAACATGCCCGAAAATGATTCTACACTCGTCAACGTACCAAACTTTTATACCGCTAATGCTTTTAGTTCTAACAGCTCCTGCTTTTTCCCCAAATTTGTGGACAACCTATTAGGCTTTAAATTGTGCCAAACTGTCAAACTATATAATTTCGGGTCTTTTCATCCATTTTTTAGATGGACAGCCTTGGGTAACCCGTATTCTTACGAAATTTATGCTGAACCTATCGGAGTGTAAGCTGTTTTATTTATTTATTATTAAAAAATATTTATAATCTAGCATTAAATAAATTTAAATTAGTGTATTTGCCAATTACAAAATTTATTGACATTTTTATTGTGATTGATTATATTACGGACACCTTTAAAATACATAAATTGCAGTATTTTTTATATATCTGACTATAAAGTAAATACAGCAAATTAACCATCACCCAAAGTTCTAGAGTTGAAGCAACATGTGACAATGACAAATACTCACATACTTTAACATCGAGAGAATTTGACGTTCGATACGAAACAGATGGTTTTAAAATATTTTCTTATTTTATTTTTTTTTCTCAATTTTCTATATCAAAAAAAAATATCAATATATAACATTTTTTATAACTTTTTAATATATTTACAAATATATTTTAAATAAACTGCATAATAAATAAGAATCTAACCCGAACCGTTAAACCGGTATTAACCGGTATTTTTTATCGAACCTGAACCGAACATGAACCCTTAAATAATTTTTTGTCTGAATCTGAACCGTTCCGTTAAAATGCCAGTGAAACGGTTCGAACCTCGTGATTTTGTACTTATAAAAATTATGTATAATTACTAGTATATTGCTAAAATTATAATTTATATCTAAATTGCTTTAAAGATTAGTTTATTGATTGGTAAGAGGAAAGAGTATCATGAAGACAAAGAAAGAGTTCTGCTTTCTTCCTTTCGTTCCTTTTCTTTCTTTCTTTCTTTCTTTCTTTCTTTCTTTCTTTCTTTCTTTCTTTCTTTCTTTCTCTCTGTCAGTCATAATTTTTATAAACCATTTTACAACATTTTAAAATATTTTTAAGGTTATAATGCCTACCACCAATATATAAATTATTTACATATAGTACCATAAATAATGACACATCAAAATATATTACTGCTTATGACCACAACTATGAAGTGGCATCACGAAGCAAATCTTGAAGAAGAAACCTACCTCTAGAACTCAATAAAATTATCAAAATATATAATTTCAAATGTAATTTGTATAAAAAAAAGTGTTCAAACCAATTTTTAGTGGTAACTGATATTTTTTTACGAACCGAACCTGTACTTTATTCGTTTCGTTTTTCCTGATGATAAGTTAATTCATTTAGGCCTAAAGAATATGAATCGAATGAGGAATTATTATTATTTTTTGAATAGGCATTTAATTTTTATATTTTTAACTAAAAATCATAGTTAAATCCAGAATCACGTTTAGCAGGCAGTTGTATCCAGCGAATGATGACAGTTGCGATGATGCTTATAAAAGAGTTTATTTGGAAGTCAAAGATAGCGGCAATGAGTTTAATTTGGAAGTAGATTGGTCTAGAGCTAAGCCAAAAGTAGGCTCAGAATTCGAGACACTATTCAAGGCCAAAGTATCTGCACCGGATGGCAAGAAAAAACAAAAGTTGGATATATTCTATGAAAACGTAAGGGATAATCATTACATCTTGTTATTACATAATATGGTAGGGGAGACCGGGGATAATGTTATCTCGGGGCAGTTATTTTCTTCTCAAAATAATTTTGAAATTAATAAACTTTGATATTAGAAATTTAAACCATAAATGTATTTTAATAAGCTTGCTTCAATTGTTTTTTTAAAAATGTTGAAATAAGCTCTTGAAAAGTTTTTAATGTGCAAATTTAAATTTTAACCACGTCAAAAGAAGCTTTTTGATTTTTTTTTTATCATTTTTTTACAAATAAATTTTTTTTATAAAAGTTACTCAAACCAAATATTAATTCTAAACTATATATCAATCTCAATTTCAACATGTAAAAAAAATAATATTGACTTAAATTTGAATTAGATGTGAAGATCTGGGGCTTTTAAGCGGGGATTATTATGAATAAAATTGATTCAACTATATTGATAAAAAACTTAAGAAATCACGAGATCTAGGGTCACTAAATGACAATATGAAAGATGAATGACTTATTTTTTTGTAAATTATATGACAGTTTTAAGAAACAAGTTCTTCCGGATGATTGAATCTGGTAAATTTAATACATTTAGCATTTTATTTTCGATTGACATTTTTAAAGAGGCGCTATGCAACGCGAAAGGGTAAATAGGTACCCCATTTAGGAAAATTTGCTTCTTCTTTTTTTTGTAGTATTTCAATTTTTTATGGACAACATAACCCCCGGTTTCCCCTATGTAAATCTTACTTTAAAATATATTAATATAATTTCATTCATTACTAATTTGAGGTATAAATAAACCAATTAATCGGATCAATCTAAAGGAAAAAATTGGACCCCAAAAAAATAAAAATAATAGAATAATATTTAAATTTTTTTGTTGTATTTAAGTTTAAGCGATTTATGTCTCTTTGCCATGTAACCTAAGACTCATATTTAGTCGCTAAGAGTCAAAACTGAAATTCTCTAAAAATAATTACTCTCAAACTCTCTAAATATATACATAGGCTGTGTCGTGGTTCGACTTAATTTGGATTTTTATTGCTTTTAATATAAGCTAAAAAGTTTTTTATCTAGGAGTCCCTATCTAGGTTTGTTTTAAGTATATTTGGTGGCATTGTTATTTTTTATATTTCTCTTTTTTCCGCTTTTTTTTTAAAAAAAAATTTACTTTTTCCTATAACTATTTAGTAACAAGTCGACCAAGTTTTGTTTAATTTTTTTTAAATCTAACCCATTCCCCTCATGATTTATAGTAATTGCGGATGGTTAGAAAATAATTAAACGATCTTTTTATTTTGGGAACCATTTGTATATGTTAGCATCAATGTGTTACATTCGGCAATGTGTACATTGCCTGATTTTTCTAGGCAATGTGTTATAGTTCGTGTTGTTAATTTGCTTATTCGTAAAATTTACGACCCAATTATGTACTCAGGCCTTTTTGCATACTTTCCGAATATATATTGATCTTACATGATTTTTTCATTATATTTTTTTTAATATGGTTTTAATATATTAATTCTTTACTACTTTTCTAATCTTTTTGATCTTCTCATAAAGTACTATTATCAACAAAATTCCTAAATTCGCTTTTAATTATCTATTCAAAATTAATGATGAATTATTTTCATGCTAATCGTCAATGTCTTGAGCTTGGCTAAATCCACAGAAGTATTATATAAATTGAGAACTAGTCGCTGTTATTTTTGTGGTCATTATGCTAGGTCGCAGTTTGAACTATAAAAATATAATTTTATTAACGTTGGAAGACGTGCCATGAAGTCATCATTATACCTTTAGAACAATGGTTGGCATGTCTTCAATAGGATCTCGGCAAGGATTTAAACGTTGTCATTGCAGACAAAATTGTACCACGAATAAAGGCAAATGCAAGGCATCTAATATATTGTACAATTCTCATTGCCATACTGTATAATAAGTGTCAAAGTAAATGATTCTTTTACATTTAGATTGATTTTATATTGAAAATAAAAAATTGATTGTAAATTAATTCTAGTGTCTTTATTTCTTTTTTGTTATAAGTTTTTTTCTATTATCGAGAGATAAATTTTTGCAAGATCTTAAGGGAAAGCTTGCTCCCAGACTTTCTGTTAATAGTATGGCTTAATATTTTTTTAACATAAAATTTGGCCGTTAGGTGAGTAATTTAACTTCTACCATATAAAAGGGGGGGGAGGGTAATACCACCCCTTTTAACAAATTTGCATGGTCTAGTAAATATTATTTCGAAATAATAAAGAATTTAACCCCTATCAATCGGGGACCCGGAGTGAACCCTAAAGAACCGTTAAACCATTATAAACCGTTATAATCAGAACCGTAACCGTAATCGAACCGATATAATTATTTTTTGAAGGAGTAAAAAGAACCTTTATAAAAAAGGTTAAACCGGTTCGGTTTTTATATTTTAGGAATCAAAAAAAATTTGAATATCCAGAATTATATAAACTTACTCTTATAGTACTGGCGGTTCCCGCAACACAAGTTTCTGTAGAAAGGGCCTTTTCGGGGCTAAAATTTGTGTTATCGACACAACAAACAAATATGAATCCATTTATATTAGAAAATATATTACTTATAATATATTTAAAAATGAGTTATTTTGAATCTTATATATTTTTTTTATATATAATTCATAGATCTTGTAATAAAATAAATTAGACGATGGTGTTGCTTCAAAAAAAAAAATTTCCTAACCGTAATGAATCATTATGAACCATTATAATTAACTGAACCGAACCGAACCTTTGTAAATTTTTTCTTAAGAACCGTAACCATTATAATATTTTACATACTGAACTGTAACCAAACTGAACAGTTATAAATAACGGTTAGGGTCTCTGCTATCAATAAACTTAAAATGTTTTATGATGTCATAGAAAATATAAGTAAATAATAAAACCATCTTTAAAAAAAATATATTGAAAAAATAATATAAGACATTAAAATAAATTATCTAAAATACTATATTAAATAATAATATAACCATTAAAACAAATTAATTCAATAAAATATATTTTTTAAAAAATATAACATCTCAAAAAATATTTTTAAAAATATATGACAATATATCTAAAAATTTTAAAAATAAATTTATAAATAATAAATTCCTCTCAAATAAATAATAAATTTATGAATACATTGCTTGATTTAACCAGGCAATGTGTACATTGACGAAATAACCAATTCACCCTGCCTACCACTATAACACATTGCCGAAAAAACAGTCACTGTACATATTGACGCTAACATATACATATATTATGTTAAAATATTTTTATTCCCATTCTCCATACTTAATCTAATAACATTGAGATGAGTAACTATGTAAACATATCTTTTTATTAGATTTCTGATACACATGTCGCAATATTATGTGAGAAATATTTCTTCCCCCTCCCCCCACCTTATCTCACTCTTAAAACGGGGAATGATGATAAAGATGAATTCAGAATATCTTTTTAATCAATTTAATACACCCCCCCCCCTCCTCTTTCCCAAGTTCTAGATCCAAGGTCAGTGATGATTCATTTTAATTGCACTTAATTTTTTTTTATTATCCTTCATTTGATACCCTCGTCAAGATACTATTAGGAAAAGTTATTAGCACAACCCCCCCCCCACCTCCTCCATGACCTTAGAGGATCTAAATAATAAATTAAAATTATAAGAAAATTTTTATTGATTTATATTTATAAAGATTACAAGAATTTTTAAAAAAAATGGTATAATTAAATCCTTCTAAACTATCCCCGGTCTCCCTTACTTATATTTATAAGTAAATGGGGGGTTAAATTTTCAGAATTTTTACTTGATATCTCTTTTAAAAATAATCTTTTGAATTTAAATAGTTTAAGGGAACAAATGAGTTTAATGCAGATCCTTTTATATTTCATAATGTATTGGTTACAAAAGAGAAAGAAAGAAAGAAAGAAAGAAAGAAAGAAAGAAAGAAAGAAAGAAAGAAAGAAAGAAAGAAAGAAAGAAAGAAAGAAAGAAAGAAGAGAAAGAAAGAAAGAAAGAAAGAAAGAAAGAAAGAAAGAAAGAAAGAAAGAAAGAAAGAAAGAAAGAAAGAAAGAAAGAAAGAAAGAAAGAAAGAAAGAAAGAAAGAAAGAAAGAAAGAAAGAAAGAAAGAAAGAAAGAAAGAAAGAAACACAACATTATTTAAATATTTAATTCAATTCAATTAATAGAAAAAGACTTAGAATTAAAGTCAAAAATGATTATAAAATTACAAAAAATAAGTTATAATATAACAAATATTCGCAATTTAATTTTATTTGAAATGGTAAAGAAAGGTGCGATTGACGAAAAAAAGCCGTCGACAAATGAATCCTTTTATAGACGGCGAACACTTGCGTGGAAACTTTCCTTCGACAAAGATTTACAAAATTGGATATATAACGGTACAGCCGCCTACAGTCCCCTCTTCTTTAATCTGGAAAGCGACTTGAATTGGTATAAAATTAGACGCGTTTAAATAAATTGATATCTTGAAGAAAAAAAATCGTATCAGTGGCTTTCTAGTTATAATGCTCTGTTTCTCTCCTAAGCCTATAATCATATCGGCTGAATATTATAATGTTCTGTATCCATTTTTTTTTTAAATTTTGCATTGAGAACTTTTAAAGAAAAATATATATATTTCTAGCATTGTAAATCAGGAGTGCTCATAATGCAATGATGCAAATATAGAATTTTTTTTCGTGGATATAAGAATATGGTAGGGAATAAATCATTTATTAAGAAAAAGAGAAGTGAATATAGAACATTATGATACTCAGCTGATGAAGTTTTTTATTTTGTTTTTAAAACTAAACACTTACCACATGTACGATAAAATTTAAAGCTTGGATTGCCTAAATGTATTTTCCGATTCCTATACTCGCAATGTATCGAGGTATCGATTCGCCCTAGAAGCTAATTTACTTTCAGAAAAACGCTGGACAGAAGGAATGTCGGACATCGTGTACCTAAGACTGTTTTTAGGTTCAATTATTCCTAAAAATTGGAATTTTAGCTTAATCGTAACGGGCTTGATTTATCTACCTAACACTTTGACGATAGATTTGGAAGCACTCGCTAGCATCAAGGATAAAAAGGTTAACGTAATCTTGATTTTTTTTTAAAAAAATTAAAATTATACGATTTTTGTGCTTTTAACTTTCAGTACCCACTTACGGTGAATTATTCCTGGTTTCTTGAACCTCGGACATCTAATAAAGTTGTCAGCATAGATGGTAGATATAATTACACTGCGCTTGAATTGAACGAAAGACATCTGATACGCATTTCGCTGCCAGGGGTTCGTTATCTCGTCGCAACGAATTTGACAAAAGGTGGAAATAATTTGAAACTCAATTTCTATTTAGATAGTAACCCCAAAAATTATTCCAATGTTCAAGAATCTTCACCTTTCAGTGCTTCTTACAAAATGAGCATGGATAAAAATGTCAGTTCGCTAAGGTATGTATATATATATATATTATTTTTGAACCAAATTATTTTCATATAAAATATTAAAAGAAAAGAAAAAAATACTAAATATTATCATTATAAATTGAATAAGATTAATAACGTGTTTTTGAAAATTGTTCTTTTTAAACATAAAGTCTATTGATGCGCCTAGTGTTGTTAAACGGCTCGTTTTTAGTCGATTTTTAAAAACGGCTAACTCAATATTTCATCCAGGAAAATATTGAGCAGACCTGAAGATTTTCCTCATAGAAGGAACAAAGGTCCAGACATATATTATCGAAATCTTGAGGCTTAGGCAATATCTTTCTGGCTAAAATAAAGTTAGCCGTTTTAAAAAATCTGCCCAAAATGAGTCGTTTTGCCTAAAGATCAAATGTGTAGAGCTAGAGTTGTATAAATCAATCATTTAATTTTATTCACAATTTTTAAGGCATATTTGGTAAATTTTCTGGAGAAAAAAAAAATTTACGAAATAAAAATGAGACAAGGCGAAAGAGTTTTACTACTATCTAAACCCCTTAATGATATTTTATTTAAACAAGACACCCTCATTATAAATCAAACAGCTGGTTTGGAAGGCTTCTTGTCTCTAATATGTAGCGTTAAATAATTTCAAATAAATATATATTTTTTAAAGAGACAAAAATTGAGTATATAGTTGTGAGCACATAGTCTTGTATCAAAGTTTGAAATGCCCATCAAATTATTTTTAAAAAAATCCTCAAAGAATTTGTATCATCTTTGAAGATTTCTTTTAGTGTTTTTTTTTTAAAAAAAAATAAATTTTTTTGGGGAATGCTCAAACAAATTATTTGATCAAATTATAATGTTTTTAAAACGGTTCATTTCGACCCGATTTTTAAAAATGACTCATTCAATATTTTATCCAGAAAAAAAATATTATGCAAGCCTAAAGATTTTTCTAACAACACTAGATCAAATCTATTGTTAAAAAAAAATCTTCAATCTTATGATCTTATGATCTTCTTGGGCAAAGAAAATCTTCAAAAAATTTTTGTAAAACTCTGTTTAGGAATAATAATATAAATATAGTAAAATATTTCATTTATTTACGAAATGTTTATATTTTTTAAAAAAAAATGATTATGAAAGTTTTTATAAGGGCAACTCTGTTTTCACGCTTACCTCCCCGAAAATTACACTAAACAATGATTGGCTCTTGAAACATAACCCTGTATCCAAAGAATTTGAAATTGGTTATAATAGCAGGGAAATCATTGCCGGCAAATTCGCACTGTACGCGTGGTTCAAGTTTAGCTACTCTACATTGGATATGCAGTTTGATATTAATAAATAACCAATTTTACGATCAAAATTTATATTTTTCTTTACATCTTCGTACTAAATATCAAAATTATTCCCTATGACAATAATATAATTTTTAAAAAAAGTGTCAAAACTAACCCCAGATCTATAAAATTTTAATTCTCTTTTTTATGAACCTAGACACTATTTTTTATTAAATTTAAGTGTCATCCGTACCTTTATAAACCACTATAACAGGTTTTTAGATGTTTTTAAAGGTTTTACAAAGTTTTAGTTTTTATAAACAAACCTGAAGGACCAAAGCCTAGCCCCCCTAACGTGTAAATATTTTGTTAAACAGGCCGAATATTTTAAATGTAATATATTTAAACACCGTATCATACATAGAATGATATATCACTTTCATTTTTCACTTCTTTAATTTTCCAAAGACCATTAATCTCAGTTAATAAAAGAAAAGTAAAATTGTTTTTAAAATTATTCACCTAATTTTGATAATTTTTAGTCAAACCACACAATTTTAATTTGTCTTATATACTCAAGTATATGCTAGGGATTAGTGCAAAGTCGGTCCATTTGGGCAAAAGCGGCCAACCTCTAAATTATGTTTCAATCGTAGGACCTATGATATTAAAAACTATTTTAAAGGGCTGCTTTTAATATCGGATCAAGAAACAGGGCTAAAAATTATCTTCTATTAAACTTGGCGCGTAATTTGAGATAATTAATTATTTTCTTGACGAATTTTAAACTATATCACAAAGAAAATATTAAAAATTTAAAATAGGGCACTTAATATATAACGAGGGCGATTAGCAGAATATATTTTAAATCGAATGAGAATTTTCAGAATCTAATACCTTGGTGTTAACTGAAGGCTTTTATACTTGAACCCTCGTAAAAATTTAATACCTAAACCTTTATAACTCATTTCTTCTTGGAATCTTAACTGAACCTGTATATCAAAAAGTTCGACACTTTGGCTTTAAAATTATAAGAGATCTTTAATTAGAACCCTGCTAGGATCTATCCGAATTCAATCCAAACCGAACTTGGGTCAAGCGACCGAATTATAGCAGACATTCGCTGCGACTCAGTCCCATTCGTACCTTGATTTTGGAATTTATCTCGGACCATAACTTACTCGAAAAACCTCGACACAAATTTTGAATTTATTCGTATTTCCAAATGCTTTTTATGAAGATTCACATTTTAAAGAAACAACCATAAAATTAATTTATTATCCCTTATAATTTTTCCAATTTCTTTTGAAGCCTGATTATTTTACAACATTCAAATAAAAAAAAATGTCGGGCTCGAACCTATTTCATAAAATTTCAAAGTGTAAATAATTTAATTTTATGTAAAGTTACAACTTTAGCTACTACGAGAGCGAATCATTGACCGTGAATATGATTGGGTTCACTAACAACAAAGAACTTATAAAGAAGAAATTTAAAGATGAATCTCTGTACATTAGAACCGATTCAGGATTTTCACGATCTCAATATGATTCTCAATCCGATTATAACTATTCATGCACAAGTTATTGCATTTAAAAATATATATATTTAATATTTTTCAATCCGTTTTATTTATTTTTTTTACAATAACACTTATTCATGAAATGATATCTTATATTTTCAACGATTTAATTATAAAACCCAGTCAACTTCTGATAAAATCATGAGCGTCCTTGATATAAAAAATAATTTACTTAAATTCTGTTCCCATTAAATTTGTCTCGGATTGTTTTAGTTATATCATCATTATAAACGTCATATAATATTAATTTAAGGCAAAATAAATTTCGGGAATAATGCTATGGCCTCTAAGCAATGCTCGGTACATAGAAAGATATACGACTCCGAATTAAATTTTCAAGCAAAATATTTGACTCCTACAATCCAAAAGGGATCCAATAGTTTCTTCAGTTTCACTTATTCGCGATCATTCGTTGGAAAAGTTTAAAAAAAATTTTTATTAAACCATATAATTTATTTTTAAGAGAAATTTATAAATATATAATTAATAATATTGAATTTTATAAAATAATTGGCTTCTCTTTCTTTTTAAAGCTTTTTTTGACCATCTTTATCACACATAAAAAAAATATATATTGTAATGATAAAAAAATTTACTTAAAGTATGTATAAGTAATTTATTAAAGTTATCTTATGAGAGAACCATTAGATGAAAAAAAAAATTTGCAAATATTCTCACCGTGAATTAATATTTAAGACGAAATGATTACTAATTAGCAATGTATCTTGTACTGGAAACTTTGACAAAAAATAATTACTAAGTTCTTCGATAAAATTCGTAGCTGATTTTAGTGAGATAGGATGGAGCATTGTTTTAAAGTAATAATTATTGCGCATGCTTTCTTGTTTCGGTTCTTACTAGTGTTGTTAAGCGGCTCGATTTGAGCCAATTTTTAAAAACGGTTAACTCAACATTATAGCCAGGAAAATATTGCCTAAGCGTGGAGATTCCGCCAACAGATGTTCAATACTATGTGCCATCTATGAGTAAAATCTCTAGAGCTTGCATAATATTTTTCTGGATAAAATATTGAGTTAGCGTTTTTAAATATCGGCTCTAATTGAGCCGTTTAACCACATTCATTAGTTCTTACATTTGAAAAAAAAATTTTGTTTTTTTATAAAATTCCTAGTCATTATAACTTATCTTTATGCTAACAAACAATCATCCTTGCTTCGGGTCTTTTTTTCTTCTTTTTTTTCAACATATATTATTTGCTTTTTTTTATCTCATTTATTTTTATAAGGTTTGGGCACTTATTAACACTACTCTCACCCTAAATATCGGGTTGATATCCCCTTTGCGCCAATTTGGAAACAAGTTTAGTCTCAATATCTCGGATTTCGGAATGATACAGAGCAAAGGTTTTACCCACAATAACGGAACTTACATGTCTACCTCTCTATTTTACTATTATAACATGGTAAAATAATACCCACTTATCGATATATATTTTTTTAAACAAGTTTATAAAAGATGTCATTTGGAGGTGCTATATTTTATAGATATTTTATGTCACATATTGTCCCCTTTTTAAACAAAAATTGTTTTTTCAGCCTGTGAGATCACTTAGTCTTTAAAAAAGCTAGGCTGAAAAAAAAACGAAAAACACTCCTACTTTTAAAGAGTTTCATATTTTGAATTAATATTATATGAGATCTGATGTGTAACAAATTATATTTACTAAATTCTTTAAATATAATTAATAAAATTTTTAAAGTCAAATTTGGAGGATGGAATACATCTGGCGTTTTTAGAAGCTCGCTGGCTATCTTCTCAAGCCATAGCCATTTCCGTTTCCTTCAAGCAAAGATTTAAGATCATTTTTGAAAACTATTTGAGGACCAAATTTGACGTAAAAATAATTTATCAGAATATTAAACAAATAATTTCTGAAAAATTATATATAATTATTATACTATATGTTTCGATTCGTTTAAGGTTAATATGGAAAATATATATGTGAGTTGGTATTACATCGTTTCTTCGTACACAACTATTTTGGGGCAATATTTGAATCCCATATGGATATTCCCTTCAATCAATCCCATCACCTCTTCGTATAATGAATTTGCGTATAATCCAGATAACTATTACCTTAAATCCCTACCCGATCTTATCCGTAAATAATTTTATATTTAACTATTTATTAATATTTTTTCCCCCAGAACACAAAAGGAAATCTAATACAGTGTTTTGATGATTTAATGAAACATATTGACTATTAAATTAAAACCCATCCAAATATAAAAATATTTTGTTTGCAAAAATAATTTAAAATATAGACCAAAGCATTATTGAAAATTCTTTTATCCCTCCTTGTGTTATTTTAATTATTTTTGCAAACTAAATAATTATATGAATCGTTAACATGTTTCATTAAATCATCACATGTATAATCTCCATAATCAAAACAAGATCGTTTTCGTATCTTCCTAATGTATTTAAAATTTAAGGAGACTATATAGTGTTATGTTAAATTTTTTGCTCTTTACGAGAGTCGAACCACAAACCTCCCGTTTCAAAGGCGTATGCTTTATGCACCAACTTAGATATAATTAAATTTAAAATATTAATTATAAATTTATATTAATTAATAACTGACATTTTTAAAATTTTGCTGTTTATTACCATAATTTTTAAAATTTATTACCATATTGAATTTAATTATTACAATATTGAATTGAATTTTGATGAAAAATTTTGCCATTTATTACCATATTGAATTTAATAGCTGACATTTTTAAAATTTTACCATATTGAATTTAATTAATTAGTAAAAAAATTTATTTTAAAGATTGTTTTCAATATAATAATGGCTTGGAATTATTTCTATTGTAATATATGTATTAATTATAATTTCAAGAGTATAGTTACTTTGTAAGTTAAATCTGTATTTAATAAATAATGCTAATATTATTTTCAACGAAACTCTCAAAAAATTGATAATTTGTTAGAAGCAAAATGTGGAAATTTTATATTTAAAAATATAACATTATTTTATACGAAAGATGGCGTATTATTATTTATTAATAAAAATAGAATTATATTTCTCTCCCAGGTTTAGGTAATATTTATTTAATGAAAATTATTTTTTTTTAATTGTTTATTTAATCTTAAAAATTTTACGTATGATATAGGAAGAATTAATATAATATTATAAAAGCATATAAAAAAAATAAAGCTAATTATCTCAGCAGTGATTAAATATTCTTTTAAATTTTTTAGAAATTTAATATAATTTTTGCAATTCTGTTGATTTATTTAATAAAAAAATCTACCATTTTGTTTAGCAACGTTGTTATAATATTCGATATTAGGTATCAAAAAAAAATTGATATAGAATAAATTTTGAGTTTAAAAATTTATTTATTTATTATTTAAAGCTTTATATTAGTAAATGTATCTACTGCTCCAAACGATAAAAATAAAACCAATCACACGACGCAAAATTATTAAAATCCAGAACCCATTTCCGGAAAGATTTTTAATTTTGTTCACATTTTTTTTCTTCCAGATAATCTAGAACTAAAAAAAATAATAATATTATATTCATGCTGTTGTGTTAATGTTTTATTCGAGTGTCGAAAGACACCCTAAAACTAATTATATGTTACTAGCTAATAACCCGTCAAGAATGATGGGGTTGAGGGGTAATTAGTTGGTTTGTGTATATGGTACTTAAAAATATTGAAATTTAGTAGAAAAAGAGGTAAATTTGTATCATACCTCATAAGATATTCTTAATTTCTGATTCAAATATGGGAGAAGAGTTTCTCGAAGGGCAAAATAAAAATAATAACTAATAGTACCAGAGCTCCCGTTAGTCAGTATTGCTGTTCGCTCCCCACCGCGTGAAGGTGGGAGATTGGTTTTAGGGAAGCAAATAGATGAAAAAAGAATGAATAAAAGAAGGTAGAAGTATAGAATATAGAGACAGAGATGTGAAAAAAAAATATCTTAAGACTTGATAGTTATTAATTATCCAACACACTCGTATTTAAAGTCATATAAATAAAAGGAACAATATAAAATTTATAATCAGTATGTTTATTTAAACATAAAGGTAGGTAATATAGATGATGTTATAAAATAGAAGTATACACAATTTTTTAAGTATGTATTTTTTTTTTGATTAGGAAGCATATGTCCTTGCAAAAGTTGGGAAACAATCATAATTTTTGTATTTTTTTTTAGAAGTGCAACGACAAATCAGAGCTATAATAGTGTTATTTAAGGGTAGTGCAATATCGTTTTTTGTTATTAGAATTATGCGGGTAGATAAATAATCAATATTATTAAGTAAAAGGGAATCACCATATTTGGATGAAATTAGAGAATTCCCAAGCATAGATATGGAAATTTCTACATAGTAGGAAGGAAGGGGGGGGGGTAATCGAGATGTATTTCCTTCACCTATTTGTAGAAGCTATTTGATATAACTTTCCTCCTCAGAATAAGTGCGCATACTATGGGTCAATTGAATTTGGTGGAAAATATGCCATATATTTGAAGATTTAATACATGATTCGATGATACATGTTTTAGAGGTCCTAGGTATATCAGGTAAAGTTTGTCTAAAATCACCTCCTAATAAAATAACTTTGCCTCCGAAGGGGGTATTTATTTGTATAATTTCTCTAAGCAAGACAACTAGACAACGTAAAGCATGTTTTGTCATCATGCTTGATTCATCTATAATTATTAAATGGGAAAGTTTAAGTTACTTAGCTTATGTAGATCGAGGTATCTGTGAAATCGATGTGTCTAAAATAGGTATAGGAAGTTTAAAGCCACTACGAATTGTTTTTCCATCAATTAGTAGTATGGGTGAAATTCCTGTAGTAGCAAATGGCAATACAATTTTATTTTGCCCTCTAAGATAATGTATTAAAGTATTGCAAAGGTATGTTTTTCCTGATCCTCCTGGACCATCAAGATAAAAATATCTTAGTATTATAATATTTATTTTAAAAAATTTATCGTGTTATGTTAATAAAATCATTCTTTTTTTTAAAAAAAAAGAAAAAAATGATATAAATAAATACTTTTTACTGTTTCGTTATTAGTGTTATTAAACTGCTCGATTTGAGCCAATTTTTAAAAAGGAGAAAAATAGGGCCAAAGCCTCGCAATTTCGCTAATGTATGTCCAAACCTTAGTGCTATCTATGACTTACCTAAGGCTTGAGTAATATTTTTCTGGATAAAATATATGAGTTAGCCATTTTTAAAAAATTGGGCTTAGATCGAGCCGATTACCAACACTACTAGATATCTAAAAATCTATATATAACTGAATCAGTTGGCTATATAAAAAATTAATATTTGATGTCCATAATGTGTAAATGAGGTTAATTGTCTTTAACTCATTGCCGATCGTAAAATAAATTTTATGCCTTTCAAAGATGAGAAAATAATCTTCCACGAGAGCGGGAACAAGAAAAATAATAATATTTGATAGTTATTTGTTTTTAATTTTTATAAAATTATGGGTGGTTGGATTAAATTCGTTTAATTTGAGAAAAATTTATATTGATCAATAATGTTTAACTTAACAACTTACTTAAATAATAAATGCTGATATTATTATGAACCTGCAGTGATAAGATACAATTTTTTTAGGCCCGCCTATTTTCAATTTTTTTTTTTTTAATTTTCCAGCCAAGAATAGTATTTTTTTAAATTTAATTGTTCTAAATAATTTGTCTTTTTTTAAATGTTTCATAGGCAAATTGAGGATATAAGAAGCGGAAACGAGCCACACCTTTAAAGAACTAACCTGCATTCACGGTTAGCGACAATTCGACTTTACCGCGAATTCGCTATAACTGTGAAGGCAGAGTAAAAGTTTTTCCTTGTTTTTGACTATTTATACATTAAATTTGCATTATGCTTATTTCTTCATCATTATAATTTCTTTTTCATTTATTTTCTACTTAAAGTTTAATTAGCAAAATATTTGAATATCGCTTTTTACAAATTTTGCAATATATCATGAGAGAATAAGTGAGTGAGTGAGTGAGTGAGTGAGTGAGTGAGTGAGTGAGTGAGTGAGTGAGTGAGTGAGTGAGTGAGTGAGTGAGTGAGTGAGTGAGTGAGTGAGTGAGTGAGTGAGTGAGTGAGTGAGTGAGTGAGTGAGTGAGTGAGTGAGTGAGTGAGTGAGTGAGTGAGTGAGTGAGTGAGTGAGTGAGTGAGTGAGTGAGTGAGTGAGTGAGTGAGTGAGTGAGTGAGTGAGTGAGTGAGTGAGTGAGTGAGTGAGTGAGTGAGTGAGTGAGTGAGTGAGTGAGTGAGTGAGTGAGTGAGTGAGTGAGTGAGTGAGTGAGTGAGTAAGTGAAGGATTTTATGTTATGGAGTTTATAGCAAAGAGTTAAATGTTCGGGTTAGTTCTAAGGGTGTGCAGGGAAACCTTAATAGAATTTTGTTTGGAAGGGACAGAAATCGCTTGAATTTATTGGCCCTGCTAACGCAACCCCTGCTTATTTTGCAATTCAAATCTCTATGTGCTAATAAATTTAAGCCCATAAACGAACATTATTTTAGCAATCTGAGCCTTAGCTTCACTTTAGATTGCTATTATTAAATGACCAAATTTATATTCATGGGACTATATTATTTTTTATTTAACAAATCCCCCCACCCTAAAATTTGTAAATCAATTAATTTAATTATAGCTGAAAATACAAATGAATTGGTTAACGAAATCAGGCTCTCCATTGCTAATCTAGTCATAATTAACCCGCTTAACCTATGGTTTATAAAGTGGACCACATTATGGAATCGAATTTCATCTATCACAACAACCCGGAAATGGAATATAAAGGAGATAAATGATTTGTCGTTCTTTCAAATATTATACCATCCTTTAAGATGGCCTAATTTTACGGTTCATTGCACATTTATTCTTGTTTGATAACTATGATGATAATATTAATACATTTATTCTTTAAACTTTAATATATGCATCGTTTATATATCTATATAATATAGTTAATCTAATCCAATTTTTTTTTAACAAAAAAGCATTTGCCTCAAATAGAACCTGATGACGTAAAAATATATTTGACATACTTTGCCAAGTTATATCAAATACCAGGATTCAAGTTTTGGAACACTGCCAGGAATTTTGGTTTAAATGAGAAACCGACTAGGATATATCTGAGACAAGCAGTTATAATGAAGGATTTGACCATATCCTTTGACGGGAGCGTATCAAAATTGAAGGAAATAAACACCGAAAATTGTATGTAAGTTCCACCTTACGTCAAATAAAAATACTTATTAGGGGTAAGATGATCAATTCATATGCTATAGTGCCTGTTAATATGAATATGATTAATCTTGTTAAATTTATCAAGCTAGTCCTTCCCCGCGATTCGGGGCGGGTTTGCGGAAAAACAACAGACTCGATGAAATCCGAGCTAACCTATGTCGGCTTAAGTGTTGGGTGGACATGTTAAGAATCACGAAAATTCACAACACTAGATATGTTGTGTAAACTTAAATCTTGGAATGAAAATCTAATATATCTTATCACCTTTTAGATTCGTAAAAATTCTAAATTTCCTACCATTTGTTAATATTATTTTAAATATAACTTTATTATTATATTATAACTATAGTTAACATAACAAATTTTTTTATGATCAAAAAAAATATATAAACGCTTCTCCAGCTCCATTTTAGCTCACGATATTTATGGAAAATTTACTTTATTCCAGAGAGGTTCTAATCAACTAACTTTAAGAACCATATTAGGTGACCTATCTCTGATTTTCGAAAACGAGAATGATACTCTCAAACCCAATCCGACTAGCACCCATGTGCACTATATAACGATTAAACTAAACGAACGGAACGTAGAAACATTGCCGTACCTATTAAAAGGATATAATGACTCGATAGGGTTGATTTACATGAAGGGACACTTCCTAAATGTCAGACAGCAAATATTATGAATTTTTTTTTAATTATTTTGTTTTTTTTATTATTAAATAAAATTTAAACCTTTGCATATTCAGCGTCAGGGCTATAATTTAAGAATTTTAGCATATTTCTAATTATTATATATATATATATCATACTTAAAATAAATATAAATTATAAAGAAAGAAAGAAAGAAAGAAAGAAAGAGAAGAAAGAAAGAAAGAAAGAAAGAAAGAAAGAAAGAAAGAAAGAAAGAAAGAAAGAAAGAAAGAAAGAAAGAAAGAAAGAAAGAAAGAAAGAAAGAAAGAAAGAAAGAAAGAAAGAAAGAAAGAAAGAAAGAAAGAAAGAAAGAAAGAAAGAAAGAAAGAAAGAAAGAAAGAAAGAAAGAAAGAAAGAAAGAAAGAAAGAAAGAAAGAAAGAAAGAAAGAAAGAAAGAAAGAAAGAAAGAAAGAAAGAAAGAAAGAAAGAAGTGTTGGAAAAATCATATAATGGGGCTTTTAATATTTATATACTGCTCTTATTTTCGATTTACCTTTATAAATGATTTTAAAGCCAAATTTATTCAAATATTTTTAAAAAAACGAGCCGGGCTTAATTGGCCATTGCGGTACACTGACAAATATTAAAACCTTGCATAATAAAAATTACGAAAATAAAAGATTAAATTTGCAGGTATCGAACTGATCTGCGAAGATAAGCATCTTTACCATACTGACATGACATGCGTTTTGATACTTAGATATCCTAAATATCATGGTTCCATCTACGGCCTATTGGGGAATAACGATATAAATCCAGGGAACGACAAAATATATACAAATATACCTAAGGGTATCCCTTTGTGTTCGTACACTCCATTGAGTTCTGAATTAAAATCCCAAGTGTTAACTGAAACAAGTAGATGATTAAAACTATATAACTGTTTAAAATTAAATTTTATTCTTTATTCTCTGTTTTATTATTCTTTCATTCTATCATTTAATAATATACAATTTTTTTTATAAAATCATTATAACATTTTAGAATATACAAGTTTATGCAAAGATGCATTTGATGACTGGAACATGATGTCACCGTTCTACGCATGCTCTCAGGATGTGCCTCCGGAACCATTTTATCAATCCTGCATAAGTATTAAATTATATTTTGATGCACCAAAAGATATCTAAAGTAACTTTTTTTTATATTTACGATGGGTTTAATTAAACGAGAATCATTTTTAGATCCCCGAAAATAAACAAAATTAGGTCCTAGCCCTATGAAAGAGACTTTTAATTATCAATTTATAAAGTTGTTAATTTTCATTTTCGGCTTGATTCAAATTTTCTATTCCGAACTTCGGAATATATACATTTTTGTTTTTATACGCTATAAAAATTAAGTTATAACTGTTTTGGAGTACAGATTCAAACCAAGCCGATATTTCTGTTTTGTACCAAACGAACCTGAACCCAAAACCATATAGAGCGCTATGACTCTCAGCCCGAAGATTTGTAACTTCAATTTTAAAATTTAGGCCATCCATTATTATAATATTGTCAAGTTTATTTTTATTTATTTTTTTACAGAGCCAAATAGTTTTAAATTAGAGTAATAATAAACAGATTATACATTTGAAAATATAAATAAGCTATCAGTGGAACTCAGCGTGAAAGGGGAATATGTAAAATAGCTAGCTTATACAGGACCATATGTAGAAACAGAAATATAATACTGCCTCAACTCAATTATTGTAATAATATCATTAATTTTACAATATTTTAAGTTGTATCATTATAAATAAAAAAAATTATTAATCATCCCTTTTGGCAAAAGTGACGTCACTAATAAGAGGGGGGGGGTCATAATTTAATTTTAATTAGGTGACACCTGCTCAGCCCGAATGACGCCCCACTTTTGACAGCCATCATAACTATTTATTTCTCAAAGTCGACATTATTCTATTGACCAAAGTAACACATAGATTTATTCATAATTATTATACTCTAGACTTAAGTTTGATTTTAAATATGACTTTAGTGATTTTTACACAAAAAAAAAAGAATTGTATCCATATATATTAAATCATTTTTTTTTAAACCCAGTTTATAACTTCTATTTTAAAAAAAATATATATAGATATTGATAATTATCACTTTATAGGTGAAGATGCCAAAGTTGACACATTTTTATTTCCGACTATTTGGAAAGGGAGGATCAAACCGGCAACTTTCGATATAATTTTCATCGTGTCCACTGATTCTAAGTTTATATTTTTCTTATTATAAATACATACACATATCTTAAGACAGTTAAATTTTTTTGAAATAGATCGATAGGTTCATACTAAAAGTGAGATCCGAAACTATATTCTTCCATTCTAAGTCTTGTCAGGGTTTTTTAATCATTTATGGCTGATTTTCATAAATTGTGATTTTAAAAAAAATTACATTTTGCCCTAATTGTATTCTAGGAGTCATTATTATAATATATTCCAATAAATTTTACATATTTTTGCCTTGTCTAAGATTTTACAGCCAATTTTATCTAAAATTTCCAATTTACTAAACCGCGACATATAAACTATATATATATTTATATATAGGACTTTAAATTTAAACCAATTTCGATAATATGTATTTTTCATAAAAATTTGTGCTCAATTTAAATTTTAAATGATTATTGATAATAATTAAATAATAATCTTCATAGATGTAATGTTTGATCTATAAAAGATATATTAGATATTATCTCTTTAACGTTAGTTTTTTTTTAAATATATCTCATCTTCGATTGAATTAACGCAGAAACACTACCAAGCAATTAATATTAGACTTGGCGCTAAAGATTGAAACTATACTCAAATCGGATATTAAATACGCGTTACTATACGATCTAAATATCATAAAATCTGATCGTGCAAAATTCGGCAAACGTTTCAATAGCGAAAATATCTTTACGACCTCCTATTACGAGTTTTAAAAAAAAATACATTTAATAATAATATCCTTTTAGGTTGTGGACCAAACCCTGTTTTAAAAAATATGAAAAGATTTTGAAAATTTGACATTTAGCCATATTTTGCTTTTAGACAAAGCGAATTCTTATTTTTTTTGAAATGTTTTATACACAGTCTTTTTAATAATAAATTCATACAAATATTTCCAAATTAAAATAAACAAAACAAAAAAAGCGATGTGCTATATGATAAAATAAATTTGGCAAAGATTTTGCAGCAACCGATAGACCTAGAACCAACGTTTAATGAGTTAGAGACAGTAATCAATACTCTTTCTGGATATCCACTGAGAGATGGATCCATCAAAATTTGCATTCATCTCCTTTCATCAAATACCGTTTAAACACACCTCTTTCAACCTACTTCTTCATTTCTTTCTTTATATATTATCATGTAATAAATGTAAGTTCATTCTATTCTTTTACTTTATCTAGGCCTTAAATGTTGAGCAATATCAAAGGGTGCTCAAAGTGTTAGATAATAGAGGCGTGATATATAACGTTATAGGAGATGGACTTAAAGATATTTTGGTTATATCATACGTATTTTATATAAAATTATGCGTTATGGATAAAGAGTTCTTTAAAAAATTTTTATTAATAATATTTTCTTTTTTATTTGCTATTCTTTCTCATCATAACTATATTATTATTTCTAAGAGGGGGGGGGGAGAGGGTTGCAAATTATAATTTTTGATTTCTATAGGATTAAAAATTTTTAGAGTTATGATATTTTCCAAAGTTTACAAAACTTATATTATCTCTCACTCATATTAGATTACGCAATATTTAACGCAGAAAACGTTTGGAAGATCTTTCGATATATCCGATTATTATAAAGAGAATCTTAAAAAGGAGTGGTTAGAAAAGTTTGGAGATAATATAGGAACTCAGGTTTGGTTAATACAATAATTTATTTATTTATTGTTTCTGTACATCTAACGGCATATTTACTCTTCATAAGCAATAAAGTGGTAAGGTGGGATTGTTATTAGTTTTTGTAGAAACAGTTTTTTCTCTTAATTATACAGTATTTCTTACTTTGAATGCACCCATATTTATTATAATTAGATAAATTTATAATCTTCGCCTCTCTATAAAGATCAATATAATATTAAACAACTTTATTTGTAATATCATAAATTAGAGGTCTCCAAAGCCTGGCCCGCTACGGCGTTAGGAATTTTTTGCACAAGTTGGCCGGCCTAGCCCGATTTTTTGACAAGCCAGACCTCTTACAGTTTTTTTTATATTAAATTTGCCAATGTAAACCTTGTTATGAAAAGTAAGGCCTGGCCCGTAAGCCCACTTCCGGCCCGTTAGCCCGTTAAATTATGTTTGTACTCATTTTCCCGCTATCACATTTTTAATATACATCTAATATTAACACGAAATTTAAAAGGACTATTAAAACTCTAGGTAAAATAAGATATCGAGACTCTGTCTTTTATTACGCATAAATTGTCTGGCCCGGTCAAAAAATTTTAGGCATAAATTTCCTTGTCTAGACCGTTATATTTTTTGTCGGTCCGTTATAAAAAAAAAATTTAATTTCCCGGCCCTCAAGCCGAACTTTGCAACTCTACTGAAAATAGTGTTGTTAGTTATTGTAATATTTTATATATGTATACTTTTAAAAGATAAATAAATCTCTGCATTCAAACTTTTGTAATGTCTGCCAAAACATATTAACCGTCGATGGTATATTGAGAGAACAATGCAAAGCATTCAGGATATTCTGCTAGTTGGGTTCGATTCATCATAATTGGGAATCTTCGTTTTTATATATTCAAATGCTTTCATTTTTAACCTCTAAATTTATTTCAAAATATTTATATATTTTTTAAAAAAATTTATGCTTATATATTATGTATTTAATGTTATGCTGCTCTGCTAATAAAATTTTATATATTATTTAAAGAAAATTGAAAAATGATACATTTATGTAATTTATTTTTCCATGGTTGCCTTCCTTTTTTTAAGATATTTATGGTGTATGATGACCAGTGTTGTTGTACGGCTCGTTTTAAACCGATTTTTAAAAACGGCTAACTCAATATTTCATCCAGGATTTTGCTCATAGAGGGAACAAAGGTCTAGGCATATATCATCGAAATCTCGATGCTTAGGCAAAATATTTCTGGCTAAAATATTGAGTTAGCCGTTTTAAAAAATCGGCTCAAAACGAGCCGTTTAAGAAGGTTGTAAAATGTAAAAGGAAAAAAAAATGTATTCTTATTTTCAAAGTTTAAGTGTATGCATATATTTTTTTTAAAAAATTAAATTCTGTTTATAATAAAATCTTATCTTTTATTAATGCATTTCGCATTAATACAATATATGTCCAAACTCGATTCGATAAAATTTGAAAAAAATAACCCTTTTTTAAAATTAATAAGAATAGATGCGGCTCATTTCTAAATACATTTCAAAAATCTCATTTTTTTTAAATTGAAGAATCTGCAAAATAATTTATTCTGAATTTTTCAACTAAAAATAGTAATACTAGCAGTATTCTATTTACTATATAATTTAGAAACGTGGCTAACAAAAGAATTGGATTAATAATTGAGAATTCTGAGCATGATAGCTAGGGTATAGTGTTGTTAAACGGTTTGTTTTGAGCCTGAAAAACGGTTAATTCTATATTTAAGCCAGAAAAAAAATAGCTTAAAGCCTCCAGATTTCGCTAATAGATGTGTAGACTTTTGTACCATCTATGAGCAAAATCTTCAGGCTTGCGTAATATTTTTATAGATCAAATACTGAGTTAGCAGTTTTTAAAAATCGGCTCAAAAACCGTTTTATAACACTACTAGGGTAACTAAAAAAGGATACAAAATATAAATATAATAGGAATTTAAAAGGTAGTTTTAACCATAAAAAATACAAAATGAGTTAAACAGACTAAGGTGATATAGGCATACAATGAAGAGGCCCTGAAAACTATTTTGGAAATAAGGTTCAGAATTTAGAGGAGATAGGTTACAGAAAGGCAGGCCAAAACTTTAATGCGCCCATATGATTAGAGCCAACTTAGCCAAATAAAAATAATGTGGATTGTTAAGAAAATAACATAAAATGGAAAGAGGGTATTAGGAGTTTACAACTCGAGAAAAGATGAATTCTAAAAAAACGATATATTTTAACCTTTTAAAAAATAAATGGTATAATTACGGGTGATTGCTCATATAGTAACTTGGAGACTATATTGACATTTCAATATCTCCAAGTTTTCTATATTTTTCTACATTTATATGAGTAGATTGAAGACCTGAATTTAAAAAAAAAAATTGCATACCATTTAGCATTAAATAAATTAAACAAACCCTAGCCCACATTACATTTTTAAATTTTTTAATCCTTTATATCGCCCGCCACTCGCCCAATGTTAAATTATTTTAAAAACCCAGACCATGCCCGCTAGAAATACGAGCTAGCGGGCAGGCTAAAAAATCTGCTCAATGCAGACCTCTAGCCCACATAACGCATAGGGCTCAATTTTAGTTTAGAGAGCTTAGATTAAAATCAAGCAATTTTAGGGTTTAAAACACTTACCAAAATAAATCATACTAATACTTAGTGTTGTTAAACGACTCAATTTGAGTCGATTTTTAAAAACGATTAACTCAATATTTTATCCAGAAAAATATTTCCTAAGCCTCGAGATTTCACAAATTTATCAGTTCTTGGTGTCAATTTTATTTTTAGAAGTAGTACTTCTCAGATATTTTTTTTACTCTTGTTATAGAAGGAATTGTTCGTTCATTTAATTTTTTTTTCGCTATTAAGGTTTGAGGTAGATTCGAAAGGAGGCTGCGTTAATATGCTGCGTTAATTAGAGATTTATAACTGCTAACGGATGAATCACCTTTGATTAATAAATGTTTCCAAGAGTGAGATAAAATAGTTTATATGGGTTTGCTTTGATGCTAGTCGAAATAGGCAAAATTAATTTATGAAATTCGTCATCTACATTTTCCCTAATTTCCTTAAGTTCTGATATAAAGCATTAGCTGTTATCATAGTCTCATTCTAATCGATCTTATTTTTTTTTTCAAATATATTACATATAATACTCATGCTGTCAGCTTCCGAAGAAACACCTTTTTCAGATAATTATGTTATTTCAGTAGAGCATTTATAAGGCACTGCTAATTCCATAAAAGCTGTTGCTACTAGATAGCGAAGGTTTCATTATGTTGAATAAGTTTTTTGAAATTTTTTTTCACCGTGTTTTACAAGAAGTTTCAACTATAATTTGGTTTAATAGATTTTGTCTATTAGGATACCTACTCATCTTATGGATGCTAAATACTTAGCCTAATATAAATGAAAATTTTTTATCAAGAATAACTTAAATTTGCTAAGCAAATTTATATCAAAGTCGTGAATCAGAAATTGCCAAGTTCCATAAGCATCACAGTAAACATATATAGCCTTAGGATATATTTCCTTTAATGCCTGAAGCCCATTAAATTGTTCACTCATTGCATTGGTTATCATTTGCCAATTGCCTTGATAACTAGAATTCTGATTCTCATCAAAATATCTATTCCTTAAATAAATTTTAAGCATTAACATCAATTTTGAAATATTTTTCTTTAAAGGCTAAGTAATATAAAGTATTGCTACCATATAATTAAATAAACTTTTAAAAATTACTGGTATTAAAGTAATACCCACTGAACTGCCCCCTCCGTTTAATATGTAAGTAATAGATTTCGAGTCAAATTTATGATAAATAAAATTATATATACTCGTTCGTTATTACAACTTTTTTTTTATTTATGGTATACCAATTAAAACCCAAATTAGTTGCCTTGTACCAATTAAACCCAAATTATTTGCCTTTATAAAGAATATATAAAAATATTAAAATAGATTCAGTTATTTCATAATTTAAATTAATTATCCCTATTTATGAGTTTTAATAATACAGTTTTTTCGCGCATCTTCCTTACTTTGCACAAGATTTTTTGTTGCTTCTATGAATTCACTTAGAGATAACTTATAAACTACTTGAAATTCTTTAATTATCCCTTCCTTTTTTACCACTACTACTGTATGAATGGGATTCTTTCTTTTCCCCGATCTCCATAGTTCTATACTAACTAGGGCTCCCCATTTTGGTCTTTTATTGTATATAATATTTAATGCTGTCATAAATGCACCCAACGTATGATCGTGAGCCGAAACAAGTTCTAACAATGGTCTCTTTCTCAAATATCGCCTATTTTTTCCATCTTTAGTCATCACTGTTTCATTGTAAGTCTCCCTATGAGCATTTAGTTTTACTATGAGAGTGTCCAATAAACTACCTATGATATTTTTTTGTAAAGCTACGTTGTCCTTTACGGCGTTCACAAATATCAAATCCAGAAAGTTGTCGATGATATCTGTATCATCCTGACTAACATTCCATATATTTGTTAAACTATTTTCGATTTCTTTAAACTTATTTTCCTCATTTAATTTTTCCTCTGGGTTCAAATATTCTTCATCGGGTCTATTTTTGAGACTGTTAACACAATTTGACAAGTCGCCTAATTCGAGTAAACGAATAATAATTTTTTTTGGATCCCGTGTTAAATCACTGTAAAATAATTTTTGCAGCTTTGAAAATATAGGCATTACCTTTTCAAATTCAATTATAAAATTTGGATTTTTTTGAATGTTATTAATTATTTCGGATTTATAATTTGAGCATAACGTAGCGGCGTTCAATAAAACATCAGGATCTTCCGCCCTATTTATATTTACATTAGTTTTCATCGACTTAATCAGCGTCAATATACGAGAATTTTTTTTCCCTTTATTTCGTAATCCTATCCAATAGGCCATCGCTGTCTGTATAGCCCTGATAGATTTGCTGGAGGACAGTTTTATATTATCTCCATTTAAATTAAATCTTTCTCCAAATGATTTCTTATGACGTTTTGAATTTTGCTTCCCCAAATTTATGATTTGTAAAATACCGTGATCTGTCATATTACCTTCACCATTTGGCCAAACATGATTATCAAAGGTAAAATTTTCCGGCGATAGTTCTTTATATGGAGCTCTCTCCCCATGGCGAAACACTTGAAAAACGTATAGGAGTTTACCTTTATAAATTTATATATATATATATATATAATGTATAATGTATAATGTATAATGTATAATTTTTTTTACCGGCATCACTGCCTTTGTCTTCTTGAGTTGCTAAGCTCTTGACGAATACAATAGCAAATGTAAAAATAATTAAATTCATCTCTTTATTAGCAAATTAGTTAGCAATGAATATAATTTAAAAAAAATTTTTTAATTTATATATATATTTTTTTTATATTTTTTAAAACTAGAGTAATAATAAACATCAAAAAACTAAAATTTTTCTCAGAATTAGTCTTGCGTACATATCAAAAAATTAAATATAATTGCTGAGTTGTGCAAATAAATGATTCACTTATTTATTTCCTTTTTTTTAAATTTTATTATAAATTAGTTATATTATATAAAATATTTTTTTTAAAAAAGAAAAAAGAGAGATTCAAACAATAATATTTTATTTGATTCTTTTAAACTGACTTCCGATTATATCTACAATAAAAAAAATTCTCAGAAATTGATATAGTTATATTCCATTTGCTATGACGAGTAATTTCCTCCACTTATGATAATGATTGAATTTTTTTAAGATTGGGTATGGGTTTCTATAATTAGTTTTCCGAATTGATGAAATTAACTACTTCTGCCCCCCCCTTCCATATGAAGTTACTAACGCAAAGCTTTCAACAAAATTTCTTAATATATAAATGTCTATAAAAAAAATAATCGTCGAAAAATAGTCTTTTAAATAAACAAAATACTTTGACGAAAAATTTTTGAAATAGATATTAATAAGTAAATAACAATTTTTTTTTACTTTTAAAAAAACATTTTTAATAACATTTTAGAAAAGTCTAATAATTATATAAATAATAGTTATAGTATCGAAAAAAATTGCAATTATCCAGATACTCAAAGTATCTCATAAAAATAATAACATCTTAATAAAAAAAATGCTTGATGTAACTGGAATCTATATCCTCTAGGTCTATATCATCTTTATTTTCTTTAAAAAAAAATTTATCTCTTAAGCTTCCTTTTCAGTATTATCTTCCATCATTTAAAATAATAAGGTGAAATAGAAAAGATTTTGATTTTTTTTTCTATGACTTAGATCATATTTATAATTTTAATTTATATAATTTATAATTTTAAAAATATTAAAAGTATTTTTAATTATTTTAAATTCTAACGATAACAATTTTAATAAGTACGATGCCCGATTTAAGACCCATATGGTAGGAAGGGGGGGGGGGAATTTCAAGCTCCCCCCCCCCAAAAAAAAAAAAATTTTTTTTTGAAGATTCTTTTAGTTCTACGAAAAAAAATTTTTGTATAAATTTTTAAAAATAAGAATGTAATAGGAGAGAAATAACTGCTGTTCAAGCTACTATCAGTTTTAAGAAAAAACTATTCATTCATGTCTGCCGAAATTAGTGTTGTTAAAAGACCCGATTTGGGTAGATTTTTAAAAACGGTCGTATATGATTTTTGCCAAAATTATAGTATTTAGCTCTCTAGATTTGGCGCCAAATAGAAGTCTAAACCTTGCTGTCATCTGTGATCAAAATCTCGTAATATTATTTTGGTTAAAATTTTAATCTGGCCAGTTTTTAAAAATCCACCAGAATCAGGCTATTTAATAACACTAGCTGAAATACCTTTTAAAAATACGTCTCAGCCAAAATTATATTATTAATGCTTTATTTTTTTTACTAGTTTTACAATGCTAAATCATTGATATGATAATAATATCAATTGTAAAATATTTTTATTACATATATTTTATAATTGAATCCTTATCACAATTTAACTATATCAACGTTATTACATAATATTTGTAAAATCATTAAATCAATTTATTTTTTTCAGCCAGAAGTCAATTCTCCTCTTCCATCTAATTTAAAATAACTCAAATATTCGTTCTATGATGTTTTAAAAAAAACTTAACTGCTTGGCTATCCACACTCTCACCCCCCCCCCCCATAATGAATGAATCTAGAAGCGGGCTTGATAAATACTAACGATATTCAAAATAAATGCTTACAAGTCGTTTTTTAATCATAAGGTTGTGCAAAATTTTATTACTAATAACTTTATACTGACCATTGTTAAAGCATTTATGGCACAAATAAAAAAAAACATTTAAAATAAGGGCTTCCAATTCTTCGGTCAACTTTAACGGAGATGATATAAAAGATAATTACATATTAAAAATAACCACTGAAAACCCAATAATAAGTATAATATTTCATAGGAAAAACCAGGTCGTCAGATCAGTAGAGGTTTGGCAAGCATTCTAAAAAATCATAAATCCACTCCCCCTCCTCTAGATAAATCACGGCTACGGTACTATATATGATGATAGTTTAGAAATAAATTGGAGTTGACTAACCTTCTTCTGTCTCAAATATGCTCTGGTCTCCCCTATAATATACGAATTAATAGATCAATAGTTTGTGAATCAATTCTAATTTTACAGACTTCAGTTTTAAATAAAATTTAATTTTGAATTACAAAAATATTATTTTTTTTATAATTTGATAAATTAATTTTAATTTATCGTCTGCTTTTACTTAATTTTCATGGATAAAATTATCGAGGATAATCACCCTGAAATAAAACACGATAAGCCTATCATAAAACATGGTATGGAAGAGAAGGATGCTTCAAAAAAGTAAAATTATAAAATTTATTTACTTTAATTAGAAGAATTTTTTTTTATTTATTAAGTAGAAGAGCAAATGATAAAGAATTTGATCGTTTTGATATTCCATCATCACAACATAAATATAGTTCTGAATTATCACCCTCAGCAGCTAAAAACTATACAAAAGATATGCTGGCTAAAGCAGCTCAAAATTTTGTTAATGATATTAATCTAAAAAGGGCGCAAGATTCAACTTTAATCGAAGATTTCGGCAAAACTTTGCAAGAATATGTAAATTTTATTCATATTGACATATTTTATTATATTCACGTTTATCATTATTTTTATTAAGGTCTTAATTTTTTTTCTTAAATATAAAAAATATCTAAATATTACCATTATCATATAAACCAGGGGCCTGTAGGCCATGGGCCTGGCGGCTGATATAAACTAATCTATACTATTATATTGATGATTTTTAATGATACCTTTTAATCGTTAAAATAATAAGGTATCAAAATGTACCAAAACGGTCGAAGATCATTATTTTCAAATGTACGATTCAACTGGTCAGAATATTCAAGAAAAAGTCCAAAAATTATTTACAGTTTTGGAAAACATAACTCAGTTGGAGAATGAATTGAACGATTTTAAACACGATATAGAACTTATTTACAAAGATATTCAAAATGATTTTATGCTAACTTAAAATATGCATTTATTAAATTCTTCATTTTTATACATTTGTTTTTATAATTAAATATTCTGTGTTGCCATACCTTTATATTTGGAAAATTTTTGGACTGAAAAAAAAATACACCGAAATAAATTAGCTGAAAAAAATATATAGTAAATGACACTATTTAATATTTCTTTTCACTGTATGGCTTAATAAATTTTTATTTGACTTTAACAATAAACTATTTTTCAAAATTGGTGTCTAAGGCCGCATTTATAGTAAACGCGTTATGAAGTAGTGCTTTATTTAACCCAGTTTTAACAACATTAAGCCAATAGATAGGTATAATTTATAAATATGAAGCGTTATCATTATCATGATAACACTCTATTGTTTGCGTAATTTCAAAAAAATATTAACGCTCAATGTGTCATTCTTAACTCTGTGAAGAATAAGCTGTGATTTCGATAGCGTTAAATTAACGCAGCTTGAACATAACGCGTTTACTATAAATTAAGCATAAGAAACGTATTTTTCTCCAAAAATAATATATCCTGAGACTAATCAAACTTACACATGAGTGCATGATGTTACAATGTGCCATTATAAATAAACAGGAATTTTAAATTTGGGAAATTTTATGAGAGCTATATTTTATATTGTGTAACTAGGTTATTAATTACATAATCAAAAGTTCCTTGCCTAGCTTAAGTTACCGATGAATAGTTACAATAACAACACTAGGAAACGCAAAACAAATTGCTTAAAAATTATTTTAAAGAAATATCTAAACGTATAAACAAATTAATTTATAAAATTGAATCTTCTTATATAAAAAAAAAGTAATCTCTTAATTCAATTTAACAAAATGAACCGAACCGTGTTATAAAATGACTGAGAAAATTTTTCAAACAAAATAATGTTACATGATATTATTTTCTTTAAGAATTATAGTGGTAATCAGGGCTGAGAACTCGAATCCTCAAGATTTTATGGAACCCGAAACTAAACCCGAACCAGTTTTTAATTTAGGAATTTAGGCGTTCAAAAATTGTTTTTTTGTTTATTCTCTCAATGATACGATAATTATTAGCTTAAATAAAAAAATTTAAATACAAATATAATATAATATTTTAAACTGTAATTTATTTTTATAATTATATAATAAATTATTTTTTATGGCGAATACTATATAGTATGTATATATAATAAAATAAATTATTAAAAAAACTCATGTTTCTGTTAAAGCCAAATTTTATAAGTCCTTATTTTTCTGGATTCCGAACGCTTTTATTAAAAGCGAGGTTTCAGACCTGGTTGAATTATTTAAAATAAGACAAAGTAAAAACTTTTTCTTTATTCCGATAAAAAAAAATTTCCCCTTATTTTTTTAAAATTAATTTATGCTCCAATAAATAACTCTTTTAAGTTATTCTTTTTAAAATATATTAAGGGTCCATTATAATTAAAAATGTATTGGCTGTAAAAAAAATTTATAGGGAGGATAGGTATACTTTTGGATTCCAGTGAATATTGTGTCATGTAGGCACTGATTAAGGTTACAATTTAAACTTCAATTAGGCTAGTTGCTTCACGAAAAAAATAACATAAAATAAGTAATTTACATAAAAGATATGATTTATATAAAAATGATTATTTGAACAGAATATAAAAATTACCCAATTCAAAGATATTAAATCAAATTTTAAAATTAGAAATACTTTCTTTTACCATTACTGGATCATTTTTTTAAGATTTTTATTTAATAATTCTTATTCATCTAGCATCACAATATAAAAAAATACATTTTGATTATCTGGTTTTATATTAATGTTTCTTTTGTGTTTTATTTAATAAATATTAGTGGTAGTGAGTGTCTTCAATAAAAGATTTAATATTAGTTTATCTAATTAAAATAATTATCACAATTTAAGGCAAAGCATATTTCAGAGATAATTGGGATATAAAATTGTTTTATTACTATATTAACAATACAAAAAATATATTAAAAAATTATCTAAAATCACTTAAATATAAATATAAAGCACGCATGAATTATAATTTAAAACGTCATATAATTCTAAATTTAAATAATAGGTATTTATTTTTGTTCTTCGGCTAATTTGTTGGCTTTAGCAACAGCTTCTTCAATATTTCCAACCATATAGAAAGCCACTTCTGGTAAATGATCCATTTCTCCTAAATCGAGTAATAAAATTGTAAAAATTTAGACATAAATTTAGTTAATTTTATAAATTTATAGAGTATGCCATTTTTTTTAAATCTAATAAAGTTTAGAATCTTTAATATTTCCAGAGATTAATGTTAAAATAAAAATCAAGTCTAACCATTCAGAATTTGCTTGAAGCCTTTGATAGTTTCAGCAAGAGAGACTAATTTTCCAGGATGACCAGTAAAAACCTCGGCAACTTGAAAAGGTTGAGACAAAAAGCGCTGTATTTTACGTGCCCTGGCCACAGTTATTTTGTCATCTTCTGACAATTCATCCATCCCCAATATTGCTATTATATCTTGGAGCGATTTATAATCCTTGGCAAATTATACAATATTTTATTTTAGATAATTATATTTATATATTGATTGTTTAGAAATTTAATTATGGCTCATTTGGAGCCGATTTTTAAAAACGGCTAATTCAATATTTTTGCCAGAAAAATATTCCCTAAGCCTCGAGATTTTGATAATATATGCCTAGACCTTTGTTCCTTTTATGAACAAAATCTTCAGGCTTGCGTATATTCTCTGGATGAAATAATCTAACAATACTTGACCAATCCACAAATTTTTCACTAATCTGATATTACTAAAAAAACCAATCCAATTCTGATTTTATTATTTTTATTTACCATCTAATATCAATATTTTCTATTTTTTAAAAAATCAACCATTTTCATGAATGATTGGTGACTTTGATTTTTTTATTCTCCAGAAGTTAATATCTCATTTAGAATATTTGCTATTTTTATGGGAGAATGTAATGTTGTTAAACAGCTCCATTTAACCAATTTTTAAAAAGGGCTAATTCAAAATTTTAGCCAAAATATAACTTAAACCTTCAAATTTTGCATATAGATGCCAATACCTTTGTGTCACCTATGAGCAAAATGAAGCTTGAGTAATTTAATTGACCAAAATATTTAAAATTGGCTAAGTCATTTAGCAACACTAGCTGAATGTAACTCATTAGCTATTTTAAAATCATTTTTTGTTCAAATAAAAAAAATAGTAATTTTAAACTTTTTAACATTACAATAATTAAATTGTATTTTAGTTCCTCTCATTAATTTATTAATATGAAATTATTTATAAAATAAAAAAATCATGATTATATACATCAGAGACCTGCAAGCCAGGCTCCTAAGCCCAGATATACAGGCCAGGCCATATTTTAATTTTTTAAATATACTTAGGCCAGGCCTAAATTATTTTATTCTAAAATATCCAAGCAAGGCCTGAAATTATAAAACAAAAAAAACCTGCAAAATCTTCTGAACACCCCTTGCAACATCATAATGTTCTCGCCCCACAACATTAGGGTCCATGATACGTGAAGTAGAATCAAGGGGATCAACTGCAGGATATATTCCCAGTTCAGCTATGCCTCTTGATAACACAGTAGTGGCATCTAAATGGGCAAATGTTGTAGCTGGGGCTGGATCTGTCAAATCATCTGCTGGAACATAGATTGCCTAGTTATTTTTTTGATTAGAACTAGGTGAGCATAAGCAGAAAGGATAAAAAAAATTAACATGTTATGTTAGAAAGTAAGTAGGTAGGTAAAGTTCATAAACTAAATCTCATCATCCATTGCTGACTTCTATACTTCTTTTCAGAGTAAAAGAAATTATATTACTGGCAATATTTTTCATAAAATTTCAAATCTCTGATTTGGGAAACAAAAAATAAAAAAAACTTTATACAAGTCAAAATGAATATTTAATTTGAATATACTTGAACAGATGTAATAGACCCCTTTTTAGTTGTGGTAATTCTTTCTTGCATAGTTCCCATGTCAGTGGCTAAAGTGGGTTGATAGCCTACTGCAGATGGAATTCTACCCAACAAAGCGGATACCTAAAATAAATATAAATAAAAAAGATTAACTGTGTCATATAAAAATATTGCATGTTTTCAGACCGTGTGATGAATGTCGGCAATTTATTTTCCGAGTGGTGCATGGGTGTCATCATTAAAATTAATGTGTTAAATTATTTACTTCAGAACCAGCTTGGGTAAATCTAAAGATATTGTCAATAAACAGCAAAACATTTTGCCCTTCTTGATCTCTAAAATATTCAGCCACTGTCAATCCTGTTAAAGCAACTCTTGCTCTAGCCCCTGGTGGTTCATTCATTTGTCCATACACAAGAGCTACCTATGGCATATAGTTGTATCAATCAATAAAATTGTATTACTTTCGATGTATTATCTTTCAAACTGATAACCCCTCCCTCTATCATTTCATGATACAAATCATTGCCCTCTCTTGTTCTTTCACCAACTCCAGCAAAAACAGAGTAACCTCCATGTGCCTTGGCAACATTGTTAATAAGTTCCATAATTAATACAGTTTTGCCTACACCAGCACCACCAAATAGACCTATTTATATTATTTTTTTAAATCTTTATAAAACTTTTGTAGCATTTAACAATATTAAATTCAGATTATATTTGTAATCATTATTTTAAGGGAGAGAGTTCAATTTCATCATTCTATTTACAATTAATAAATACCTATTTTTCCCCCTTTTGCATAGGGAGCTAATAAATCTACAACTTTAATACCAGTTACTAAAATTTCTTGTTCAACACTCATATCTGTAAAATTTGGGGCTTCTTGGTGAATTCCTAATGTCCTATACAGATATATTATATACAAATATTAAAAAAATGTATTATATCAGTGGTAGTGACGATGTCTAAATATCATATATTTCATACAAAATTTTTTGCATCATTTAGTTAAATCAAATATGATAACACACTGTTTGGTCTTTATAGGGCCTCTTTCATCAATAGGTTCTCCAATAACATTCATAATCCTTCCCAAGGTTTCAGGTCCAACTGGTATGCTAATTGGGGCTCCTGTATCAAGACATTTATTTCCTCTTACCAATCCTTCAGTGCCATCCATGGCAATTGTTCTTACTGTGTTTTCACCTGGTTATAAGTTTAATGAGGTGTTGAATATTTAAATATTACCTAAATGCTGTGCAACTTCTAATACTAACCTTGAAGGACGTCCTTGCACTTCTAAGGCATTTAAAATTGGTGGAAGTCCTTCATCAAATTGAACATCTACAACTGCTCCAATTACTGCAACAATTCTACCCTCTGAGCCTGCTTTAGTTTTCTTGGCAATTGATTGAGGTGAAGTTGACTGTGGCTGGGTTGCAAATGTTGAATTAAATCCTAGGTTGCTTTATAGTATAAATATTATTATAAAAATAACTTACTCACATATTTTATATATTTTAAATAGGGTGAACGCAAAGATGGATTAATAATTCGGGTAAAATTTGACAATTTTCTGTAGCATTTTATATTGTGAGAATATATTTTAAACACAATATTACTCATAACATGTGCTTTTATAATCTGTAATCCGGAAAAAAAGTTTATCCGATCAATACAAAATTTTTAACAATCTTATTTAAAATTTGGAAAATAAATTAAATCTAATTTATGAATATTTTTTAGGGAGAAATGGAGGGAGAAAGAGTCGAGATTCATTAAATACTATTATATAACACTAAAAAACTAAGAAACTAGGATAAACTACTATAATAATCAGTTTATCCTATTAATATTTTATAAATTTATATAATTAATTTCTAAAATAATTCTTGTTTTTTCAATGAATACTCACAAATATTGTTTTATAAATAGATTTATTGGAAAATGTCTTATTTAAATTATTTGTATTTTGAAATAAGACAGTTTTCTGCAGATTAAAACAAAGATCTTATTTTAGCGGATAAAATAATTATAAACCCCTTTCAGGTCTTTTTATATGGCTCTCGGTTTTGTCTTTAGAATCCGCGATTTCGGTCTTGTAAAATTAGGGCTAAACTAGACTCGAGGTGGCCTTCATTAAAAATCCAACAAGGCAAATAACAGAAAAAGAGTATTAAATTTGATTTAATAATAAATAATTGATTTATGTTTTTATTTAAATTTATTTCTTGCTATCTTTTGCTATAACCTTAAGTTCAATTTAGTTCTAAATTTTTGCTATAAATATTATACTTTCGTTTATTTTAAAATTACATTAAAATTTCGATATATAGTTTAAAAATTTGTTTAAAGTATTCAAAAAAAATGTAACGTGAAATTGAGGTATAAAAAATGTAATTTTTATCAAGACAAAATTATTAAAAAACAAGATTACTAAAGAATTTAATATTAATTTCATAAAAATATTTAAAATAAAAAATTATAATGTTTCTTTGTATGTTATAAATTTCTCAGACGCTTACCAGCTATGCCATTTAGTAATCGAATATATTTTACAACAAAAGATTAATATTTGTAACATTAAATGAGAAATTTTTTAAATATTACATATTAGATATTTTTTTTGTCTAATTCAAGATATATATATATATATTATATATGTGTTAGTTGACGTGATTTTATAATTAGCAATTAATCATTGTTTATATCTATATAATTTATTTTTAATATTATAAAATAAGCATTAATACAGGAATAAATGGGGTAAATTTTATAAAAGTCGACCATAATGCACAGTCAAACCTGTCTAATTTCGGTTCTTGATAATTCGGACAACATCGTAATATGACCAAATCTTCAAGTCCCAAATTCTTATTAATTACTATATGTAGTGTTGTTAAACGGCTCGTTTTGAGCCGATTTGTGAAAACGGCTAACTCTATATTTCATCTAGAATAATATTACGCAAGCCTGAAGATTTTGTTTGTAGAAGGAACAATGGTTTGGTCATCTATTAGCGAAATCTCTAAGCTTAGGCAATATTTTCCTGCCTAAAATATTGAGTTAGCCGTTTTTAAAAATCGGCTCAAAACGAGCCGTTTAACAACACTAACTATATGCAGGCGCGTACGCAGAAATTTGGTCTGGGGGGGGGGGGGGGAAGGGGTATAATATTTTTTTAAGAAATATTATTGTTTTTTTTAATATCAAGCATAAATTTATTATGACTAATAACTATTTCTAATACACAATTTGAAATTAATGTGAATTATAAAAAAATTATATGTATAAATCGGCATATAAAAAACTATAAAATTATGTAAATTAAAAAATAATAAACAACTAAAAATAAATGTGAATTAAAAAATATAAAGTGAATATAACCGCTATAGGAATCACTTAAACCAAAATAGAAATTTGAATTTTTAGAGCCTTTAAATTTATATATAAAGTATAAAAAATTTAAATGTTGGAAAAATACACAAAAAGTTTCTTAGGAATAATTGTATTTTGTTTGCAATGTAAAATCCAATCTTCATTGGGATTGAGCTAATTTTTCAATTATCTCATCCTTGCTTGTCGTCAAATGCCTAGGAATATTTAAAAGTCCAAACCTTTCAATCTACTTTCAGAAGTTGTACTTCTTGGTATGTTTTTCGGAGACTTGCAGGCCCGGCCCTTGGGCCGGACGTTATTTTAATTTTTTTTAATATACCCGATCCCAAATTTTTTTTAAAAAAACACCCGGGCCGGGCCTAAATTTTTTTAAAAAAACACCCAGGCCGGACTGTCAGCCTATATTTCAAATCGTTATTATTAGCTATAATAATCAAAAATAAATATTATTTATTTTTAAAAAATCCGGGCCAAGCCTAAAAATTTTATTTTAAAAAAAGACTGGACGGCCTGAAAGTTTTTTTAAAAAAAACTGGGCTGTAAAAAAAACCAGGCCGTGCCTTGCAAATGATACTTCTGCAGGGCTCAGCTTCTCTTCTTAAAAATGAGTATGTTCTCTCATTAGTTTACTAATGGGAAGAGTTGCTAATATATATAAACCTTTTTAATATATTGGGAATATAATCAAAAATGTGTTTTGAATAATGCAGAGCATCCATAGCATTTTTTGGGACTATATCAATCATAGTTAATCTTATAAACATAGTTATTCAGCTAATAAGGCATCATAAGATACTTTAACATCTTCATATTAAAATTCCAACAAATATTATTTTTTTTCTATCACCATCTGAAAAAGGTTGGAAAGGCTTTGTGGAAGTTATATTACTAGATTGGTAAGTGCTGCAGGATGAATTAAAAAACCATTCATTTATTTGGGTTATAAATATATCTGTATCTCAGAACTCGTCTACTGATCCTATATTAATGTTTTAACGATGAGCTTGCCTGCTACAAGTCGAGGGAGACAAATATTTAACACGTATAGCTCTGCTTTTGACTCAACAATAACATAAAATATGAAATTATTCATCAACATTAGCCCTAATTTCCCTGAGTTCTAATAAAATGTTCTCCTTTATACTCATCTTCTTAATCAAGTCAAGTCATGTTTTTAAAAAGTAATACATAAAATAGTTGTATAATTAAATATACATTCTAATGAGAAAAAAAATTTGGAATAAGCATTGATCCAATAATTTTCTTGCTTCTGAGGAAATATTTCTTTCAGGCCATTGTGATATTTCAGTAATAGCAAATAATTGGCTCTTCTAACTCCATAAAAGCTGTTATTGCTTGATGGCGGAGACTCTATCTCGTTGGACAATATTGCAATTTTTTTTCCCTGTTGGACAAGAAGTTTCAAAATTAATTATTATTTGGCTAGAAATTTGAAAAAGGTAGATAAATATTACGCCACTTAAAATTTGAAAATAATAAGTAAATATTACGCCGGAAAACTTGAAATTGAAATTAATTGATAAAATAACTTATGAATGAATGTGATAATAAATGTAATTACATATTTAGTTAATATAAGATAGGAATAAATATTAACAATATAAATTAACATAAACAATAATATTTTTGAAAAATATATCCAGCATCTGCATTTTTTTGGTTTTTTTTGGTGAGGGGGATTTGTCACCCTGCCCCCCCCCCCGCTGCGTACGCGCTAGATTAAATAAAATACATATATAAATTGGGCAACTGTCTACTTTGAAAAGTGGACAGATTTTTCCATTTTTTTATCCATTTGCGTTAGTCCTCTATTCTATATAGTGGGCATTTATTGTGTTTTGTTTCATTTATTCATTTTTTTTAAATTTTATTATATCATTCTTTTAATATATATCAAATAACAAATTAATAAAGAAAACAAATATAACTAGTTATCGTTAATTAAAAAATTTTAGGTTATCAAATTTCTAAATCATCATATTTAAAGATGCGCTAAAAAAAATAATATTTCTAAAGGAACTGTTCACAATATTTATAAATCCAAGGAAGACATTATCAAATACCATTTAAATCAAACATAATATTTATACCAAAGAAACAACAAAAAATAAAATCTTATTTTATATCATAAATTAATTTCATATCGTTATATAGTGTTATCAAGTGACCCGGTTTTTTTTTAAAAAACGACCCGAATACAATTTTAACCAAAATTATATTATGTAAGCATTTTTATATATTATGAAATTATTTTATCATAGTTTTATATTATGCAAAATTTTATGTGTACATACATACATACTTATGATTTTGATGAATTAATAGAAATAAAAAAAATTCTTTTAAAATAGTTGAACATCTTCTCTATTTTTGCTAAAGAATATAACAGATGATAAAATGTTTTTTTTAAAGTAAAGAATCTTATAAATTTGTCAACCTTTTAATTTGGGCAAATATCATAGTCTCAACTAGTATTATTAAACGCCTCGTTTTGAGCCGATTTTTAAAAACGGCTAACTCAATTATTCCATCCATAATAATATTATGCAAGACTGAAGATAATGCTTGTAGAAGGAAGAAAGGTTTGGACATCTATTAACAAAATTTTGAGGCTTAGGCAATATTTTCTGGCTAAAATATCGAGTTAGCAGTTTTAAAAATCGTCTCAAAACAAGTCGTTTAACGTGCCCAAATTAGACATGTTTAACTATTTAAATATTTTCCACCTTATTATAGCATCTTAGTTTATAGTGATATCGATGCGAATCCAATCTCTATAAATTATTAAAATTTGTATTTGATATAATTATTTAGTTTTTATTTTTTTTTAAATTTCTAGAGAGCACCCCCCCCCCTCCCCCATTAGTAAAAAAAAAATAAATTTGATATGCATAAAATTATATATTTTCTATTAGTATTAATTTTTTTAGAATTTATAACATTCTTCTCTTTGGAATTGATTTAATATAATTTTTGAAATATCATTCATAATTTTTAAAATGACATATTATTATTATTTTTTATAAAACATTAAAAATATACAATTCTATTTAATATTTAACTTGACCGAAGACCACATTTTTTTTGTGACCAATTTTATTAGTGTTGTTAAACGGCTCGTTTTTAGCCGATTTTTAAAAACGGCTAACTTAATATTTTAGCCAAAAAAACATTGCTTAAGCCTCGAGATTTCGTTAATAGATGCCCAAACCTTTGTTCCTTCTACAAACAAAATCTTCAGGCTAACATAATATTATTCTAGATAAAATACTGAGTTAGCCGTTTTTAAAAATCGGCTCAAAATGAGCCGTTTAACAACACTAAATTTTATAATCAAAACAATCGGTATTTTTATTTTAAATTCTTATCTATATATCAATGATATATATACTATTTTATAATTATTAAATTTAACTTCTATAAGTATTCAATTATACTGACCTTTTATATAATATTAAATATAAATATTAGTGTTGTTAAAAGGCTCTTTTTGAGTCGATTTTTAAAAACGGCGAACTCCATATTTGAGCCAGAAAAATATTGCTTAAGCCTCGAGATATAGATGTCTAAAAATTTGTTCCTTCTACAAACAAAATCTTCAGGCTTGCGTAATATTATTCTAGATAAAATATTGAGTTAGCCGTTTTTAAAAATCGGCTCAAAACGAGCCGTTCAACAACACTAATAAATACAATATATTATTTTTTAACAAATAATTCAAATAACGTTGAATAATCTTATAAAATATAACAGAAATGATAAATCAACAAATGATTACTAAATTGGCGTTTTATTTATAAATTAAATTGGTAGTTTTAATTATACGTCTTTGATTTTTTTAATGTAATGTACTATTAATAAATTATATATTTTTCTAAATATTTTGCATATTGAGTGCTTTGCATTTCTCATCTACGGGCATAATTTTGTTTTAAAACCCTTTAGGTATATATTTTTCTCTTACCGGTCTCGGAGTTATATCTTTCTCATAAACGTTTCCCCTTCTAAAAATAATTTTAATAGATGAGTCGTCTTGATTATTAATGATGATTCTCCTGTCTTATTATCTGATCTTTTTTATATCATTTCATAAGGATGTCGTCCTGCGTCAATTTTATGTAAAAATTACGTTTTTAATGTTGTATCTTCGATGTTATATTTTTTTCACTAACCTTTCCCTCTAAAAATAATTTGGGAATTCTTTATACTCAAATCTATCATCATTATTTTAAGGCGGCCACATATAATCTTTGATATGCTTTAGTTTTACCTGATCCAAGATGTTTAGCATGTAAACCTTGTAGTAGCATGTAAACCTTGTAGCATTGTTTTTCATACGTTTTCTGGAAATACTATTTTATCTGACTTTTAAGGGTAATTTTTGTCTATAGTTCATTTTCTATTTTTTTATGGGTTTTTTTTACGAGTTCTATTTTTATAAAGAGGCCTTTCCTTGTTTTGTCGTCTATAACATATAATATATCTTTGTCACATTAAGTTTTTTGCTGCCATATTTAAAGAACAAAGCATACATTTGGATATTAAAAAAATATTTGACTTACTTATATAAATATTATGTACAATCAACGATGATACTGGATTAATGACACCATGCCTAAGATAAAACAATAATGACTGACCAATATGCTATGAATCAATCAAGTTAATGACCTGTCCAATCAAAAATAAACAATGATGATGGATTGATATAAAGCTTAAAATAGAATAATCCAATGATACTATGGATCAGTCAAGCTATGACCCACTAACTGTTAAGATTTAATTGGTCATGAAAAATAATAATGAGCTTAGGAACTAAAAAAGAATATTTTTAAAAAAATTTATCGAATTTATTTAAACATTTATTTGAATTATATCTATATCTATATTATAGTTTTCCGATGTCCTCATTACGTCATTGTGACGTCATATCATCGCTACGTAATTTATTTTTATTAATTAATTTATTTTTTTATAAAAGCAAGACTCAAATAAAAAGTATATCCTGGTAAATAATATTTATAATGTATAAAATTTTTTTTATTTATTTACTTTTTTTATAGGTGAAATATTTTTAGAAGAAAATCCAAGCAAGCATGACTCAAATAAAAAGCAACTATAATCCTGGTAAATAATATTTTTAATTTATGATATCAAAAATTAAATATCATTCAATTATTAATTCAACCCATATTCATTTTGAGAAGAAAGGGTAAATAATATTTTTTATTTATAAAAATGAGTTTTTACAAATCAAACAATCATACACCCTTATTTTCCAAAAAATAAGTTTTTACAAGGGCTAATATCAAAAAATAAATATCATTCAATTCTTTCAAGTAAATTAAATTATAAATTCTTATATTTTTTTTACATTTAGAATACATCAATTTTAGCTTCTGATGATATTCCCACTCTTTCTAGAGAGTTGAACCTAATATTGATTCCTCTTCAGGTTTAATACATTAATATTTTTAAAATTATTCTTATGTTTTTATTTTAGATAACAAGCCATGCTGATTAAGCAACTATTATCCTAGGTAAATTATTATTTTTTATTTATTAAAATGAGTTTTTCAAGGGTTGATATCAAAAAATAAATATTATTCAATTATTAATTCAGCCCATATTTATTTTGAGAAGAAAAGCAAAGTAAGGGTAAATAATATTTTTAATTTATAAAAATGAGTTTTTACAAATCAACCAATCATCATACACCCTTAGTTTACAAAAAATATAACATCAATAATTTAAACTTTCCCATTCCAGCTGCACACATTCAAAATTATTATAAATATTTATGAAAATAGTTTCAAAACACAAAAGATTAACTCTACCTTTTTTAAATAAAAATGTGGTATAAAACAAGGATGTGCCACCCCCCATTTTCAATCTACTAATTAGTGACATCACAAATACCAGTACAAAATGTAGACTGGCTAAGCTACGCCGACAACATATATATCTTTATTGAAGATGTCACTAACATTAATTATTTTAACAATAGTCTTAAATAATATGTGAAAAATCAACCTGATAAAAATTTTAAAAAACTATTCTATCTTTCCTTCCCTTTTAATTTCTTTTATTATCTTAACCTTTCTCAAACTTTTTAATTTCCTATTTCTTTCTTTTTAGCTTCCTTTCCCTTTTAATTTCCCTATTTTCTTTCCATTTACAATACTTAGTATGATATTTTTTATAATTTAAAAAAATTTATATATCTATTTTAAGCATCCAAGTATTTTTAAAGCTATCCGTTTTGCCGGACCGCACGATATGTCCTTTTATCTCTGATGAATATTTTGTCTAACTAACAGAAAAATATCCAAAGTACATTATTTTTAGTATTTAAGTAAATTAATATATCAATTTTTAAGGATCCTACTTTTTAAAAAGCTTGCCTTTTGTCAGATCCACAATTGCTCTATTATCCATGCTGATTATTTTGTATAACTCACCAAAAAATAAGTACATTATTTTTATTATAAATAATTTTATATAGGATTTTATATCTATCCAAAAATCGATATATATATTACAATATTTTTTTTATTCAATTAAAATTATTTATTTATTCTTAAGGATCCTGCCTTTTTAACAATACGCCTTTTAATTCATAGGAATTTTTTTGTATAACTCAATAAAAAGATAAAACGGGGTTTCTATCTTAAGGATTTCACATTTATTCCAAAACAAAATACATACTATGGTATTTATATTATTTAAATTATTCTATATCTATTTACAAGGTTCCTATTTTTTTTAATTTGCCAATTGGACTCTCCGAATGGTATTTTATTTTAATCCTACCATATAAAATTAACTTGAGAATTGTTTTGTTTTTACTTTTTAACCCCATCCTATTTCCTCTTTATAATTGTTCAAATATTGATATATCAGTCATTAATAATAAACAAATGCAAAATAAACCTTTAGAAGAACATGATAAGCGCAATGACATTAATACTATAGACTGTCGATCATGTTAAAATCATTGAAGTGGCAAAAATTGAATTGAGTAGCAGCCATTTTGTGTTTGGAGTTTATAAGTAGGAAACATATAATAATTTAATAAATTTCAGGTTTATTTTTATTATATATTATATTTATAATCTTATTTTTTTACTAGATGAATAAAAAACATTTTTAGAGCATTTATGGTTATACTGTTTTGATTATTGCCTAATGTAATCAAAAATTAAAATTAGATTTTAGGCAAAAATTTAACAGAACTGTACTTTTTCAAGGGCATAAATCAAGTATTATAAAAATATGTTATTTAACTTTAATATTTATAGGTCAAGGAAAAATTATGATGATTATTTGTAAGAAAAAACTACACTTTATACCATATACTTTTAGTTAGAAGTAAATAAAACATATACATATTATTTGTATTTATTATTGTAAAATTTTATAAGATTATTTTATTTTTCACAATATACATATTCATTATTAATTTTTATACTTTAGTGAATTAAATTTAAATAAATATATTTAGAAATGCATAGTTATAATTATTAAGGAATAACATAATTCAAAGCAAAATTAAAATATAAAAAGACTTATAAATTATAACCTCTTTTTATTTGCTAAAAAAATAAATACAAAAGAAATTATATTAAATTATTTTTTTATATAATTAAATATTTATCAATAAAATCATATATATTTAATTTTGTTTTTGGAGTAATTTCTAAAATTCCAAATCACATGTTAAATATTTTCATAGCAAATCTGACATAATAATTTTTACAAGAAAAAATAGGTTATTAATATAAGCTGCATCTTTAGATTTAATTCTGAATATTTAATTTGAGATATCATACTTATGAAAGGAAATTTTGCTTCCTGAACAATATTTTTGGTTACAGCCATATGCACTACAATATATTATCATTTTCTTAAAATATAAAAAATATATTAAATTATATAATAAATTTCAAATCATAATATATCTTTCCTCACTTTGATTTTTGTTATTGAATATATAAACATAAAATATTAAATTATTTCATATAAAAAATATTCATTCTAACTTGATAAGATATATATTTGAAAAATCTTAAAGATATTCATGAGGTATTAAAGAAAATAATATAACCTTACTTCTCTAGAAATAACAAAATTTTAAACTATATTCTTATTACTATACCGATTTTATTTTATATTGATTAGTCTATATAAAATATTAAAGATATTCATTAAGTAATAAACTGCAAATGTTTATAAAATGCTTTTTATTCATCTAGTAAAAAAGATAAGTTTTAAATATAATATATAATAAAAATAAACCTGAAATTTATGAAATTATCATATGTTTCTTACATAAAAGATCAAACACAAAATGGCCGCTACTCATTTCAATTTTTGCCACTTCAAATACATTAATCGGCAGTCTATATTATTAATGTCATAGGATAGGCTTGATAAGTCCCCAAAAAAAATTTTTTGATTATAGCCCCCCAACTACTAGAAATATACTTCTAATATTGATTCCTCTACAGGTTTACAGTATATTAATGTTTGTTTAATTTCAACAATAGTTAATTTATATTTGTGGTTGATTTCTTTATTTGTCTAGGCTAACCCAATCTTAATCCCTCACATTGTTACAAAATATGATGAATCTATTATTAAGATAAGCAAAGAAAAAAATGCCGATAAAAACGCCTTTCCCGTTCCAGAGTTACTGGTGGCCAAGATAATAAGGAACTGTGAACTCCTCTGGAGGTTTATTTTGTTTTTTATCTAATGTTTTATATCTATATGTTTATTTTATATTCACCCAGTTGCCTCCAAATGATATTTCTATCACCACTACCACAATCAGCGTCTACATGGCAGGATTTTCACTGGATGCAAACCCCCTTCAAAAACCTTTGTCTACCCCCCTAAAAATTTACGCCTCCTTCGGCGGAGGTGTTTTATTATTATTTTCACCTATTTATTTATTGATACTCTTTTAAAAGAATTTATAAAGAATAACTTAAATTAATCTATCTCTACTACCAACTATCGAAATTTTGTGAATATAAAGAATTTATTTTTTAGATAATAAATTCAAATAAAACCTACATTATTTACAATGAATTAATTATTATGGCATATGAGCTTGCTGAAATATCTAAACCTTTTAAATTACATTTAAAGGATAGTTTATTTGGAAAACAATGTGTATGATTGTTTATAAAATATAGATTTGGCCGATGAATTGCATTATATTAATACTATAATAAAAGTATTAATTTTTACAGCAATAAATTTTGTCTTATTTCATCTCAAAATTTAATAGATAACCCCCCAAAAAATTTATCCTAACCCCATTAAAGCAGTTTACCCCCTACCCTCTTAAAAAAATAGGATGCAAACTGTTCCTACCCCTCCCGCTCATGTAGACGCTGACCACAATCCCTATGCCACCTCTGCCTAAATTTTAACAAATATAAGCATTTAATTCCACTATCATTCACGTCACTAGGAGTTAATATAAATAATACTTTATCCGATTCCCTGAGGAATTTTCATGAATATTTAGAGGGATGTTCAAACGTGAATGTGTAGTGCGGCCAATTTCATTAACATTATTAATGGGAAAATATGCGGTAGTTTTGTCATGGCCTTTATAACAATACTTACGACCGTTTTATGGTTGAGTTAACAATGTCGTTTATGATTCTATTTTAGAGGGGGATACCAAAACTGACACTTTGGCAGAAATATCATTTTGCGTTCTTCTTTTACCAGTAGCCCATAGCCTCAGCTTTATCAGGAGGAAATGTGTTGTAAACTGCTTTGGTAATCCGTCATTATTCATTACTTTCACCTACAACCCTAAATGGGATGATATTATACATTAATTATTTCCTCTGCAGACGACTGCCCATATTTATTTTGTTGCTTTTTTCATCAAAAATTAAAATGTTATAAAGGATTTGCTCTTAATTTTATCAAAAACACAAAATAATAATTAATCCGCATCATTTTTTAAAAAAATTACTTAAATATATATAGCAAGAAAAACAAATTTCTTAAAAAATATATAAATAAATACATATAAGTTTCATTAGTATTGAATGACAGTTTTGTAATTTAAATAGATAGCATTTTTTTGTATTTAACATAAAGATATAGATAGCCCTTATCAAATTTTTTGATAAAAGGAGTTAACCCACTAATTGGTAAATCCGAGATTTCCCCTTCATGTGATGATAAATTATTTAGAAATTTAACTATCTCCGGGTTTTAGAAAAAGTTTTGAAAATTAATATGGGTTGGACTGGGCTTGAAAAATATTCCTCAAGATTAATATTTACTTGCACCTGACATGGGAATATCTTTTACAAATTATTATGGGCCGGGCTAGAAAAAAATTTTCAAAATTATTATGGGTTGAGCTAGGCTTGAGAATTTTTTTTTAAAATTATAAGGTCTTGGACGCTTAGAAATTTTTTCCAAATATTATGAGCTTGGACCTGGCTTGAAATTTTTTAATGTTAAATGTTAGTCTTATGTAATCAGTAATATATTTGCAAAGAATTTTAATATTGGGTAAAAGCTCATTTAAATATATTTTGACTCAAAAAATAGTTTCCACTCTCTAATGGGTTGGACTCAATGACAATGGTTGAACTTGACCTAAATGGGGAGGGGGGGAGGTTTAAAAATAATATAATTTAGATATGATTTTTAAATAAAAGGTAACATCTTTCTTAAAAAAACGAATAAAATTCTCATTCTCCGTCATTTTTGACCGGCTATCTACTAGTATATATAAATGCGCAAATTATATTCTTTACCAAAATTTGATTTCTCAAGAAAGGAGGGCGTGTTATATCTATTAATTTGCAAATGACATTTATCTACGTTTTGACAATATATTTGATAGAAAATTAATTATTGATTTTAATATTCCTTTGTTTCGAAAAGAATATGGAACTGATAATTTTAAATGTTACAAAAATATATGCAACAATAATATTTTTAATAGAGAATTTGATTGCAATTGTTAACATAGTGTAAATATAATTTATAGAATATAATAATTAAAATAGCCCTCCCTAATACAAATTTATATAGTTGAAGTAATAATTATACCTTATATTTAAATGGTCATTTGTTTATAATATAATATTATCTGTTTGTATATTGTTTAGCTGTTATAAATTAAATATTTAAATTGTAGCCAAATGTAAAAGTTAATATGGAAAATTTATATATTAAATTTCTTTTTGTTAAATAATTAAATATACTAAATTGATTTAATATTTATAAAAAGACTATATGAGATCACCAGTTAACAGATTATTTGTTTCTATTTCCAAAATACTATGGAAAATTACCTTGTAATCACATATTTTTTGATATAATTTGCATTATATTATCTGTTTTACTAAATATTCACATAATAGTTGTACTGAGCTAATCCCTATTTTAAATTACAATAATAGTCTTATTAATTTTTTAAAAATAATAACAAATCTATATATAATATATAATAGAATCCTAAAATAAATCGTTCAGGGGGCTAAAAATATTTTTCGTTCGATGAGATATTAGGGATCCATTAAAAATGGGGCTCGAGCCCCTGCGCCGTTTCCTAGTGACGCTACTGTAATTACGAGAACTAAGTTACCCAACAAATTTTTATCAAGGTGATATTTATTTTTTCCATTATTTTATACAACATTTAATGGACCTATTATGACAGTCTTAAATGGAATAGTTGTGCTAATATTTTATAAATAATTGTTAAATTACCATTTGATACTAAAAAATTATCGGTTATAAAACAACTTGATACAATATACCGATAATTTAACTTTGATATTCTTATACCTTAATATTATTTTTCAAAATAGAAATTATTCAAAAAATAGGAAATTTCATAATTGATTTTATAAGAGTCTGAAAAAACTTAGAATTTTAACAACATATTAGCCTAAATATATCTTTACACAAATATTTGTCATTTTTAAGTAAAATGTGATTGAATCTTATTTTTTAAAGAATCCTCAAAATATGAAATTTTTTTTTTAAAACTGTATATTTCATGTACATTTTATAGAATTATACGTATTTGGTAAATAAGTAAATTTCTAAATTATATATAGAAGACTCACAATGTTAGAAATACCTAAGCCATCCCCTTTGTTATTAAACAACTTGTAAAGAAATGTGAGGAGAATATACTTATGGGGATCGTTTGATGATATAATTTTCATCAAGCTTAAATTAAAGATAATTATAAATCTGTATCTGAATAGCTAGAGTTGAGATCTATTTAAGAAAATTTTTGATGATATTATGGGAAAAAGAAAATGATTATTTTCTATATATTTTATTTATAACTGTTAATAATTTAAATATGATCGTAATTAATCATAAAATAAAACTTAAATAAAATTTAACACGGTTATATATAATATTTAATAAAGTTAATTATAACTATCATGAAAGTGCTTTATCTTAAAATAACGTGTTTTTAGTGGGTATATTCTGAATCAAAATTTCCATCCCTTTTCCGTGCTGAAATGGTAAACTTGTACTTTAATATTTATGAGTATAAAATTTTATAGACGAAAGGAACACCAAGTTTTGGTAAAAAGCATATAAAAACTCACACCTTATGCAGAAGATGTGGGAGACGAGCATATCACATTCAAAAAAGGAGATGTGCATCATGTGCTTACCCACAAAAGAAGATGAGAAAATGTAAAATTTAAAATTTTAATAAATTACAATATCTTCCTATAGACAATTGGTCTCAAAAGGCTAAACGAAGAAGAACCACTGGAACAGGTAGAATGAGACATTTGAAAATTGTTCAAAGAAGATTTCGAAATGGGTTTAGAGAAGGAACTGTAGCCAAGTCTCAAAAGAAACGTGTTATATCAAAATAGTTTTATTTATATGTTTCAAATTTATCTTATTTATAATAATTGTACCATATAAAAAAATAAAAAGAAATTTAATTTGATTGTTTTTGAATATTATCTAAATCATATCATTAATTCATAATGATTATATAAGAATACAATATTAGAATATTACTTTTTTAAAATAATTTTACATTCTAATTAGACTTGTTTAGATTCATGTAGGTTTTGTCAAAACTTTTTATACTTAACTGTTTTTTTCTCTTAAATATATATTTCTTAAGTACAAATTTTAATAAAAAATGATATGACTAGGATTTGTAGACTAAATGTTAAATGTAATATTATTGTTTATTTAATTTTATACTTAACTTAATTCTGTTTTTATTTTCTTAAATTTATATATAATTCTAAAATACAAATTTTTAATAAAAATTTATACGATTAAGAATTGTAAACGATGTTAAATGTAATATTATTGGCAATTATTATCTAAATCATATCATTAATTCATAATGATTATAAAGTATACAATATTAGAATATTACTTTTTTTTAAATATTATAACATTCTAATTAGACTTATTTGTTTAGATTCATATAGGTTTTGTCAAAACTTTTTATACTTAACTTTTTTTTACTCTTAAAATATATAATTCTTAAGTATAAATTTTTAGTAAAAAATGATATGGCTAGGATTTGTAGACTAAATGTTAAAGTAATATGATTAGTTCTTATTTTCTTTAATTTATATATAATTTTAAAATACAAATTTTTAATAAAAATTTATATGATTAAGATTTGTAAACTATTTAAATATAATATTATTGGCATTTGAGTTATCGATTATATTTACTGTATATTTAAAGGAACTCTTGTTTATATTTGAGATTAAATTTCTTTCTTACTAAGATTGATAGCTCCTAATATTTTTAATATAGTCTTTTAGGCCATAGGAATGACCATATTATTTTTTTGTAAAGACCAAATATTTGTTTCATGATTGGCGTGTGATCTGCTTCAGGCCCAGGGACCTGGAGTGAACCGTAACGGTTAAACCATTATAAACCGTTATAAATATCTGTACCATAATCGTTACCGAGCCAATATAATAATTTTTTGAAGGAGTAAAAAGAACCTTTATAAAAAACAGTTAAACCAGTTCAGTTTTTATATTTTAGAAATGGAAATAATTTGAATATCCAGAATTATATAAACTTGCTCTTATAGTACTGGCACTTCCCACAACACAGGTTTCAGGGCTAAAATTTGTGTAATCACAAACAAAAAGGAATCCATTTATATTAGAAAATATATTACTTATACATTCAAATAATATATTTAAAAATGAGTTATTTTGAATCTTATATAATTTTTTTATATATAATTCATAGATGCTTATTATAAAAATAAATTAGAAGATGGTGTTACGTCAATAAAAAAAAATTTCTAATCGTAATGAACTATATATAAACCTTTATAATTAGCTGAACCGAATCGAACCTTTATAAATTTCTTCTTAAGAATCGTAACCATTATAATTTTTTACATACTGAACCGTTATAAATAACGGTTTGGGTCCCTGATCAGGCCTAATTTTTAATCCTGGCTTGGCTTAAAGTTTTTAAAAAAATTTGTCAGCCCTGGCTTAATTCCATATATTTTTTTATTTGTTCCCAAAAGCCCGACCTCAAATAAAAATTATATGTTTGACTGGCCTGGCACAAATTTATCTAAATATAGAATTAATTTTTTAGTATACAGAACGTTTTTGGTCATTATACAACTGCAAACAAAAAAATATTGGTATTTTATTTCAAAATGAGATTAGGCCAGCTTGGCCTAACATTTTTAAAAAAACATTCAGCCCTAACCAATTTATTTTGAAAAAGAGGCTAAGCTTGAATGAAGCTTATTTGAGATGGGTACAAGTTGAATCTATTTTTTAAATCTCACTCATTTCTAAACATGTCAATTTTCAAAGTGGTTTCCATATTTATTATTTTCAAACAAAAAATAATAATAATTGGTGGCTTTTTTAGCATAATATAAATTTGTATTAAATATTATTTTTTATTAACATTGAAAAAATGTTTGTTTTTTAAATATTTTACAAAAAAAAATTGATTCAACAAATTATTGTAATATTTGGAATAAAAAATTGTTTAAATATGCAACACTTAGAAAAAATGACTTGTTTGGAAGTTCTCAAGTATTTTTTCTTCTAGCAGAATAAAATCTAAATTAAAATAGCAAAATTTTTCTTAAATTTTTAAATTATAAAATAAATCAATTAATGTTGCTTGGGATATGGAATTCATGGAGGTTTCTGAATCTCAATTTTAAATCATTTACTGGGAAAATTTTTTTAAAAATATTTTAATTTGACAAGTAATGTGTTCCAGTGTAGAGCACGATTGTGTATTTGACTGTTCAAATATGATATGCCAATTGATCAATGTTTGACTGGTCAAATATGGCCAAATTCAAATAAATGTTTTTAAGACAATGTTACTCTTTTTTTCAGCATAATATCAGGAATGAATGTAAAGGAAATCAGTGTGGTTATCAAGGAATAAGGGTAGATAGATTCGGTAACCCATGTTGAACAAAAGCTTTAAGGTAAGGTATATAATAAAGTTTAATTGAATGATAAATTAAAAACATGGTTCAAACATAAACTGCTCTTTAAGAAGCAAAAAAGTGTAACTATTAAGCCAACCATTTTTAAATTGTAAAGTCCAAATTATTAGTCTAAGAATTTGACATTGCTAATAGCTATGCTTTATTGGACAATTATTTTGATGCTATTTTGGGGCTTCTATTTCTTTAAAAATGAGGGAAATTTTAAATAATTTTGTTTTTGATCAGATACAAATTATAGGTGGTTGTTGACCAGTGTTAGAATACTTTGAAATTGTTGGTTCTAATTTTCTTTGCTCCATGAGGGAAAAAAATGAAAAATTTAAACATCCTTAGATGATAAAAAGTTTTGGATAGTTGAACAGATAAAACCTCTGGGAATTAGTTTGAAATAGGTAGCGCCATTTTTTATTTCATAAAATTAATTTTTTTAAAACAATTAGGTTTAGATTGCAAAGCATCTGGTAATAAATGAGTATTACAAAACCTTTGGGAGTAGTTTGAAAATAACAGTGTTAATTATCTTTATTCCACAAGGAAAAAGGGTAAAATAACTTGCTATGGGAATGGGAAGTTACAATATTTACATTTCATAAAAATGAAGAATTTATTTTACCAATTTATGGATTTTCAGCTGTGGAAATCTGGCGCAGAAGGAATAAAATATATGCTATTATTTATGGTAGGATTCAATTATTAACATAATATTGATGTGATGACATTAAAAATTAAATGAAAAGGCCAAAAGGCAATATGGCAAACCGGGGCAAAATGATTAGTATTTATCATTTTTACCATAAAATTTTTAAATTTAAACAAAACGGAATAAATTATAGATTTATATGTAACCAAATTCTTTATCTACGAAAAAAAAAGTATAGCTATCTATCTTTAATACCTTATTAGTTATGATTAATTTATGAAATTGTGCCATTTTGGGTAAAATTGCTAAGAAGTAATTAAAATAAAATTTTATAGTTTTATTCAACAAAATATTGCAATTTTAACATCTATTCATCACTTTTAGATTAAAAATAATCAATACAATACGGGAATATAAAATATTTTATCAAAAATAGCACATTTAGAGTCTGTCCATTTTAAGCATTCCCCTTTGCAACTATTTTTAAAATTTTATCCCAAATAACACATAAAATAATACTGCTATATTTATTATTACTCATAAGTGAAATTTAAAATGGCCTTTTTCCTCTATCAATATGTTTTTGGAAATTTTAATGTTTTCAATATTGTGTATTGCATATATTCTTAACATTAATTTATTATACTTTTATATTGACTATTTATTAATGTTGTTTTTTTGCTCAAAAATATCTTTTTATATGGTGTAAATGTAAATATTAAAATAAAAAATTTTCATAATCAGACTGAACATTTTAACCGTTTTACCCATAACTACAGAGTGATATATATATAATATTATACAAATCGTTATTCCATGATTTCTAGTCAAGTTATAAACTTCTAATAAAATTTATTTTTTATAGTTATAAGTTTAAGGAAAATATGTGAAAATTTTTAAATTATGTATGAGCAATAATATATGTTGCTAAATGGCAAAATAAACTAGAGGATAATTCTTGGGCAAAATTTTTCAAACCAGGAAGGTTTTGCAAATGATGAACATATGTAAGAAATCAAATATAAAAATATATATCAAATTTAAGGTATTTATGCTCAAGGGTAATGTAATTCATGTTTACATTGTTAACCTATCAATAGCTTCACTTAGGTCTCCCCTACAGTAAGATCTAACATTAGCCACATGGCACTGAATATTTTAAATTGGCCTTATTTCTAGTAATTTAAGGCAAAAAGTGCTAAACTTTTCTCCAAGTGTGCAAATGTGACCTTCAAAATTGATTTTAAATATACAAATTTTTCCTTTTGACGCGATTCTTAATTTAATAACACCTAAATAATCTCAAATTTTAAGCTTAACAAGCATTACATTAAAAAAAATACATCAATTCCCATTTTCATTTATTTATTTTTAAACTTACAAAATATTTAATTTTTTTCAAGACAACTCGATAAAAATAATTATGAACTGGAGCGAAAAAAAAACAATTTACACACCCGCGCTAATCGCTACAAGATTTTATAGCGATTTTATGTGGTTAAAAAATCATTTCAAAACGAGTAAAGTATTTTAAAAAGATTTAAGTAGTAGTATGTTAAATATATGTAAAATAAGTTTGAAATGATACTTTTAAAATTTTGAAATAAATGATATATGTAAATAGACACTTTGTTTTTAAAAAGAAATCCAATTGCTACGCTTCTCCCTCGAATGAGGATGGAAGTGGGGTGAGGTGGATTCATAAGAAATCTTTATAATAAAATATTTTACACGTCTCCCGTCCGGCAAAGTCAGGTCTTTCAAAATTTTTAAAAAACGTACGCTATTTATGATTTAAGTGTTACAAATTTTTCCTAAAAGCCTGAGTCAATATAGCATCCCCCTACCCCCGAATTTTATAAACCTCTACCACAGCTGTTATATTTTAATGGATCGGATCTCACTAGGAAGGCAGTATAAGGAATGAGTTTAATATAATATGTTCGATATTATAATAACTAACAATTCCTGTCAAAAATATAATTTTTGGTAAACATTCATTTTATAATTGCATTATATTTCGCATTAAAAATTATTTATTTCCTTAGAAAATTTTCAACAATATTTAAAATAAAAGAATGGGGTCTTTTGTAATAATTTTATATTAATGTCTTCAACAACGCGAAATTATTTCAAAAATGTAAATGTATTATTTTGTGATCGTTCAACGAATAACATTTTTATTTACTAATAACAATAGCATTTGGCTCCTATTTTTATCTATAAAATTCTGTAAAGTAATTAGAATTGGTCACATTCTGAATCATGGATTAACACCGACACTTACTTTTGGAAGAAGGCACAAAAGTTGACCCTTTGTCATTAAATTTGTTTTTATTATCGGGTTTATTCGGATGGTCCATACTTTTGTCAATGTTGATAGGGACAGCGACATAATCGCTATACATGGATGATTGAGATTGCTGAGCTTCTAAGGATGACTTGGTGGCAGTTGCCATTTTGATACGAGATTTTAGAGACAGTTCTATAGATTCCTCCATCCTTTTCATAACGAGTTCAACTAAATAATCGAAGGCTTCGTTTAAGTTGATACCGCTGAGGGCGCTTGTTTCAAAATACGTCATGCTTTATCAATACGAAATTATTATTTTTAACTTCGAACGGTTTTCTAAGGAATAATAGCCTATAAATCTAAATCACCATGAGAAAGATTTTAAGAGGCTTTTCGGTCCGGTTAAAATGTTTTTACCCTGTCTGGCCCTATTTTTTTCTCTAGTTTGCGGGTTCGTTGGCAAGGTATAAAATGAATACGAAACGCAGGAAAAAATTATTTTAAAAATTAATATAATAACATTATTCAGCTAGATTTACTATATTATTTTACAACTTTATCATATTAAATCAAATAGAAAAGAGTCAAGATATTTTTTTTGTTAGTAAAAGAAAAAAGGAAGATATATTTTACTTATAATCCGAGGCAAATTTACAGGCGTCTTTGTAAGAAATTTGTCGATTATCTTCTATGTCACTTTTATTGCCTAATTTAATATAATAAATAATAAAGTATTATGGAATTTTGTAAAAAAAATAAGAAAAATGGGTTATTTCTTCAACTTTAAATCAATTTTTTGAGCGCGATTTTTAAAGTTTAAAAAATCTGATTTCACCGGAAATGTATTCTATCATGTTTGGAATACCTAGCCTAAAAATTTCAGACAATTATGCCATGAACTTTAGAAACTTAATAAAATTTATATTAGATTTTATATAAATTTTTTTTATATAAATTATTAATGACTCCAAGGGTAACAACAAAATTGTCTACAATTTATAAGATGGGTATTCCAAATATGATAGAATATATTTTTCAGTAAAATCCGATTTTTAAATTTAAATTTAAAAAAACGCGCTCAAAAAATAATTTAAAGTTGTGAAAATAACTAATTGCCCAGAAAAAACACATTGACGCTAACATATAGAATAGTCGTTTTTATATTAAGTTGTTGATATAAAATTAGCTAAGTAAAGTAAAACAAAACAAACTAATCTTAATATGTTTTTTCATCTTTTAACATTGGCTACAGTCTAATTTTAAAATTCAAAATTATTGGTATCATTTTTAAAAGATTTAATATTTTTTTTAATAATAGTATATTTAATACTTTAAAAAAAATATAATCATACAGAATGTAAGCTTAAGGTGAGATTTCTAGTAAGCCTGAAAATAGCACAACATTACCTTCCATAGCGACAGATACCAAAATTAGGCTAATATCGCTATGGAGAACACAATATTGTATTTCCGTGTCCCGGACTAATTTAAATGAATTTCTTAAAGATATTCCTTAAAGTAATCTTGTACTATTTGCAAACGATAAGCTAAGACATGCTATCGGACGCAGACTTAGTTGTGATATGATTGCCATACTCATGCTCACTTTGTCAGACTCCTGCTGACTCTAAAGGTCGCCACTCTCTAAATAAAAAAACGATGTTGAGGTAGATTCCTAGACATACAAAATGTAATAACACCATACCTCGTGCCTTAAAACCCACTGGAATTTCTTCAATCATTGAGACGACTGGACTTTGTAACGCAGATGATAAACGTTCTGATGGCTTATCCAAAGTTCCATAGAAGAATGGTAAGTTCTTAATCTGGGATTTTCTTGTGTAGACCCTCTCGCACTCTCCAACTTAAACCATGCTATTGTTGACGCAGAATGAAGTAAATCTGCCAAATATTCGCATGTTTTACCTCCCAATCCTTTATTCATACCAATATTTGCTACAAAGCTTACTTCTTTTGGCATGTATGCCCTAAACTTCTTCAAGAATCTAGGGTATCGCATTACACCCAAGACTCAAAATCCAAGAAGGTTTTTACCTGAGATAAAGATTAGCAGTTAACATATTTCGATCTAACTACATGATTTTCCTATTCTCTATTGATGGATAAGAATTAATTATTCATTTATTTAATTATAGCATGTTATTAAATATATTATAATCTTATATCGGAGTCAACATTAACCAAGATGGAGAGCCATAAATTTTTTTTTAAGGTTTATTTGCATTTTTAAGGGTAAACTTAGCAATTTAAAAATATTATAGAGTTTAAGTCAAAGATAGTAGAGTACTTAATTAATTATTATTATATAATAATACCCATTACTCATAAAATCAACATTATTTAATCGTCTTTACCGACCACGTATATGAATGGGGGAGATAAACTCTATTAAGGAAGGAAGAAAAAGTATGGGAGAAGATAGGTTTCAGAATTCATCCTCAAAATTTTGTACTCTCTTGTAAATGAAGCATCTAACTAATAGTAATTATAAAGGGTATATAATCAAATTTGACAGTTTTTCTTTTTTCTCAGATGATAAATGCTTAATATTGACTAGTTTAATTTATATAATTTTAGAATTTTTTTTTTGCTTAATAATTAATTAAATTTCACGAAGTTATTATTGTGTATTTTAACCAAGACTCCGTTTAACCTAAAAAGAAATTTTAATTAAAAATTCCTTCAATTTATGTTTTTTAAATTTATCTAAACCTACAAAGAAATACGAAATTGAAGCATTTTATTTAAAAATAGTATACACTTAATTTATAATTAAAATTCAAGTATTAGAGAGTATAATTATATGAACACAAAGTAAAATTAACGCGAATATTTTCGTGTTTAAAATGACATAAACATTATGAAGATAATTAAAACATTAAATGAGTAATATAAATAAAATTTAGGAAAAGAAAGAAAAGCAAAATTGTTGTAGAATTCCAGATTAGCATTTAATATTGTGGCATTAGTTTTAGTTTTAATATTATTGTACAATATATATAGGCATATTCAAAGGATTATAGATTATTTTTCATTGTAATATTATTAATTATTATATAAGATGCCAATCAAAACTGTAAATAACTGTGATTGGTTATTATTAAATAATTATATTTTTCGCAATATTAAATTATGATAAAAAATAATATATATCATTATTGGGAATTATGTGCTTTTTAAAAAAAAATAAAATAAGAAATAAAATTGACATCCTAAAAAATGTCTCACTTGATTCAAGGTAATCTAAAAGTATAAGGTTTAAGAAATTAATAAGGTCTAAGAAAGAAATAATGTACAAAATAAGATTGAAAAGCGGATTGCAGAGGACAAGAGTAAAGAGGTCAGATTCAATGTGAGTTCTAAGGAATATATGTTTAAAAATGTAGAAACTTACAATTTCTCACTTCTTAGATATCAATCAATGATGTGTATATGTTAAAATGCGTTTTTTTCCGGGTAATGTGTTAATTTTTTAATATGCGTTTTTTTTTTAAAATTTAAAAAATCTGATTTTACCGGAAGTGTATTCCATCATGTTTGGAATACATACCCTATAAATTTCAGATAATTTTGCCATGAACTTTTAATATAATTTATATACGTTTTTTTTAATAGAAGTTTAGGATAAAATTATCTACAATTCATATGGTAGGTATTCCAACCATGCTGGAATACATTTTTGGTAAAATCATCAAATTTAAAATTTAAAAAAAAACGCGCTCAAAAAATGAGTTGAAGTTGTAAAAATAACACATTGCCACTAACATATATACTAATAAATTAGCAATTCTTGCATTAAATATTTTAAGCATACATACATTGGAGTCAGTTGTAAAGCACACCATTTTCTGGTTTGTAAGTCTTTTAATAATGTACTTTAATATATGATCGATAGGAGAATTAGTCGACGGGCAAACCATAGAATGACATTACAGCCAACTTGTGTATGAAAACATCTAATTAACGAATCGCCATTCTAATAGTATATATATACATTATTGGGCATTTAATTAAATTATACTTAAAATATAACTTCTGATCGGGTTTTTTTAAATATGAATAAAACTTGGTAGTTTCCTCTTGTAATTTATATGTGGAAATCCTTAAAACCTTCAATCCTATTTGCTGAAATATCTCAATTATATATGATCAAGCCCTTCCTCCAAGAATGGAATTAATTTATTTATAAATTTGTTTGTTCTAAGCAAATAATATGTATATTTTTATAAAAAAATATTGTACGCAGAGGCCAGTTAAGACCTTATTCTGTGGGGGTCGAAAATAAATTGAAAGAAGTCGGCAATCTCTTGCATTCACTGCGCAAATTAGCGGCCATGTATACAAAATATGGTATAAATATATTCATTTTAATTCTTGTATACTTCGCCGTGAATTTGCGCAAACTGTGAACGCAGAGTAAGCCATTAGCAAAGGAAATTTAGAACTTTTAATAAAAAGATTAGCAAAAAGAAATTTCAAATCCAAATTAGTAAAATAATAATTAAAATAGGCAAATGGGAAAAATATAATAAAGAAAAAGTAAGTGAATCTAAACCAAATAATTAAAAAATGATCAAAATCAATGCAACCGAATCTAAATTTAGGAGCCAGTCTAATTTTGGTAGCTGCCCGGCTCGCCACTTCATTTGCAAGGGCCTGCTTATAAGTGTAGTTATTTTTTCCCATGATAGTATTTGCAAATTAATCAAAATAATTAATTATAAATAAATAAATAAAATACAATTTATGAAAAGTTGCAAATATAATGTGAAAGAAAATATTAATTACCGCATAAAACGATATCAGGAGTATTAGAATAGGCGTGGGTCTGTAATTGTTCTATCCAATTTCTAACGTTGTGAAATGATTGCTCGCTTGTCAGATCAAACACTAACAAAAATCCCATGGCATCCCTGAAAAAGGCTACGGTCAGGCTTCGAAATCTTAGCATTTTTTGAAATTGTAAACATTACATATATCATAATGGGATATGGAATCTCTAGATTTTAAATTTTACCGAGGACTATTTTTATATTTAAAAAAACCGATTCAACTGAAATGTCTTCAAGCATGTGTAGAGTATCTACCCTATGCATTTTACAATTTTTGTCATAAACATTTTGTGTATTTTTTTAAAATTCATATAAAGTCTACATAAAAATGCATTTTTAAGTATTTAAAATTTTAGACAAAATTGCCTGAAAGGTATGGATAAAACTCTATAAGTCTTGGAATATATTTCTAATCAAATGAGATTTTTCATATTTAAAAATAACTATTTGTATATCAGGTGTGTAACTTTGTTAAACAGCCCAATTTGCATCGCTTTTTAAAAACGACCCGATTAAGAGTGTAGTCAAAATAATATTATATAAAACTGAAGATTTTGCTCAAAGATGGCGGATAATGTTGTATCTCTATTTGGTAAATCTCGTATATGATATTATTTTAGAAAAATCTTAATCGGACCGTTTTTAAAATTAACCCATCGAGCCATTTAAAATCACTAGCTATTTCAACTTGAAACTAGGATGAATAATAGCAGCTATGTTTAATATCCAGTTAATAATTTTTAATAATTATTCTTATAAATAGATGACTCTGAGATAAAATCAGATGTTATTAATTATTTATTGTAATTTTTAATTTATAATATAATTTTAAAGAATATCATAGGCTAGTTGAAATATATAATGTTTGGACTAGGCTAGAAAATCATTCATCTAAACTTATCTAGCTCAATAATTATTATAGATATATTTGATTCAAATTTTATTTTAAAGAGATTGAGCGACACATTGATATTAAATTTGTTTGATACATTACCTTTAAATGTTTTTTCGAGTTGAAACTACTAATCTTCTCGTTTGATGATAAAACCTTTTGGCACATCTTAAAATGAAATTTATACCCTGTGTTAATTGTTTTATCGACATCACTACTTTCTAAATTAGTAACGAGATACCACTATTTTTTTTTAGAAAATGTAACAAGCTACCATTACTGGAATAGTAGCGCGTGATAGGAGCGCACTATTTAACAACACTGCTTTTTAAATATGGCAGGTCTCCGATAAATTATTTTTATATTTGAAAATATAAAATTTCAATTTGTTCAAATAAAAATCTCTATCCCCCTCCCTCTCTCCAAATAAAATAATTGGTCAAAAAATGCACCATTAAACTGCTTACGATCTAATAATAATTTTGTGGGCTAAAATATATATCATACACCATATTTTATAATTGTTTATAGATTATCATTATATTACAATTAAAGCTTAAGAATGAATTACCTTTCCTGCCCAGCAGTGTCCCATAATTGAAGATGTACTCTATTATTACGTATGATATTACCATCCTGCCCAATTTCTCTATATATCTATATATAATTCAAATTAATTTTTAAATAAATATAACATTATTTTACACATTATAATAAGTGCATTTAATGAATGGTATAAATATATTTATCTTATGGTTCAAAAATACTTTTTCATTGATTAAAGATTTTAAATTCATATATCTTATAAATTAAAAAAAATTTCTATATTTGAATAAGTGGGTCGTTGGTCTAGGGGTATGATTCTCGCTTAGGGTGCGAGAGGTCCCGGGTTCAAATCCCGGACGACCCCAATTTTTTTTTTTTTTTTTATTAATGAAATTTATCCTAATATTCATATAATAACTTTTAACAATTTTTCTTTAAAATTTAGTAATTTAATTACACCATTCATATCAATTGCTCATTTTAAAAAATAAACAATATACAAATTTTTTATTTTTAACACCATCATAAATAAAATAAGTAATAGAATAAAAATATCCCTACTAATCAATAAAATATTATTAATTAAAACATAATGGTAATTGTATACAGAGAGTAAATAAGTTGTCATTCAATTTCATATTTTATAATTGTCATTTTAATTCCTTTAAAAAAATTGTTAAAATGGAATTTGAATAATGGAAATGGTTTATCATAATTATGAACTGAGATGAATCCAAAACATTTATTTATAATAATAAATAGTTTGATTTGACATATATTATTGTGTATATTTGATGTTACATATTTGTTAATTTATGTGCAAATAAAATTATTTTACCTGCAAAAATTGTTTAAATAACTTATTTATATATTCTTATCAATTTTTACAAGTTAAATAAATAAATTAAAAAATATGGAAATGTTTTCAATTAAATCTGCACAACACTGTAATACAAAATATTTATCTAATAATATTAAATAATAAAATGAAAACTTAAGCTTATTGTATTGAAAACTTCTTTTTTCATCTCATTAATTTGACAAAGAAAAAAATTAGATTTGAAAAGAAATGTAAAGAAAAACTTTCAACAAAAAAACCTATTAGAAATTATAATTTGTTTTCAAAATGCTATATTTATTGTAGAGATCTACAAAACCTGGTCCATCCAAAGGCTAGGCTAACGGGCTGGGCCTGCCTGGCTTAAAAAATATTTTGTGACGGGCCAGGCACATTTCATTAAAATTTTAATAGGCTAAATTAATTTCAAGTGAATATCTGATTAACGATTTGAAAAGAAATTACAATATGCTTATTTCCTTGTATTTTAAAAGCTGTCTAAACTAAAAATACTAAATCTATAAATATTATAGATAATTCACAAAAAAAATTATACCAGTTATTTATGATATGATTAAATTAGTAATATAAAGGCATCAAACACAATTGATTTATAAAACGGTTTTTAGAAAGAAATATATTGGTCATTAGAGGAGTATAAGTGCTTTTGAAAAAAAAAATTAGATATAGATATTAAAATTGTTAGCAATTTGTACAAAAAATTTAACTGCGGGCCAAGTCAGGAATTTTTTTTAAGGTAAATTATAAAAGCAGTGGGCTAAAAATTTAATGGGATAGCCCAGGCTATGCAGATCTTCAATTTAAAAAGGTTTAAATTAATAAAAATAATATTTGGTTTATTTGACAAAAATTTTATTTTTATTACAAAAAGGATAATATAATGATAGCATTTTATTGTTAAATTAAATATGTGCCTTTGAAAAATAGAATTAATTGACCAAAAGTTTCTCCAAAATAATATGCTATTTTTCTTCTTTATCCCCTATACTACATTAATAAATTTTATATTTCTACATAGAGTCAAATATTATTTTGGCAAAAAAATAAACAAAATTTAATAGTTTTATGTCTCATGTATATAATATAATAAATTAGATTTATTAATTTAAGTATTACAATTTTAAGCCTCATATAAAAAGCATATAATTACAAAGCTTTTATATAATATTTAAAAAAATAAAGAGAAAAAAATGATTTTTGTTTGTTTGTAATATTTATATTTATTATATAATTTGATAATAAAAATGTCCTTATAGCTATCGTTAAACTATTAAAAAAAATATTATATTTTAATTTTTTTTTAAAAAAAAGTTATGTCGAATTAGAGATAAGACAAAATTTGTCTTTTTAGTTTTACAAAGGACGTATTAATTAATTAATTCTAAAAAAAAACCGTAGGATTTTTAGCAAAAATTTTTTTTTACAAATTATGAATTATTATATATATAATATATATTTTTTTTTGTGTGAAATTTTAATAATTTTTTTTTTTAGATTATCAATGAATCTTCATAAATCTAGTGTTGTTAAACGGCTAACTCAACATTTCATCCAGAATAATATTACGTAAGCTTGAAGATTTTGTTTGTATAAGGAACAAAGGTTTGGACAACTATTAGCGAAATTTCGAGGCTTAGGGAATATTTTTCTAGCTAAAATATTGAGTTAGCCTCATTTAAAAAATCGGCTCAAAACGAGCCGTCTAGTAACACTACATAAATCAAATGCGTAGATAATAAAAAAAACGGAAAAAGTTTTAGGGAGTTATTATTAATAAGTGTTTTGGGTTGAAATTAGGAAAAATATCAAATTATTTATAATATTACAATTATTAGTCTCAATTTTAAATGCTTATTTTTTAAATATATTTAAGAAACGGATAGGCTCGGCCCGAATTAATTTTTTATGAAGGAAAAAACATGAATTTGCCAAATTCCAAGCTTTTTTTTGAAAATTCTCTGACTTGCAAAAATATTTTGTCCAAGTTACCCAGCCAGAACTGATCTGGAATTTTTTTTAATCAGACGGATAACTTCTAATATTCATTGGGCAGCATTAGCCAGATTCGACAGCCTAATTTATCAAGTCTAAAATAGTAAGTTAGTTAACATGAATTTGTTTAGGACTCAAAATTTTGGGTCAAATTAGGGAGTCGCCGGATTATCAAGAGCCCAAATTAGGAAAGCTTTACTATATATACATTGTATATATAAGCAAAAAATTCGTAAACCTCATCATAAAATTCGGAGAAAAACATTTATGACTTGGCCGTTTTTTTTACCTATCCGGGCCTGATATAATTAACATTTTAGAAATTATATATTAATAAATCTTTTTGCGATTTATAAACTAACTAATCTTTTTTCCCGGAAATCGATCCCGACTGTTGTTATGAAATGATTGCTAAAAGTGGCTTCTGTATAGCGGCAAATCATGCTAGTCTTTCCCACACCCGAATCTCCTAAGGCCAGAAGCTTAATCAAATAGTCGTAGGAAGTTGTAGCTGGGGACAGCTGATTGATATTTTAATGCCATATAAAGCATGCAATGTAAAATGAACATTTTTTTTAGATATACGTATTTTTTTAAATAATTTTGATTTCATTTTGAATTCATAAATTAACGCTTTATTTCCTCAAATCTTACCATTCCAAAAATATCTCAATTTTTTTTTACATATTGTAAAAGAGTCAGCATATTATGCATTTTTAACTATGGAGTAATTTTATAAAAAATTTAAATTTAGCGAGGATCCCTCTTAACTCCTCGCAAAAGCAAGACATAAACAAAACATAAATTTTAGATGAATACTGACTGCATATGTATTATCAGGGTAACCCTTAGTTATCCTCCTAATTTCAGTGACGCAATTACATTATACACCCCCCCCCTCCTCGTGCTTATGACCCGTTATTATAATATACCAATTGCGATGGTGGTTGATGTTGCGATTTACTCGAAGGTTCTTTGTGGCCGGAAGAGACGTAATTACTATCGCCCAAGGCGTTATTAAGATGATCATCCAGGTGAATAATTTTTCTTGTCACGTTATCATTATCTCCATGTTTAGATAATATAGGTTTATTATCATTACGGAGAAGATGGTTGGAATTGGCATCTTCCCCTTTATCTCCTAGTCGTCTGATAAGCCTGGAGCGAGGAATGGCAGCAGATTTATTTTTAGGAGAATGATGAGAAAAAAGGCGGATATTATCTATGATGTTCTCTACAATAAGTTAAACCCTATTTTTATTAGAAGCGTATGGCGGTGTGCCTAAAGCGTTTATTTGTTCGTCTAAATAAGAATTTACGTTTAAATATAAAGTTATATTTTGTGTGAATGATTAAAAAAATTATAAATCAAATTATCAATCTTCAAAGAAAATCAGAATCCTATAAGTTATTCGATAAGATATTCATAATTGATATCTTATCAAACCTTATGGAAACCTAAAATTTTAATTTTCGCTTCTCAAGACCGGTCTCAATTTTTATATGAGGCCCAAACCTGAATTGGGCCGATACAGTCATAGCCGACTTGTAGGGCTCTAAAAGAATGTACTTCATTTTTTTTTATTACCCGTCAAATATTTCTCTTTCTATTTATTTTTTTTAATGAAAAAAAAATCTATAACAAATGAGGAAATAACGTAAAGATCAAATCGATTTAAATTTTTACAAAAAAATAAATGGAAGTTCACCTATACTAAAAAGTATATTACTTAAATTTTTTTTATAAAGGAGTGATGTAAGTAAGTGGGAAAAAATGCTTAGAAAAAAATCTTCTGGATTCTCTCGTTGAGATCATTGTTATTAAGAGTTCCATTTCTTGCATACCTTTGATAGAGCCTAGTGCCTCTAAGTATATAGTTTGGGGGAAACCATGGAAGATAGTATTAGTTAGGGCCAACGTATTTGTATTTTTAGTGGATACAGGTCGGGTAGATGTTAGGTTATTTGACTATAGGATGAGATATGGGCTTATGAAACGTAAACCTGTGAGGCTTGTTATAAGATGGAATGCAAGGGGTGTAGATTCAATAGAGCGCGAACAAAAGAAAGATAACTGTTTGCCCTAACCATTTGTAGCCGGAACTATTATTGAATATTTTGCTGTTAGGATTTTCTGCTAAATACATGTTATAAAGGAAGCGTTGGGGCTATTATATCTTTTTTAAAAAAAATTTCTCTTTTTTTTGTTTTCTTTATATTCTTCTTTTTTTCATCTTCTTTCTTTTCCATTTCTTGTCCAATGAGCCAAGGCCGCTCATTAAAGTATTGAATTGATATATAAACTTCTTTAATTTAAAATTAGGGAACCAGGAAAAGGGTAGAATACGTTGGTAAAACAACCACGGCTAATATAATATTTTTAGTTTTCATTTTAATTATTTAAGCTAATAATTTAGTCATCGCGAAAGATAGAAAATTATGGACAGATTTTTCGTTAAGAATTTAAATACAATTAGATACGATATATTTTTAGTGTTAAAAATATTTGGACTCAAATACAATACTATTAGGAGCTTTGAGTACGGTGTAATATAGATTAAAGGTCCGGTTTAGACTGGATCACGGATTGGCCCTTATTTTAAATCGGATTTGAAAACCCTCTGAAAAATAGGCATGGTTCTGTTTGGGCTATTAACACTGTTTTAAAAACTATATAGGTTTAGGTCAAAGAACAGGCTGAGGATCATTTTAAAATCGCCGAACTTTGGTCTGCTTCAGAATGGATCAAACACTACTTCGGAGTAATATATGAAAGTTTGAAAAAGCCACAAACAAAATACGCTATACTTTTGTATACTTCTACTATATTTCGTGCTAACTGGGATTGAAAGGTTACTGGGGTGAATCATTGGAAATAGGGACTTCTACACCTCCCTTAAGCCAATGACGATTTATGCCCCCTATTCTCTACCTCTTCCTACTCCTTATCAAATTTTGCGAAAAAAGGAAATCCATTAGCAAAAAGATAACTTAAATCCAAATCGAAACATCCTCACCCCCTCTTCCTTCCTTACCCTCCTTAATTTTATTCAGATGATAATAGCGTGTACATATCTCCTGACTCCTCCATTTTTAACGACGATATGACGTCATACCCTCCTCACTCCCCATCTAAATTGTTAAACGGCTCGATTTAGAATATTATAAATTAAGATTTAGCCAAAAAAATATTATGCAAATCTCGAGATTTCGTCAACAGATGTTCAAACCTCTCTGCAATCTAAGAGAAAAACATCTTCAGGCTTGCGTAATATTTTTTGGCTACAATAATTGGTTAGCCGTTTTCAAAAATTGAGCCGTTTAACAATACTACTAGTTGGAAAGATATCCTTCCGCATCATGTCTTTTTACAAAGTTATTATAGAGAGAAAATCATTAAAAAAAAATCTAGATTCGCAATAATTATTAACAGAAATATAAAAAATTCACAAAATTACAACAAAATGAATTTAAAATTAAAATAATGATGATATAAATATTTAATGAATTTCTTTTTTAATGAAAATAATTTCCTTCACCAACCTTGCTTCTATGTTTATATAAACCACAAACGAATTGTATCTAACGCGATAATTATACAAAAATTTAAATTGTAAATTACGAAAAAAATAAAATAAAATAACATTATACATATGTAATAACCTCAGGATAATTTTAAAATGAAGATCAGTATGAATATGGATAGGTTAATATTTTGATATAACCACTGACTACTTTTGAATCAAGGCCACAACTAGGAATGGGAGGGGGGGGGGTATATATTTTTTTGCTAAATTGCATATATCGATCTTTCTGTTAACTTGTACTCCTAGCTCTGAATAAATCTAGACTTACCATTTTTTAAGATGTGATGGATGAATAAGAAACTTTGATTATGAATTAGGTATTAATATTAAATATGCAATATATCATAGTAAAAAATTGTAATAAATTACTAAATCGACTTTTATTAGCATAATTTATGCAGTATTTATAATTTTAAATTATGTAATCGAACCTAAAAAATTATCACCCCCCCCCCCCCCTTCCTATCCCTGAAATTAAAGATACTTCTTTTATCACGGCTCATATATAGTTATTAAAATAGCTGGTTATGATAAAATTTATTATATACCGATTATAATATAAATTAAACATCCTCTCAGAACATCGATGATATATAAATCACACCTCATATATGACCTTCATTTTTGACTAATTAAAATATTATCAATATTTTTCGTGTATATAAAATAATCTTTCTTGAAATATGAAATTTTTAAATTCGATATATATTCATAATACACTTATATAGTAATACTTACTATATTTTTGTATGAGTGTATTGTATATAATACTCTATTATATACACAACATTAAAATTTAATTATGTAAAGTAATACCGCATTCTCTGCAAATAAGAATAAGTATTTTAAAAAATTATTTTATTACACAGTGATGATTTATAGGTTTATAATAGATTTTTCTTTTTCTAAAATTTGCTCTGATTGCAATTATAATTATCAAGGGAATATGCGACATTCAGATAGACTAATGAATTCCCTGCAAAAATCTGTGAAAAAAGGTGATTCCGATCATGACATTAATGTTAGAATACACTGTTTTTGGAATAACCATAATTTTATAATAATAATTATTAGTATTATTAACTTTATAATATTATATATTATTTTAGAATTTTTTAAGGAAGGGAAACTTGGATAGTAATCGAGTTTCTGATAATAATTATTAGTAATTTTTATGTTTTGTTTTAATGTAAGTTATTGTTTTTTTTAAATATATTTATATACATATTGTATAAAATAATGCTTGACGAATAACAGATTCACAATTTAATAAATAAGTTATTTTATAATTGCAAAGGTTGGTATTAATAATTAAAAATAGTAAAATTGAAATTATGGAAATTGTTTTATATAACTAGTTAGAGTCTTAAAAACCTCCAAAGCAGGGATGCGAACCCGACAAAATTTTTGCCAGGGTTCGGTTCGGGTTCGGTTCGGGGTATAAAAAAAAAGGTGGGTTCGGTTCGGGTTCGGTTCAGGGAAATATTTTTGAACCGGGGTTTGGTTCGGGTTCGGTTCGGGTTCAAGAATTTTTGAGTTGATAAAAAAAATTCTATATTTAAATCATAATAAAAAACTAGACATAAATTTGATATAAAAAATAAATTTTTTATTTTATTTATAGGCAAATATAGTTAAAAATACAAAGCTATAGTCATGTATCAATTTTAAAAATTTTATTTAGACGTATTAGCATAATATCTTCCAAGAGTTGTTCACTCATCCTCGATCTATGTGGTGAAAGAATGAATTTCAAATGTGAAAAAGATCTTTCAACGCTAACCTATGTTAAATGTATTTATATGTGAAAATATGAAAAATTAACTTGGGTTGCAGGAACAGCAAATAAGATTTTAGATAAAATATATAATTCAGGGTGTTCCAGCTTAGCAGACTCCCAAAAATGCAAAATATTTTCCTTCTTATCTAATCTTTTATAATCGCTAAATCCAGTAATTATTGTTCCAATACTTTTCTCAGCAATCGTTGGCCCTCTTTTAAATATTTTCTCCTGCCTTTCTTTAAGTTGTATCAATTTCTCTAAATCATCTTCTTGTTCAATAACTTCATCGGAACTAATATCATCAGATAAAATCGGCGTTGTTAAGCTTTTAATTCGTCTCCATAAATTGACAAGATGTTTTTTCGCACAAATCTTATCATCATCACTAAGTAATACCTGTAATATTTAAGGATTTATATTTAAATATTTCATAAAATAACAATTTTAATATAAATCTAAAATAATTAATTTACTAAGCTTTTAATTAACCTTGTATCTTGGGTCCAGGTATATGGCAGCTAAGAGAATTTCGTTCTTTATAAACCTTTCTTCTCTGTTTTTAAGACAAGACTATAGTAATTGAGCAAAATGGTTTGGATTTTTTTCCAGTTCGATGCAGCATCTTAACCATGCTGCATAAAAATCTGTCAGTGTTAACTGTTCAGATTGGAATTGTTTGGTTGCGATTTTTAGCGGTTTTAAAATTTCAACAATCGTTATTATCTCTTTCCAATCTTCAGTCAATAAATAATCAGATTGCTCTGTAAAAAAATCTTCGATATTGGGTTTTAGTAAAATCAGCCTTTCTAACATATCATGGGTTGAATGCCATCTGTGGCAATCTAACACAGGCTTAGGGAGTTTCATATTTTTTAATAACTTTTGGTAAGTGGGATGTCTTAATTTTAAATTTAGGCTCCTAGCTTTTGCAATGGTTTCCACAATAGGTGATAATTTTATAGCATCTTGAAGTGCCAGCTGAAGTGTGTGAGCTGCACACCGTACACTATAAATCGGATAGGATATAATAGTTGATAAAAAAGTATTTTGTATATCATCAATATCATATTTATATACATTTACATCCATATTTTCCTCATCTGCTGATTCACTCCTTATATCATAATCAGTTTCAGATTGCAGGAGCTTTATAGCTCTTAAAAAATTACAACCATTATCAGAAGTAATTGTGTATATTTGTTGAATATTAATTTTAAATTTTAGTAAAGTTTTTAATATATTCTCTTTTATATATTCTCCTGTACATCTCTCTTTCAGCTCTACAATTCCAAGAGTCCTCAAATTTATAATGGACTTTGATATAAATTGAATATTTACACCAAGAATTGACCTATCTAGTCGTTGAACTGCATCAACTTTTAAACTTATTAATTTTCCTTCTACCTCTCTCGATATTTTGTCTCTAATTGATTGGGCTGTTTTATTAATAGTTCTGGATAAATTTTCTTTGTTTATAACTAAATTGAGCCCAGATAGGAGTGGATTTATAATTATTTGAAATCCCGAATCTTCAATAATTGATAAAGGCCGGCCATTTACAGTAACAAGTTCTAGTATAGAACTCATCAAATCATTAGATGATATATTTATACTTATATGCTTTTTTGGAAAAAAGGTTTCTATATTAATTTTAGGTTTTTTTGCCATTAACAATTCCTGATATTTGGTTTTTTCATTTAAATAATTTAAATATTCATTGTTGTGATTTCTTTCCAGGTGTCTTTCTAAATTTGACAAGTGATTACCAGACATTTTTACTTTGCAATATGAACATATTGATTTTTTTTCTATTGTATTAAGGGTAAAATGCTTATCAAATATGACTTTATCTTTAATCTTAAATCTATAAAAAGAGAACAATTTTTTTAAATAGCAATGATTTCAGAATTAAAAAAGAGATATTTATAAATTTAATTTCATTTATAATATGCACTTCATTAATATCTTGTAAAAATTAAACTGAACCAAAAATAAATGATTAGCATATATAAATTTTAAAATCATTTTAATAAGTTCACAAAAACTGCCCTACATTTAACAATTTTTAAGTTAGATGTTTAGAATTTTTTAAATTAACAATATAATAATTTTTACTTTGATTTGTTAACCATTTTCTTCTAATTAATAATCTTTAAGAATAATAAGATAAAAATTTAAAAATAAATGGCGTAAATTAATTCAATTGTTTAAAATTTTTTAACACTCCAATAGGAATCGAGAATAAATTTAAAAATGGCATAAATGAATTAAGTTGTTTAAAATTTATTAAGACTTCATTTAATTGGAAATTTGAAAATATAATATTTGTATTTACATATATTAATATATGATTTTAAATAATACACTGAACCCGATTGAACCCGGGTTCAAATAAAATTCTTGGGTTCGGTTCGGGGTTTTGGAAATTTTATAAATGGGGTTCAGGTTCGGTTCGGGTTCAGAGTTTTTTTCTAAAAACCCGGGTTCACTTCTCCGGGTTCGGGTTCGGTTCGAATCCCTGCTCCAAAGTTTGTATTTTTTTTTTATTAATATTACAAATCTACTAAAACAAGCGTGTCTTATCTCAGAAGAACTAAAAGCCTGGCCCTAAAGGGTGAGAGATATGGCTCTAATAATTATTCGTAATAAATTTGTATACTGAGGCGCGTACACAGGAATTTGCTGAAATTCTAAGAGTTATTTAAGAATATCTCAAGTTTCATAAAATGATTAAGTCTAATGACGGTAAAATATTGGCAATTTTCTAAAACAAATAATAAAAAATAAAATATAAATTATTGATAAAATATTAAATGTATAAGTTAAGTGCCAATGTGTTATTATTTTCAATTTTAAATCAGTTTTTGATAGCGTTTAAAAAAAAAAAAAATTGAATCTAATTTCACCGGAAATGGATTCCATCATTGGAATACCTACCATATGAATTTGAGACAATGTTGCCATGATGAACTTAATATAGTTTACATTCATTATTCCATAGATTTTTTTACATAAATATGAATGACTCAAATGTTAATGTCAAAAATTGTCTATAATTCATAAGATAGGTATTTTAAAACATGCTGGATTATACTAGTAGAATTGGATTTAAAAAAAAATATATTAATTATAAATTAGAAAAAAAGATCTCATTGCAGGAATAAAAACATAACAAACCTTCGTAATTCGCCAACTAGTGATGTTAATTAGTCTAGTTGAGGGAATCGTCTAAAACCTTTAGCGACTAATAAATTATAGTGTTTGTTAGAGGACTCATTTTGATCCGATTTTTTAAAATGGCTAACTCAATATATTTTAGGCCAGAAAAATATTGGCTAAGCCTCGAGATTTCGTTAATGTATGCTCTAGATCTTTATTCCTTCTATGAGAAAAATCTTCAGGCTTGCGTAAGATCTTTCTGGATGAAATATTGAGTTGGTTGGCTCAAAACGAGCCGTTTAACAACACTACTAAATTAGTCGATTAGTCGACTAATTAAATTTATATTTTGCTTATAATTTGAGTTTCTATTATATTTTTTTTATTAATTTTGAATTTGTTTATTTTCAGAGCATGCCTGCGCACTACATCTTTAAAAAATTATTTTTATTAAATAGAAAAATTTGGTCTTATTTTTTATGTTTTCAAAAACTTTAATAAAAATAATAAATATGATAAAAATAAATATAATTAACAGAGTTCAGGCGCGTACGCAGCGGGGGGGGGGGCAGGGGGACAAATCCCCCCCCCCCCCCCCCCCAAAGCGAAAAAATGCAGATGCCGGATTATATTTTTCAAAAATATTATTGTTAATATTAATTTATATTTGTTAATATTTATTCTTATCTCATATATACTATATATATATATATTTAATTACATTTATTTATCACATTCATCTACTAAGTTATTTTACCAATCAATTTCGATTTCAAGTTTTCCTTGGCGTAATTTACCTATTATTTTCAAATTTTAGTGGCGTAATATTTATCTAAATTTCTAATAAAATAATAATTATCTCTGAAACTCCTTGTCCAACAGGGAGAAAAAAATTGCAAGCTTGTCCAACGAGATCGAGTCTCCGCCACAGTAACAGCTATTTTGGAGTTAGAAGAGCTGATTATTAATGCTATTACTGAAATATCACAATGGCTTGAAAGAAATATTTCCTCAGAAGCAAGAAAATTATTGTATTCAATACTTATTCCAAATTTTTTTTCTCATTAGAATGTATTATTTAATTATACAACTATTTTATGTAATATTTTTCAAAAACATAACATTGACTTGATTAAGAAGATGAGAATAGCGGAGAGCATTTTATTAGAACTCAAGGAAATAGAGCTAGTGTTGTTGAAGAATTTCATATTTTATATGTTATTGTTGAGTCAAAAGCAGAGCTATACGTGTTAAATATTTGTCCCCCTCGACTTGCAGCAAGAAAGCTCATCATCAAAACATTAATATAGGATCAGTAGAAGAGTATTATAAAACATCATATGGTGATAGAAAAAAAATATAAATTTGTTATATTTTTATCATGAAGATGTTAAAATATCTTATGATGCCTTATTAGCTGAATAACTATGATTAAAAGATTAACTATGGTTAATACAGTCCCAAAAAATGCTATGGATGCTTTTTATTTCAAACACATTTTAGATTATACTCCCAATTATTAAAATGGTTAAATATATATTAGCAGCTCTTTAGTAAACTAATGAGAGAACATTCACTTTTTTAAGAAGAATAACAGAGCCTTGCAGAGGTACCATTTGCAAGACCAGGCCCGATTTTATTTTAAAATTTTTTCCGGCCCGGGTTTTTTTTAAAAAAATTTTCAGGCCCGGCCCGGCTGGCCCAGCCCGAATTTTTTAAAATAAATTATATTTATTTTTGATATTTATAGCTAATAATGGCGATTTCAAATATTTGGTTTTAAAATATACAACTCGGCTCGGAAATTTTTTTATTAAAAAATTTTCAGGCCCAGCCCGGGTGTTTTTTAAAAAAAAATTACGAGCCCGGCCCGGGTATATTTAAAAAAATTAAAATACGGTCCAGCTCGGGGGCCGGGCCTGCAAGTCTGTGAAAAACATACTTATGAAATACAACATCTGAAAGTGATTGAATGATTTGGATCTTTTGAATATTCATAGACATTTAACGCCAAGCTAGGATTGATAATTGAAAAATTAGCTCCAAACATACAAAATACAATTATTCCTAAGAAACTTTTTGTGTATTAATTTATATTTACAACATTTAAATTTTTTATACTTTATATATTTTAAAAGCTCAAAAAATTCAAATTTCAATTTTGGGTCATTTAAGTGATTCATATCGTGGGTTATATTCGCTTTATATTTTATGATTCACATTTATTTTATAGTTTTTCAATGCCGGTTTATATATATAATTTTTTTAATTCACATTAATTTAAAATTGTGTATTAGAAAAGTTATTAATCCTAATAAATTTATGCTTAGTATTTTTAATTAAAAATATTATTTCTTAAAAAAATTTATTATCCCCCCCTAGACCAAATTCCTGCGTACGCGCCTGACAGAGATGTTAAAGTATCTAGATATAAAAATGTAGTATCTGTATCTAGATATTTTTTAGAGGTATCTGTATCTGTTTTAGATACTTTTTAATATACATTTTATATACCCCTTTTTTTTATTATAAATAAAAATATTTGACTGTAAAATTTATTTTATTTCATCTGTTTACCACTCTTAGATGCCTTACTTAAAGGGATTGAGGATAGGTAAATTAATATAATAAATTAAAAATATTTAATAATTCTAGGTTTATTGTGACCTTATTTGAAGATTATAATATTATAGCAACTATGCTCCACCCTTTTTTTAAACTTGATTGGACATGGTTGCAAATGGAAGAAAATCTTAATAAAAAAAACAATTGATACAAAGATAAGCTGGTGAATTATCAAAGTCATCAACTGTCTGCAAACAAATAACCTGCCAAAAAAAACAAATAATTTAATTTCAGATTTTTTTCAGTACCCTACAGCAGATATAATTTCTAGTAATAATTTAAATTTTGATAATCAACAAATTTTAAATAATTTTTTCAAAAATGAATGTAGAGATTTTAGCATTTTTAAAGAATACCCTGATATAAAATTGTTATTTATTAAATATAACACTACAATTCCTTCAAGCGCCCCTGTGGAAAGACTATTTAGTGTTGCTAAAAATGTCTTTACAGATAAACGAGGATGCCTAAATGATCAAAATTTTGAAAATATTTTATTACTGAAATCTAATAATTATTTATAATTATTTAATCATATATTATATTAAGATCATTATTTTAGTCTGATAAATATTATATCGCGTCATTAAATTTTTTAGCTCATTTCATGAATTTTCACAATATAATATTAATTTAGCTTTATGCAAACCTATAAGAGCATAATAAAAAATGTATCTTTATACAGATACATTTAAAAATTGTACTGTATCTTGATAACTTTTTAGACGTTGTATCTGTATCTAGATAACTTTTGAGACTATGTATCTGTATCTAGATCCATTTAAAAAGTATCTTATTAATAATTTTATTCCAATTTGTTGATTATAACTATTAGTTAGTTGTTTTTTTTAGTCGATTAACAACATTATCGCCAGAAATTAAAGATGTATATTTATTTACGCAAATTTTTGTAAACAATATAAACAGGCGGCGAGTATCTTACCTTGAATTCATAGTACCGCGATTACGAACGCGATTTAACAGCGGATCAATTTTTATTTATTAATATTAATTTTATCTTTAATTCAATTCATAATAATCATCTTAATAAAGTAAAATTGATCTCATAAACAGATTTTTGAAAAACTGTCAGCTGTTTAAATCGCGATTGCAATCGCGCTACTATTCTTTCAAGGTTAGTATACACTCTCGTATTTTATTAAGCGCATCAATAAAAAAAGGCATTATTTTTACTGCGCGCGCATTTTTTTTAATTGTTCGCGGAGGCAAAGGCTAACGCTAACATATCGAATCTGCTATATATCGTCATAAATAAGTGTCTTGAAATGGAACTTAGTAAAAAAAAATATAAATTTTTTTTAAGTATCTAAAAATTTGATATATAAATTTAAATTATATTTTATTGAAAACAAATGTTGAAAATATAGATTACTGCGCAAAAATATTCTCAAGACTTATTGCATGCATATATAAACCTACAAATTATTCATGAAAAATAAAAATGTGAAAATATTATTAGGAAGCGTATCAAAAATTATATCCTATTATCACTAACTCATATCTTAAAGGGTAGTTTTAATCTTAGTCAAAGTTGCCCCAACTAACTGTAATCCTACAGAAGTTCCCTAGGGTCTTTCCTTTTTTTTAATATTGATTTTAAGATTTTTCAAAAATCCTTATGTATATTAAGAAGAGCTAATCCATTCAATTTATTTTCAGAGGTAAATAGTTCTCAAATAGTGTAATCAAAAGGCTCGATTTAAGGCGATTTTTAAGAATGGCTAACTCAATATCATATCCAGGAAAATATTAAGAAACCCTAATGATTTTGTTATTTGGACATTTTTAACAAAATCTCAAGACTTAGGCAATATTTTTCTGGCTAAAATATCGAGTTAGTCGTTTTCAAAATTTGGCTCAAATCAAGCCATTTAATAACACTATACTTCTTAGGCATGTTTTTTAAAAATTGTTTTAAAAGAATAAAATGTTTTTCATTGGTAGAAGAACTAATGGACAGAGTTTGTTAAAATATATAATAATTTCTTATATATTAAAAATATAGTCTAAATTGTGTTTGAAATTATGAAAGCATTTCATCGCATTTTTTGGAACATTATCTAACATAGTTAGCCCTTTTATACCATAGTTTGCATTCAGCTTGTATTGCATTGTAGGATTAAAATCTTCACAATATATCAAGATTTGAAATAGATTCGGAAGGGTTCTGCGGTAATAATATTTACAGAAAACGCTATTTGATTAATTAAGAACCTTCAAATTCATTTGAGTTGTAAAAGTATTTAAGAGAGGGATAGAGAGAGTTTATTTTATAGTATTCTTCGACTATATTATTAATGTTGGAGCGATGGGCTTACCTTGCCATAAGTTCGATGTGGACAAATATTAAATACATAGAACTCTGCCTTTAACCCCCCAAAATGACTTATAATTTACGATAGTTCCGTTACAATGCTTTCAGCTATTTTTCATAGTCTCAATCAAATCGATATAAATTTTTTTTTTGAAATTTTACTTTAGTTTTAGATGTGAAAAAGTTTCAAATTATTTGGTGGGAAATTTTAAAAATGATAAGTTAAATATAACGCCAAGGATAATTTGAAATCGATATTAAATCATAGAATAAATTAGTAGCGTATTTATTTCTGTATGGTGATAAATTTAAATTGGAATATACATTAGCATGTAGTAATCACCAAAATTTTAAAAAGAAATATTTTAGCCGGAATCTGGATTTTAAAGCTTTGGGATAGGGGGGGGTTTCTTCCTCCCCCCTATAAAATGGAATCTTTGTTGATTGATAATTCAACTACTCATCATCCTAATGAATTTTTCACTACCTCTTAGGAGCCTATCCCCTACTCCCATGAATTATACATAGAGGTGAAATGCCCCCCCCCCCACCCCGTTTACTATGATCATTTATTTTTAGACATTCAAGCAAACATATTTACATATATATATATTTAACCATGTAAAATCATCGGCCATCATTCCCCACCCATACAAATATAAATACTATACATTAAAATCGATATCAGGAGATTTATAATTATTAAAAAAAAATTATATGGAGGTGAGAATTAATTATATAATGTAAATATATTACTAGTAATTATATATTAATATTAATATTATATATTAAAACGTTAAGGCGTGTTACAATTTAAATTAAAGTTTAATTATTTTATGTTTTTTTTTCAAAAAAAGTCCTTCTTTTTATTAATTAAAAAAAAAGAAAAAATATATATTATATATCGTAATCTAAAAATAACAATTTGAGATAAATTTGGCAAAGCCAAACCGCTAAAGATTTGCAACAACAACGATAAAAATATGGAAAGAGGAGCACGCGAATTGCTTTTTGTGGAATAATAGTCCAAAGAATTGTAATAAAATATTATTACTGTTTGTTTAGTGAGATATTCATATTAGGAAGTATAATTGTAGTGTCCAACTTGGACGTTGGAACAGAGGTCTCTCTTTTTTTTTCCTTCTTTCTTTCTTTCTTTCTTTCTTTCTTTCTTTCTTTCTTTCTTTCTTTCTTTCTTTCTTTCTTTCTTTCTTTCTTTCTTTCTTCTTTCTTTTCTTCCTTCCTTCCTTCCTTCCTTCCTTCCTTCCTTCCTTCCTTCCTTCCTTCTTAATATACTGAATAGTTTGATTATCATTTAAAACATGTTATATAACTTTACATTTTCAGCCCTAGTTTCAAGAATTATATATTTTTATTTGAAAAATTTAAACAAGTATTGATGGGTAAATTTATTGTAGTACATTAAATTAGAGTGTATAAATATGTTCTTTCCACCACTTAAGATACGATGAAAAATTACCTTTCTATAATATTGTATAACAAGTATAGTATTAATGAGAATAGGTCAGTGACTCTGATTTTAGAAAATGATCCTTTATCTACTATTTAATAAAGTCGTGTATAACATGTTCTGTTTAAAATATTTTAAGGTAATATGGTGAATAGTGTATAAAGAATTTCCAGAATCTAATCACAAACCTTCAAAAAAGCTTTTATGAGAACATTAAGGCAAGGAATTCCTTGTAAGAATTGCTATTATTTTCTGATTGAATAAATAGATAATTGACCGGTTCAGACCATATTCTTATAGCAAATTACGATCGAGTTCAAAAAACAAATGGATAAATTCTTATTCATTATGAACGATTACATCTTAAATTATAAATATCTATACCTAGGATCTAAAATAAAATAAATATCAGGAGCCAGCTGAACTCCGTCATTTCATTATATGGGGGTTTATTTTATCGCTGTAAAGGTCTTCAGACTAGATAAGAGATATTTTCTGATTTTATAAGATTTGTTTTTCGGGTTAAGGAATGAAATACAAAATGATTTTGCCCATCAAGGACGTGGTATGGTATATATGCAGGGGTCAAAAAAAAATCATAATTCTTCATATTACCATCTATCATCTATATCCTATTTATTAAAAAATTAATTTAAAAAAAACATTTGTAGATTTCAAAAAAAATTGACAATTGATATAAAATTTAGCAAAATCTCTTTTCCTCCTTAAGATTTTTTTGCACAAGTTGCCTGATCCGGGCCGTTATAATTTTTTTAAAAAAATTACTCATCTCAGGCGGTTAAAATTAATACTAAAAGATGGGCCCAGCCCGTTATAATGTGACGAAAAGCCTGTAGACCTTTTTTTTGTACCAATTCTACTGTTATCACATTTTTGTGAATCCATATTTAATTTTTTTTTTCCCCAATGTTAATTAAGGCCTCTTCCTTTATGGATATCTAATACAATTTTTGGTGAATTTGATATACAAATTATAGGTAGATGGACTGTACTTAAAATCAAAAAAAAATAACTTTATTGTAGATAATTCAAATAAGCATTATTTAAGAACAAAACTTTTGCCCTTTGAAAAATTCAAATAAATATATCGAAATTTAAATGACCGGATTAGTTTATTAAAAAATTTTTACAATACAATCATAGATTTGCGTGGACCTTTTTTTTTATGTATAAATTCTCCTGCCTAGCCCGAAAAATTTGTTATGTATGAATTACCGGCCCGTTAAATTTTTTACCCGACCCGGCCCGTTAAATTTTTTACCCGACCCGGCCCGTTAAATTTTTTACCCGACCTGGCCCGTTAAATTTTTTACCTGACCCGGTCCGTTAAATTTTTTACCCGACCCGGCCCGTTAAATTTTTTACCTGACCCGGTCCGTTAAATTTTTTACCCGACCCGGCCCGTTAAATTTTTTACCCGACTCGGCCCATTATAATATATCAAAAATTTAAAAAAAATTATTATTCTTTATATAATTTGTTAAAAATTTATAGTCATCTTGAAGATATTTTTATGTTTCTTATAAAAACAAATAACCATTTAAATAAATGGTTATTATCTCAATAAAATATTGCGAATTGAAATTTTATAGTGGTATACTATATATATATTAGAGATCGGCAAAGCCCGGTCTTGAGCCAGAATTTTTTAAAATCGGGCAAAAAAATTTTCGGGACGAGCTGAGAGATTTATATATAGGATATCCAGCACAAAATTTCTAATCTTACTTAAAATTTTAATATTAATATTTTATTATATTTTATTGAACATAATATTTTGATCTTGATTAAGACTATTTGAAAATAAAATATTGTGCTTATTTTTTTGTATCTTAAGAGCTGCTTAACTAAATTACTAAATCTTATAAATAATATATATAAAATTCACAAATAAATTAAACCATTTATTTATGATAGGATGTAATGTAATTACAAATGCACAACACAACATAGATCAAACACAATTGTTAGCTAAGTTGCATATATGCAATATTCTTCATCAGTGGTTAATTTTAAGCATAATTTAAGTAGGCCAGGCCTGATATTAATATATTTTATTGAATTTTAAGCTAATATTTATGATTTTGATTAATACTATTCGAGAATAAAATTATTGTGCTTATTTCGTTGTACCTTAAGAGCCGTCTAACTAAATTACTAAATCTATAAATAATATATTAAATTCACAGAAAAAAATTAAACCATTTATTTATGATGTGATACAATACAATTTACAAACGCAAAATATAGATCAAACATAATTGATGGCTAAGTTGCATATATGCAACTTTCTTAATCAATAGTTTCAAATTGCGAACTCCATAACGTTATTGATCCAACGAAAAAATAGCCCTTCGATCCTTGAATGAACAACTTGAGAATTATTATAGCTTCACCCTGAATTTTAGCGAGCATTCACGGGGAAGAATACAATATATGCTGTTTTTGTGTATACTTCGCCGCGAATTTACGTGAATGAGGAATTCTACAACAAATATCCTATTTATTAAATGGTTCTTAAATTATCATATTTAGACATAAACTTTTGGCTATAAAAATTCAACGCAAATGGTGCGAAAGTGGCTTTTAAAATAACATTTTTATAAAATGTGGTTTTTAGAAAGGATATAAATTTTTAGTTAGTAGATCTGGGGTAATTCAGTGACAGTTTTATTTACACCACGAGGATAAAAAAGGAATTTTTTATAGGCGCCATCTTGCGTTAAAATTTATATAGTCAAAGATATAAACCGAAAAATGTTAATCAAAATTTTTTCAAATGATTTTTCGATAAACATGATGTGCATTAGTCCCTTATTTAAAATTATTTTTGATTTATTGAATAAAATACATAACTTTATAAAAACTATAATTAGTTGTTGTTAAAAGGCTTGTTTTGAGTCGATTTTTCAAAAACGACTAATTCAATATTTTAGCCGGAAAAATATTATCTAAGCCTCGAGATTTCAGTAATAGCATATGTCTAAACCTTTGTTTCTTCTATAAGAAAAAATCTTCAGGCTTTGCTTAATATTAATTTGGATGAAATACTGAGTTGACCCCTTTTTAAAAATCGGCTCAAGAGCCGTTTAACAACACATTAACCACTAACTATAATAAAAAATAAATAATATTCTACATTAAAAACATATAAAAATCAAACATATAATTATAAATAGTTGAAATGGTATACAATTTTTTCTTTGGGTTCCCCAGAAAAAAAGTCATAGTTATGCTCCTATCAATTTGCATTTATTTTTTGCCGGAGAAAGAAAAATTCTATTGGGTTCAGTAGTAAATGTTTCGATTTATATAAAAGTTTTAAAAATTTGTATGTTGAGGGAGAAAAGTGTCCGTTTGTTGATAATACGATTGGAGTGAACACGTTTAGTTTGATAATTTTAAGTATACTTTAATTTTCCTTGTTTCGACTGTTAATAAAGGATTCGAATTTTTGTGTGAAGGGAAAGAGGAGACACTAGTGAAGTCACAATTAAGAGATTTGACTGACTCCCAAGAGATTGCAGACCTGGTCGTCTGATTATCTCTGATGATTAGAATTGGCAAGTTCGAGAATGTTTGAGATGTGATCAGTTTTAGGTCCTGACATATTATTAGGTTAATGATATGACGTTTGTTGACCTTGATTATATAGGCAGTTAAGTTCATACCCCCTCTTAGAAGTTACCAACATGATGCAATATACAGTGTGGTTGGACAATGTAACACATATTTTTAATTTTTTATCTTCTAAATTTATTTTTTTAATAATAATTAAAAATTAATTTTCTAAATTAAATATTCGTTCACTCAAACAAAGGACCGAAAGTTGTATATATATTTTTTTACGATCAAAACAATAACGACTAATGAGCGAGCTGTCTAAAACGAGGCGTTTTTTTAAAAAATCCTCATGGTGATTAACATATGACGCCGAATCCTGAGAAATATTGTATCCAGTTACAACATTCAAAAAAGAATACATTTAGTAACCAAATAAAATAACTAAAATGCAATTAGGAATTTAATCTCGAACTTGAATAATTAAGGTGCCCTCTCCCTTAGGCTGCATTCTATTCATGGTAGGATCCAATTCGACACAATAAAATCTGTTTGTCAGATTAATTTTTTACTCTATTAAATATTAATTTTATCTTTAATTTCTTCGTGATATAATAATCTAGGAATTATTGATTTTATTAAAGAAAAAATAGAATAAACAGATTCTTTAAATCGATCAGCTGTTTAATCGTGCCTATCAAATGCTGTCTTATTAAAGTTAAAACCATTTTGAAGTGAGGGACAAATCATTTGCTATTACAAAAAAAAATATGTAAACTTTAACTTTCTTCTAGCGAAATTCGTAATAAATCCATAATGTTCCTATATAGTTTTTTCTTTTTATTATAATGTCGAGAATGCCAGCACAGTACACTAATAATTACGCTATAAATAATTAATTTACTGTACTGATTGTCTTCATTAATACATAATACTTATCGTATAGATAGGCATAGGGAAGGGATAGGTGTTATTATATATATATATATATTTTAAAGACAACTGATTAATATATATACCTAATATTATATATAACAGGTCTATCGTGATTCGACTTGGCCTGATGCCCAAGAGTATAATATATAATTCATCATATAAACTTGTGAATAGATGGCAAAAAAAAATATAATATGACCCCCAGACTTCATAATAGCTCATTTTAGTTTCTTTTTTAGAATTCGAAATAGCTACTACTCTGAATAAGAAATTTTAGAATTAAAAAAAATAGATATAGGTAACAATTTTATTATACCCTTAGATTTTTAAAAAATATTTAAGGAAAAAAAAACGAATTTTTAATACAGATATATCATATATCAAAATTAACGGAAACAGATCATGCCAAATCTACTCCCTCGGGGAATAATTGGAATATTGATGTTTATATGGAAATTTTTTGGTATAAACTAACTTTTTGGACAATTAAAAATATTCACGTGAAATCTTCAATGATGAAAAGCTTCTTTTTTTTTAAAATAAAAATAAAATAATTTATACACTTTTGATATCAATTTATTAAGTTCCATACAATTTTAAAAATGGTATAATATATAGCATAGTAATATGTAAATTAATATCAAAAAATTTAATTAAAAATTAAATAAATATATGTTAGAAAAAAAGAGTCATGATTTATGACCATGGTCATCATTTATAGAGCAAATACGACCTATTTTAATTTTAATATATATTAACAGAATTACCCTGCATTCACAGTTAGCATGAATTCGCGGCGAAGTATATAAAAGCGCTAACTGCGAATGCAGGGTGTTAGGCGCTCGTTTCCAATCCGCTTTTATAATACCCCGTAGCCCACAACCACATAGTTATCTTCCGAAAAAAAAACGATCCTTCTTGGATTGGAAGATATATACGAGATATTAAAGTCATAAACGCTAAACCGACTATATTTTTTTTTGCATATAAGGAGTCACTATCTAATATTTTAAACTAGAAACATTTAAAAATATCAATAACTTTCAGCGATATACAATCATTTACCCTATAAAAAAAACGCAAATAGATCATAAAAGTTGAGAGATTGCTCAGTAAAACATAAAGCTCACCTTAACCTTTGGAAACAGAGAGGATTAAAAAAAAAGATTTATAGCACATAAATTATAGCGTTTTTAGGCGTTCCATTTTCCAATTTTTTTTAAAATACGATTTATAAAAACAAAATTCATGTGAAAATTTGATTATAAAATGAAATATGACCTATAGTATTCTTTATTAGGAGAGATTTTTAGGGATTTTTTTTTCCATTCACTCTATAAATAGTTTTCTAATAACGATTTTAAAATCCTAGGCTGGAGCCCAAAATATCAAAATAGTATATCGTAGTATAAAAAAATAAATGGGGTCAATCGTTAATGATAATATTGTAAAAAAACATATGGTTTTCAAAATGCCATAAATTTTTAAATGGTTTAAGGGGATAGAAAAATTATAAAAAATAGAAATTACATGTATCCTACTTATCAAGAAAAGGATAGTAAGAGAAGAAAGGAAGAAAAAAAATCTATTTAAATTGTGATTTTAGAGATAGATTTTTGTAAAATCAAACATTGAGAGAAATGTGAAAGAATTCCTACAGTAATTTTGGAGTGGAGAGTAATACAATTAACAGTGAAATATCTGACCCAGCCAGGCCAGTGACAATTAGTTATAACGGACCGGCACAAAATTTCGAATTTGTTAGCGCACTTAGAAAATTTTTCCTTCATATCCTTTTGGGTCGTGCCGGAAACCACATCTTAATTGTACAGATGTGCATCTATAAAGGTCGGCACTTAATATTCCCAGGTAAATAATTTAAAATCACGAGGTTCAGAATCCCCTGGAAATTCCATATCCCAATACAGTATAGATATATTTATAAATAGCCAGACCTCAAGATTTTGGCGCAAATCACCCGAACGAATCTATATTCTTGTAAATTTTAGCTTTTCTCTCGATTTGTTTTTAATGCCTTCGTCCGTTTTTTTTAAAAAAAATTTTTACGCTTTTCTCCCGATTAGGAAAAATATTTTTGCAAATGAATTGTCTTGTTATCTAATCAATAGTGGTATAAAGTAACGAGTCAAGATATCGGTAACGATGAGAGCTGATCCAATATTTTAGCTAAAAGAATATTTCACAAGGCTGAAGATTTTTTTTCCATAGATGGCAAAATGAAATAAGTTTTGGATCTTATTAACGAAATATCTATATTAGCGAAATATTATTTTAGCGAAAATGGAAGAGATCGACTCCGATAATTCACCAAATTTATATTATCAAGTTATCCCTTTTCCATGTTTTTTACCTTCAAATGATTGATTTATGATTTGACAATTTTTTTCTTTTCCATTTCTTTTCCAAAATTACGATTTTATTTTATTTTTTTAAGTAATAAATTTAAAAAAATATATTACTTCCTCCAATAACATTAATAATATTTATTTTATGTATAATAACATGGAACGGGGGAGAAGGAAAAAAAAATCTAAATAATTTATAAGGCCTTTTTTTCCCCTTCTTATCTTTGTCGATATTCATTTTCATGATATTTTATTTTTGTAAAAAATAGGAAATTATTTCGTTTTGTATAAAATTTTCATATTTTTAAAAAAAAGGAAAGCCAAAAACTATAAAAAAAAATGGAATTTTTGAGAATCATAAGTGTATATTTTTTAGTATGGTCAACTTATTTCCTTATTTCAAGAAAATAAAATTTTGGCTAAACAAAGTGTCATTTTTTTTTCTTCCAGATATTAAATCAATAAATATGCAATAAAAAAATGTAAAAAAGGAATTTTTAGGGAAGGATTAAAGGATGAAGAGAATTTCTGAACGAGAGATTAAATGGATCGTTTTGAGATGATTTTTAAGAAGAATATTACCCAAGCCTGAAGATTTGGCTCATAGAAGGAACAAAGGTCTAGACATGTATTATCGAAATTTTGAGCCTAAGGGCAATATTTTTAGGCTAAAATATTGAATTCCGTTTAACAACACTAATGCTGACTTGTAAATCGGTTATGAAGGGGTTGAATGGGTCGGTATTGCCAGATCTTTATCTAGATAAACCTCTTATTCGGATGAACAACTAAGAACCACTATAAGCCACCGAATTGGATGTGACCTTGTCATAAGCGTAGCCAGGTGAGGGGAGTGGACGTTCCTTCGAAAATTAACTTGTTTTTGAAAAATATTATATATAATAAAAATTTTGTACCTGCCCATTTACTCAACCACCCCCCTTTCCCCTACCCGCAAACATAAATATTCACTATAAAGAATAATATGATAGAAAAATAAGTAAAGATTATTAAAAGTTTTTTTTTTTTTGTAAAGAAATAATGACTATAATTCAAAAACATTCAGCAAAAAGAGGAATTTTCATGGAAGTAAAATAGGGGAAAACCAAATTTGACAAAGGTCTAATAAAGGATCTAAAATCCTTCAAAAATATTAATGGATAAAGAAACAAATATTTAATTAATAGTGATTCCACTCTTTTAGCAAAATCCTGGTTATGAACATTGGTATTCATTTAACCACATTTAATGCCTACTTATGGGAATCATAGACCTACATAGATAGACGACGAAATTTTGAACAAGTCCAATATCCATTTCGAGATCTCTTCTTTTTTTTTGAAATGTTTAATAATTTTGGCTTTTATTTCTGCAAATTGTTTCAAAAAGAAATTGAAATTATTAGCAAGTTATAAATGAAAAACTGAATATTTCTGTCATAAGATTTTTCCAAATATTTTCCAAACTTATTTTTTAAATCGGCGAGGTCGGAGATTCTGTCAAATCACACACTTTTTTTAGGGGTGAGCCGAGTTCCGAGTCCGCCATTATATGTCTGCGTAAAGTCGATCGATTCAAAATGGAGGCAGAGGATTCGCGAAAGGGTATAGCCAAATAATTCTATGATTGGCGGTAGTCTTAGGAAGACCCGAATGATAGACATTCTGGAGCCTGCTAATTTATCATCAAGGGCCAGGCGATTTATTTTAATTATCCTGGTCATTAGATAAACCATTTATCAGGGATTTCACATGCTTTTCATCCTTTCTGAATTTTTTTCTCTCTTCATTTGACTCCTGTTGATATTGTGGAGAAATACTTAAAAATTAACTCCTTCGGGGTTTTACACAGATCTTTATCTCTTCTTACCCTTGAAAAAAATGTCGATCGGAACTTCAAGCTTCTTTAATATTTTTTGCTCAAGTTTTTACGGCCCAGCTCAAAATTTTTTTTGCCAGGCCAGGCACCTGAGTTTTTTTAAAAAATTGGCCCCGCCTTGACCCATAAAAATGTCTGGAAAAGCCAGGGCTGGCCCGTTCAAGCTTTACGAAAGCTCCGACGGGTTAAATTTTGTTTGTACGTATTTTCCGGCCATCAAATTTTAAATACCCTACATCTAATATTTTCGCCAGTGTCAATTAAGGCTCCTTATATCTCTCCTTTATGGCTATCTATTTGTACAAAAATGATTTTTTTTATAAAACAATTATGCTTGTATATCAAGTATTGCGCATTTGTTATGTATCATATAATCATAAATAAATTATTAATTTTTTTTTTTGTGAATTTAATATAATTATTTATAGATTTTAAGTATTTTTTAGTTAGATAGCGTTTTCAAAATATAAAAGGAATATATAAGCATTACACTAATTTATTTTTTTTTTAAAAAAAAAAATAGCATTTAATCAAAATCAATATATTAGTGATCAAGCTAACATATTCATTTTAGGATTAAAAAAAGAATTAGAGATTTGCGAGCCCTCGCCACAATGACATATAATAATACCTAGATGACGATGCATTCATAATGATGCATTTGAAAGCGTTGTTGAATGTAAATCAGCTGGACCAGCCATTTTGGTAACCCATATAGTAGGTAATTTATTCTCATGTAAGAAACTACTATTAAAATTGATAACTTGCTTCCTTTTTATCTCGATGATCAGGTAATTCTTTAATAAAGTTTGCGTCAGACATAGGAATAAATTGGCCTCTAGTTTAAATTGAATAATGATATGGGTAGCAAAATGGCGTCCCAGCTGTTTTTCATTGATGTACCCTTTTAATGAATGCATCGCCAGTTTGAGGTATTATTATACGTCATCGGGCCCCGCCTAATATTTTATGTATAAATTATCCGGCCCAGCCCAAAAATTTTCTATGCAAATTATTTATAACAAATTTCCGGTAGGAAGATCTCTAATTTGGACATCAAAAAAAAACGTCACTATGATTTTGAAAAAATAAATGATAACGTGACTAAAAAAAAATTCGGGGAAACATTTGGTGTATACTTGCTAAACAACTACCAAAATTTTATTAAAATACAATATGCTCCCCAGGATGTGATTCAGATTAAAAAATATTTGTAAATAAATGCATAATTCTTATTAATTTTGCCACCTTTTCACCTTATTTTTAAGAATTTTTTTTTTTAGTTGACAAAATTTTTGTAATAATTTTTCAGTGATTTTTTTTTTTTTTTGCAAAAATAAGCATTAGTTTAAAATTATGAAATGTCGAGTATACCAGGTATAAAAGTCAGCGACAAATGACAGTTTTTAATTTTTCGCTAAAATCCAATTTTTATATTTTATCTCGAATTCGACCGGGTACTGAGGGTTCTTACAAACTTTGTTTAGAAATAATCGAGAAAAAAAAATGAAACAACAAATAAATTTCTCTTAAATGGATCCCACATCATAATGTCGTACTGGGAGGGATCGGGCGATAGGGTATCCATGGGGATACGGTGTTTTCTCAATCATAGATCATTTGTTGAGGGTGATTCTTAAAAAGTTTAGCAGTCGTATTTGAATGGAAATTTATTCCGGTGGGCGCCGAGAACCCCATACTGTAAAATTTTTAAGATAATTTTGTCGCGAACTTTTGAATTAGTTACGACAAATTTTACAGCAGCCAATATGAGATACATGTAAACTTATTTTTGCACTATTGTTTCCTGGAAAATTTAAAAATGTGTTATAGTTTCTATATATTTTTCCAAAAGAGGATTACCGATTCTGGTTCTAGGTTTCCAAGATTTTCTCCTATGCCGAATATTCATTTTGATTTTCAAACTCTGATTAAGGTGTATTTAAAGGATTATATATCTATTAATTTATCTGTAGTGAAAATATTTTTTCTTATTTTTCTTCTTCCCTTAACCAACCCAAGAAATATCAAAATAGAAAATTCAATGCCTTACAAAAATGGTAAAATAAAAATATATCTTTCACCCGATGATCTCGTATAAATTAATTATAAAAATGCATATTTTTTTACCTTTATTTTTGAATTAAATGAGATTTTTTTAAAGAAAAATATGTGTGATTCAGTTTATATTTAATTTATATATAACAATAAATATCCATTATTATTATTGGAATTATATTTATTAAAAAATTTTTTAAAAATAATAATAATAAATTCCTAAAAGATAATACATTTAAAAAGTGATAAAAACTATAGGTCGGTGGTTTTTTTGGTGAAAATATTAAATATTTATAAAGATGATTGTTCTTTTTATAAAGTATAAAAAAATCCTAAATATTTTGGCATTATGATAAATTATGATATACCTATAATTTTTGAATATATCTGAATTTCAGTTTAAAAATATTGAGTTGGGATATTTATTTTTTTTAAAATATGTGATTTCAGTAATAAATCAAATTATATTAGAATATATATATTTTTTTAAATTCAATAATATATATTTAAAGGTACACACACTATATAGATCGATTTCTAGTGAAAATGATCATTTTAGGTTAATTAAATATTTATAATAAAAATGTCACACAACTTTAAAAAATATAAATCCTGAGGATTCATTTATAAATATTTATAAAATATACACATTTTAAAAAAAAGAAAATTTAATCAAAGAATTAAATTATTTTTTAAGAAATTAAGAAAGAACTTATTATTTCAAAAAAAAAATAAACTAAAATAAATATTTTTTATTTTCGTCAAAAAATCAATAATTATAAATTTAAAAAAAAAACATTAAAAATAAAAAAAAACCTTTAAAAAAAAGAAAAAATAAGATAAAAATTTAAAGGTTTTATTAAAGAGAAAAATTGGAAATTATATTTAAAATAAAAAAAAAATAAAATATAATAAAAATTTTAACGATCAATTTCATTCGAAATTTATATATAAGGTATCAAAAATTTTGTCAATCGTCGTTAAAACAATTTGAAGAAAAAAAATAAATGTAATAATATAAAAATGATAATTCAATAAAATTCATAATTCATAATATACCGAGCTAATGAGAGAGATGTCCATTCTTAAGGTAATTAAATATAAAGATAATTATTCAATCTCGTAAAGGTTGAAGGATTATTTTGAATAGAGCTTTTAAAAAAAATGTAAAATCAAAAATAAGCTTTTGAAAACACGAGTTACCCAAGAAACAATTTTTTATAGGTTTTTTGAAATTATTTTATAAAAATAATAGGGTTTATATAATAATTGAGGTTTGACTAAGAATACAAATGAATAAATTTTTTTGAGAGAAATGATCTCACTTCACTAAAAATATAAAAATCTGTAAAAATGAACTAATATATATATTTTATCTCTTTATAATGGTTCTGCTAGATCCGTGAAGTTGGCAGAACGACTTGAGGTTGCAATTAACAAATTTAGAGTCTAAATTACACCTAATTGCACTTCTATTCGGACATCAGAAGAATGAACTGTTCGTGAAGTTATGAGCAACTCTGCCTAATGTACAAATTTTGACAAGATCTCAGGCTTCTAACTCTTAAGAGTGGATAAATAAATTTATAAATTAAGCCACTTGCCGGAATGGCCCGGTCTTTCCTGCGCAAGTTATTTTAATAATATTCTTTTCTTATTCAAAAGGGTCCCCCGTTGTGACATGACAATTTTTTTTAAAAATTATATTCAATCTCGTATTCTTATTATATAAAAATTTGGAATCAAAAATAATATTTAATTCAAAATAAAAAAAAAGGAAAAATTTCATAAAAGATTTGATAATTCTTAATTTTGTTATTATTTTGATGCCACTTTTAATTTTAAATTTCTCAAGATTTTAAAGACAAAGAAAGGTAATAACTTTTTGACAACCTCATAAGTTATAACGTGAGATCAAAAAATTTATTTGATATTTATTATCTTAAAATTTCTACTAAGTATTTAATTATAATTTTGTGAATTTATATATTTTTTTTATTTTATATATCAACGTGAGATTAATGTAAAATAAATAAATTAATAATTTTTTTTTAATGTTTAGTATATTTTTAATTTTTAAAGAAATGGTTTCAAAAATTAAATACAGATACGAAAAATATAAAATTAATATAATATATTTAAAAAAAACACAAATAAGAATATTTTAAAATTTATATTTAAAAAAATAAAATATATATTTTATATATAGAAAAAACATTATAAAAGAACTACAAAAAAAAATTTAAAAAAAATTTATCTATCACCACCAGACAAGAGTGAATGCTTAATAATTTGGACCAACAGATTTGGAGAGAAATCTGCCGACGAAGACAAAATCCTTCATTGGGGTTCCCTGTGATCTGTCTCATTTTTTATCCTATAGTTATAATGAAATTGAGGGCCTCACTTCTGAACATGCCTAAGGTATTGGTAACGATGAACACTGTGTTGGTGAGGCCAGCATATTTGTTTTTTTAAAGACTTCTTCCTTTTTCGATGGCAGAAAATGTGAGGTTGGACTTTGCTGCAAAATCGACACAAGTATAGTCCCAGGTCAGCGGGAAACCGTTAGTCCATGGAATGAGGAATATACCATAAGGAATTATGGTGTTTTTATTTGAAAGGCCCACTAGTTCGGTTCGAGATTGGATGGGATATTAACTTTTCTGAGGGCAGCGAGGAGTATGATGTTGATGGATTTATGGCGGGGTTGTCTCCCTCGAGAGAACTTGCAATGCAAGGGATGGTAGGCATTCGATTCCATAGGCTGGCCATAATCAATGCCAATGGAGGGTACTATAGCATTATAGAAGGCGAAGGGCTATGGATATACGGGGCTGTTTGCCAGTCATGAGGAGGCCAAGATTGGGAATGGGCTTCCAACCATTCATAGCCTGAGTTTGTAAAATTAATTAATTTTTTTTTGTATAAAATTTAGTTCATTACTTTATGCTGTATTATTTATTAAGAATATCTCATTACCAGGACTATATAAATATATCTTTAGAAAAAAATATCCCCCCCCCCCTCCTAGACTCTATAATAATTTATTTAATATAAACTTTTATAAATGAACAATATACACTTCAACACAAATTTTGGTTTTATTAACGTTAAAATATATATTTTTTAATGATATCCTTACAACTCCGCATGAGGTATAATAATATAATACTTACATCATATATGTAGTCTTCGCAACAGCCAGGTTAATATTAGATGACATTATCCATTTCATTACAATATATTCTAAAAATATAAACATTTATGCTACTGAGTCATATTACCAGCCTTCGTTGATATTTAGAATCCCATTGAGCGGGTTTAATATTTCAGAAATAAAAGGCTAGTGTGGATATCAGTCTCATGGCATAAGAACAAAAGGGTATTCTTGGAAATAAAATTCTTAATAATGTATCGGAGTATTTGTAAAATCAAACACTCTTATCTCTTCAATTTAGTACTAGCAAAACAGGAAAACTTATTTTTTTTCTGAAAACTTCCTTCTTACTGTCTTAGGAAACTATGTGAAGAAAGATCGTTTTTTTAAAAAAATATCAAGGATGAATAAATAGTCTAAAGTATCACCGAGAATCCTAAAGGGGAAATACTGTTTCCTAGCTAGCGTGAATTCGTGGGATATAGAAAAACACACTTCGCTACGAATTCTGGCAAACTGTGAATGCAGGGTAAGGCAAAAAATGTTTATAATTGGAAATCGAATTAAAATTTTTTCTTGCATCAATGCTCAGTCGATTTACAATTCTTTAAAAATTTAATTAGAAAAGTCGCAATGGATCTATAGTTTTGAACGGCTCGATATGGTTCGATTTTTAGAAAGGGCCAGATTAAGAATATAGCAAAAATAATATTATATCAGCCTGGATATTTTGCACATAGATGGCCAAAAGGTTTAGACCTTTTGCTCTATTTGCCAAATCTCGAATCTTGCGAAAATATCTTATTCTGGCTAAAATAATCGGGCAGTTTTTGAAAATCGCCAATCGGGTTGTTTAACAACACCTATCTGCCTAAATTTGGGTAACTTAACAACACTAGTATTTTTAGATTTTTTTAAAAAAATAAATATTTATTTATAACATTTTTTTTTTCTGTTTTTTTTATTAATCTATATTAGCCTCATTTTTCTTTTTCTTTTTAATTTAAATATATTTTAAATTAAATATTTTTTATTAAATTAATATTATAGCAATATATATTTTATATTAATAATTTAGTAATATTTATTTTATGTATTTCACATAAGAATAAAAACATATGATATACATAATCGAAAAAAAAAATTATATATATTAAATATTTAAAACATAATTGTTTAATTATAACGAAAAAATTTTTTTGTGGCTAAATTTTAAATATAGTTGCAATGCAAAATATAAATAAAATTAACAAAACAGTTTTTAATATATAATAAATAACTATATTTGATAAACTAGGAGGAAAATGGGAGTGTTTCGAAGAAACATTTGTAGTTCCCCTTTAGGATTTCAAATTGGACTTTTTGTTTAAGAGATAGGGACTCGTTTTTGACCCCTATCCTTAACGAAATTCTTCTCAATTGATTTAAGAACTTTAAGGATTGGGGACCGGGGTTTCCAAGGACGCTAAAAATTAGGGGAATAAATATAAAAGAATTAGGGAGGAATCTATATTTATTAAACTTATTGGTTTCTTGTAGTTCCAAGGCGTCGGTATTTCCGTTAGCCGGAAAGGAGGTAACACAAGAGACTTCTCAGACACGTCTTTTGCCGCCGTGCCAAGACTTTAAAGACATGCCGTCGGGGCGCTTACCGTCCGCATTTAGGAGACTTAATGGCTCCAAACTATTAGGGAAACCGGCCGAAATCAAGGCTTTGCCGATTAACCTATTAAGGTTGTCGTGCCTCAGGAAACGGCCACTGACTTTGAGGCACGAGGAACAATGTCTAGAGAAAGGATCAACCTGTTTGTGACAGGCGGCACAGGTGTCCACAGAAGGGATAAGGCAACCAAGCCTATGGCCAATGGCAGTTTGAAACTCATCGTCTGTGAGTAACGTTTCCTTTTTACCACTCGGAATCGCGTCTAGCCATTCATGGCCGTTAGAGTTTTTTTTGCGTTTCTGAGCAGTTGAAGGTTAGTTAGATCGGGATACATACAAAGTTTTACAAACGAGCATTGAAGCATAGGGACCAGGAAGCTCTTTAGATGACAGGAAACTGGCTGCTCGGAGCCTTGGGTGATTAGAGTAAGCTACTCTTGTTTAGCTGAAGATAGAAGGGGATCGTCCAACTCGATAAGCGAGGAAATAGAATCGGCGAAGGATATTCGAGATGAAAGAAAGCACGCAATTGCCATAAGGAAGGGGGGTGAAAATCCCAGTCCACCCCGGTAAGCGGGCATAGAGGCGAGGGACCAATTGAAATCGGAAAAATTTAAGCCTAAAAGTAATTCGATAAAATGTTTAAATTTTAATTCGAAGACCTTAAGGAGAGTATTGTACTGAAAAACGGGGGAAGATTTAAATAAATGTAAGAATTTCGGTAGAAAAAGACATTTTTTGGTGAGAAAGAAGAACTGATGCTTGGGGAGATGAGGAAGATTCTTGAATGAATTGGAAAGGGACTGGATCAAATCGTCAAAAATTTTTTGACAAAAGGAAGTTGAAAAACCGATCTAAAAGACAGAGTTCAGAAAGGGAAAAAACATATTTAACCAGGCTTGTTAAATTTTTTAAAATGAAATTGAATTTGGCCAATTACTCCGGTCGACTTGAGTCATCTATGTACACTTATCTTAACCCTGTGATAAAAAAAACCGAATTGATATTATACTGGTATCCAAACAACAGTGATAAAGTTATTATTCGGAACTTTTCTTATGATTTTCAGTTTTCCCCATAACCAAATATGTAAATGGTTAATAAGAGGAAAAACCAAAATTTTATTTCCAGTTGTATTTTTTTTCCAAAATAAAAAATACGACCAATTTATTTATCGATTACGAATTCATGTAAATAATATACTTTAAATTGATAAAGACCTAAATTTCAGAGTTTTTAAACAGCTCGTTTTGAACCGATTTTTAAAAACGGCTAACAAAATATCTCATCTAGAAAAATATTACGCAAGCCTGAATATTTATTGCTCATTAGAAGGAACAAAGGTTTAAACATATATTATCGAAATCTCGAGGCTTAGGCAACATTTTTTTTGGCTAAAATATTGAGTTAGCCGTTAAAACGAGCAGTTTAACAACACTACTAAAAAAATTTTTTTTTAATTTACTCAATTCATCGAAATTGTAAAGTTTGAAAATAGTGTTATTTAAAAAAAAAAACTCAATTTCATAGAAAAATTTAGTCATATTCATGCGAAATTTTAGAGGGTTGGCTAAGATCACGATGTAGTCATTTTTTTAAAAAAAATTGGCTAAAATTGAGTTTTTTGACACATTAATTAGAATAGAAGATGTTTTATTGAATTCATGTTTTCTCCGTAATTAATTATTATTCTTATTTATTAGTATCACATAATTAATTTGTATAAATTTAAATATAAATATAATATATATTTTTTTGTTGTTGCATTAACATAACATAAGAGGAAAAAAAATATAATAAATTATTTATATATAAGGAATATAAAATTTAATTATTTTATTTTTATTTGTTATATCGTTATTTGTATCTTTAAAAAATTAATTAATTTTAATAACAAATCAGATTATAATTTTGTTTTTTTCTTTCTCTCACACGTCAATTCATTTGGCACTCTCCTCAGTATACACATTTCACAAATTTAATTTATTTTTTTTAGTTTCTTGAAAAGTGTTATGTTGATTAAAAATATGCTGCTATTATTTGAATCTTAGTTCATAAGCGTAAAAAAATTGGAGGATGGGGGGGGGCGGATGGCACCGTTGTGGATGGTTACCCTAAGAAATATTTTTCGCGGATTTTTATGTGTCTCTTTATTATAGGTCTTTGGGCTGGTTAAATGTTTTTTAAAAAATTATATTTATTTTGCAATCTTTTTAATAATTAAGATGCATTTTTTCTTTAAAAATTTTTGAATTTTTAAATAAATATTTTATAAAAATTTAAAATATAGTCATTTCTATGAAAAAGGGGATGGGATATTAAATAATGGGGTGTGTAAGGATGAAAAAGTTTGTAAGGAAGAAAGAAAGAATGAAAGAAAGGAATGAATGAAAGAAAGGAAAGAATGAAAGAAAGGAAAGAAAGAAAGGAAAGAAAGGAAAGAAAGAAAGAAAGAAAGAAAGAATGAAAGAAAGAAAGAAAGAAAGAAAGAAAGAAAGAAAGAAAGAAAGAAAGAAAGAAAGAAAGAAAGAATGAAAGAATGAAAGAAAGAAAGAAAGAAAGAAAGAAAGAAAGAAAGAAAGAAAGAAAGAAAGAAAGAAAGAAAGAAAGAAAGAAGGTTTGAAAGACTCTGCAGCCTGAAAATATAAAATTGCTAAATCAATAATATAAAATCACGTATTCGAAATTAAGGATCCTTATTGTTACATAATCCATTCAATACGATTCAAAATAAAATAATCCAAATCATTAAAAAAAAATTTTTCCGGTTCATGGGTTACTTTATATAAAAAATTAATTAATATTATAAAAAAAAAATCCAAAAATAAAAAAGTGAATGCAAAAAAAAAATGTTAAAAACGTTCAGGTACAAAATTTTTCCTAATTATATTACGTACCAATATCCCTCCCTCCTTTTATTCTAATGCCGATAGTGTCTTCAAAATTCCTTACATTTACCCCTCCCCCCTGTTATAGAAGTTCCGATTAGAGGTGAACGTGGGTCTAATTTTTTATTCAGGGCCCGTCCTCTCACAGTGGAATTAAAATAAGCCCTACGCACTCAAAATATTTTGACCGAACCCGCTCGCTCAGGAATGACAATATACGGTCTTTATTGCTATTTTAAGCCTTTTTGAATTTATTCTAGCATAGTTTTTATTTTCTTGATTTCATAATTAATATAACACAAAATAATTACAATTTATATATCAAAATTTTAGTTTAGAAAAAGAAGGTTGTGCATCTTTTTTTTTTTTTTAATAATGTTCGCATTTCCTAAGCGATTATCTATAGAAAATAACGTTCCATTAGAAGCTGAACTTGCCGGGGATGACAAAATTTTACTTATATTTACCTGCTTCCAAAATTTCAAAATATTGTAATTGTTATTCGTGTTATGAGCGATTAATCTTTTAAGTTCATCTTTACAATTTTCGTAGATGTTGCTGCTTCATCATAATAATCTAGAAATTCTCTAAATGTTTCATTTAGAATATACGGTTTTTATTATGTGTGCAGGATGAAATTAGAAAAGTTATAAATGATAGTTGGCATTGATTTATGTATAACATCTAATTTCAGTGCCGTGCCTAGACATTTGGCGACCCAAAGCAAAAATTAATTTGCCGGCCCCCTTAAAAAACACTTACCTAAGCTTATTTGATAAATTTTCGCAAGGAGAATAAAAAACATAACATTTATTAATTCTAGTATATTGAATAAGATTCTAAGAGCTTTAATTGCTGGGTTCCTCCAACTAATTACTCGCCTTATTTAGTAATATAATGAAAAATTCAATGTCATATATTTTTTTTAACATTTAATAGTCGAACCCATCTTAATTAAAATAATAACTCAATCTAGATTATAGTAATTTAAAGTACCCACCCCAAAAGGTCTATATATTGAATAACTATTGTGCAAAATTATTTATTTTAAAATAGACTTATCAGAATATCTAAAAAGTGCCTGTTAGCGATTACAACTACAAAAACTGGACCCCTACGAGAAAATAGGTTTTTTTACAAAAAAAAAAGAGAAATGTAAAAAAGACGTGAACCATTGGAACCAAATATATATCAATTTATTATCATTGGTTCATATTTATACAATCATAATTAAAAAAAATGTATAACATATTTACTCATATTTAAGTATTAAATATACATATACAAACAACATCCAAAAATCCATCAACAAAAGAACATCTGATCTTCTTCTTACATTAATCCTCCAAAAAAACCAAACTCAAAATCAAATGATCCTTTTGATTGACATTTCATATATATATTTATATATAAATACAAAACTACAACACTATGTATTGTACATGTTAGCGTCATTGTGTTATTTCCTGCAATGTGTTATTTCCTGCACAGGGTTGCCATGTCTCCCCCCATCAGTGGGAGTCTCCCACAATTTTTTAGTTTACCCACATACATCTCACTCCCACAAAACTCCCACAATTAGAAATCTTCCACAAAAATCTCCCACAATTTTTTAATTTCTCCCACAATTTTTTTTTTAGCTTATGTTTTTAATATATAAATAATAATTTTGAGAGACAGTATTTGATTATTTTTATATTTTTAAAATAAATTTTAAATATTTATTCGAAAAATATGTCTAGTTCTTTTATTTTATTTTTCCGCTAATTTTAAATTCTCCATCCAATCCAATCCATTCGACATTTTCAAAATTTGAAGTTAGAATAGTATGGGAAACTAGTGCTTTTTTTATATTTTTATTTATATATACCATGATAGTTATCTTCTAGGTGAGATTTAGATTGTTTTGAGGTTAAAGCACTAGTTTCCAATACTGATGTTGTTTTTTGGACAATAAAATGTTATAATTAAATATATAAAAAGAAAAATTATTTTCAATATAAATTGCTTATGTACTATTATATATTAAAAAATATATTATTAATATTAGAAGTAATATTTTTAAAAATTAGCAATGAAAGTGGAACTCATCTTAGAAAATATTATTATCCTAATCATCTTTAATCTAAGCTTAAAAAATCCTAAATATTATACATATTTTATATTTTTATTTATATATACCATGATAGTTATCTTCTAGGTGAGATTTAGATTGTTTTGAGGTTAAAGCATTAGTTTCCAATACTGATGTTGTTTTTTGGACAATAAAATGTTATAATTAAATATATAAAAAGAAAAATTATTTTCAATATAAACTGCTTATGTACTATTATATATTAAAAAATATATTGTTAATATTAGAAGTAATATTTTTAAAAATTAGCAATGAAAGTGGAACTCATCTTAGAAAATATTATTATCTTAATCATCTTTAATCTAAGCTGATATCCTAAGAGGCCGAATTAATGGTTAAACAAAATTATAAAATGTCATGCCAGGATTTTTATAAATATCTTAATAACGACGGTAAACGTTTAGTTCCATTATTTAAATCTCATATAAAATATAATTAACTATAACTTTGACTTCTATATTTTATAAAATCTTATTTATACATTTGCATAAAATCAAATAAATTTATTTTTTACATTGTAAAATTAATATTTTGAATATTTTGGCAAATCATAAAAATAAAGAAGCATTACAATCTCCTCAAACATGACATCATATTAAATCTTATTAATAATTATCCGATAATAGTAATATTCTTACTTTGGTATTTCTGCAGCATAATTTAGTGAGCCTTTATTAAATTATATTCTTATGATTGCAACTGCATATTAACAGCATATAGTAGATTTCCTATATGTAAAATTCCTAAATATACTTCTGCCATTTATTTTTGAAAATTATTTTCAAATAGGACAGCTTTTATTATCTATTTATTTTTTAAAGGTTTGTATTTTAAAATTCTACGATGGCGCGTATTAGGAGGAACCTGTCAACCAACATTATGCTGACTCAATTCTGTAAATACACTCTGGTTTTTGCCAAATTCACTGAGGAATTATCAGATCAGAAAGCTACCATGCAATTCATTGGTAATGCCAAATCTGCCATATTTACCATTATATATGGTTAGCTATGTCTTTGGATATTTCATATCTGGAGAAAATTTTTTTAATAGTTTTATTAAAATGACATTAATTTTGTTGAAATAGGGGAGGATCAAGGGAAATGTTTTGATATCTCCTTATTAGATGCATCTGTTAGAATTGCATATGTTTGCACATCTTTCAAATCGTCAAGAATTGACTTTCTGGATTTATATCCTAAAACATTGTTGATAGCCTTGCTCATTTTGTGTTCTACAAAGTATTCTATTCATTTATATTAGTCGTTAAATATCATGGGGAAAGATTCTACCAACATTGAGATGTTGAGTAACTCTCTGAATGTTGTACTGCATGATAGGTATTTACCATTTCCGCAACTGTAGTTGCATCTATATTATTTCTTATTTTTGAAGAATATTTTTGTTTTGAAATAGATGTTGATAGAATGCCCTGTACTGATTTATGCTTTGAAGATTTGATACCTCAAAATATCATATTCCCTTCCCCCATTTATTTTTTTACATTGTAAAATTACAATTTTTTATAAAATTTTATCTTGTTTACATTCTTTTGTATTTAAAAAAGATCGTTGGTTATTATTTTTAAACAAAATTAATATATTATAATAAATCAATATGTTTTTTTAATAATATAGTACTCTAAGAAATTTTGTGTCGTACAGTAATTACCTATTTTGAAAAATAGTTGGGTATTTTATTTTGGAAAATAGTTAACTATTTTATTTTGAAAAAGAGTTGGATATTTTATTTTGAAAAATAATTAGGCTATTTTATTTTGAAAAAGAGTTGGATATTTTATTTTGAAAAATAGTTGGCTATTTTATTTTGAAAAATAGTTGGCTATTTTATTTTGAAAAAAAGTTAGCTTTTTTATTTTAAAAAAAGTTAGCTATTTTATTTTGAAAAATAATTACCTATTTTATTTTGGAAAATAGATTAGATTTTATATTTATAAAAAATAATAAGTGGATAACTAAGTCAATTCTAAATCCCAGTCCTTTACAGGCCTTCGGCCTGCAAAAAAATTTTTTTTAGCAATTTCTCCCACAATTTTTATATTTCTCCCACAAAATACCTAATTTCTCCCACAATTTGAAAATTTTGACCTGGCAACCCTGTTCCTGCAATGTGTTATTTCCTGCAATGTGTTATTTTTTTACAATTTTGAATAATTTTTTGAGCTCGTTTTTTAAATTTAAAAATTCAGATTTTACAAGAAATATGTTCTATCATGTTTGGAATACCTACCTATCTTATGAATTATAGACTCATTTGCTGTTAACCAATTTATAATTTATATAAAAAATATATGGAAAATTTAATATAAATTATATTAAGTTTAAAAGTTCACGAAAAAAATTGTCTGAATTCCAAACATGACGGCATAGACTTCCGGTAAAAATCGGATTTTTAAATTTAAAAAAAAATGCGCTCATAAAATGTTAAAAGTTGAAAAAAATAACATATTGCCGGAAAAAACACATTTGATCGTTAACATATGCAAAAAGAAAATTCTTACTTTTTTTACAAAATTTGGCTGGTCCTAAAATTGTCTAATTCCCCCCCCCCTAAAATCTACACGAGTCTGTCTAATTTTATATCATTTCGCATTTTCATGGTTGTTTTATACATATCTTCCTTTTTCTTTGCCTATTAAAAACTTAAGACTTTTGAAGTTTGAATCTCGAATTTAGCCGATGACCAACTTTAAATAGATGAACCTTGGGCATAAAGGTTAAATAGATTGTATACATTATATACAAATTGAGATTTTTATGCTCTAGCATTTATAATGCATTAAAATTTTTTTTAATTCATTCATTCATCTTTCCATTTATTCATTCTTTATTCACTCATTTAATATTTAGTTAATAATTTTGAATATTTATGCTAACTAATCTATTCCTCTATCTTAGTTGCAAATTATTTAGAAAAAAAATATAAGCAATTATTTCTAAATTTAGTATAGTTTGATGACCGGACTATTACTCTTGGGTTGTTTAGTTTCCTGAAATATGTTAAATACTGACCAAAAGGAAAAATAAAAGTTTTTTTTTACCAAATTCTTTTGAAATAATATTCTTTCTTCAAAAAAAAATAATGATTTTAAGTTTCAAAAAAATCTTAGATTTCATTATGCAAGAAATTACAAAACTTATAGAAGGACCTTAAAAATAATATTTGGCATATTGTGGTAACTTTTATAAAATAAGTTTTTTCTGCAAAATTAAATATTTATATGTGATTGTATAATTTTGAACACAAAAATATATCATATTTTATTATATTCTATATATGTAATGTAATATCAAAGGCATAATTCTATATAAAAAATTTATTATTTTGGATATTAAGTTTTATATATTAAATATAATCACCGGATAATAAATTAAGAGTAAAAAAAATCATTTATCCCAAAAATTTATATTAAAAAAAAATATCTGTATATAAATAAATCGAAGCATTTTCATATATTTATTTGTATAATGATATAATACGAAATACAGTTTTAGTTTTATTAAAAATAATTTTTAATTTTAAATAATATATTTCTATTTTCCTTGAGTATAATTATTCAAAGTTTATTTGATTTGATTCTTAGGACGTTAGTCCAAGAGTTCATATTTCATCGAATATAAAATAGGACCGTACCTTAAATTAAACACATTATAACAAGTAATATAGTATACGTCATAGACTTTCTGCGGAGTAAATTTTGACCTGCAGATTGATTTCCGATATATGCATAAATCAAGAGAGTTTTAAGGTTTTTCTACATGTTTTTAGAATTTGGCCGGATCCCAGGGTTTTTAAAAATCTATTTCTTTAAAATTACAATATACACTGTGTCCCAATTGAACGGATACTCCTTTTTATTTTGGCAATTCTCAATTCTAAAAAATAATTCAATATATATTGATAGAGGGATAAATGATCTCAACCTTCTCGGGCAAATTTCATTAGATTCTATTCAAAAGGGTCAAAAATTATCCAGATTCAAAGTTGGACAAACAAAATTCAAACTTTCCATACCAAACTTTAATCGATAAAAACATGAAAGCATCAACTTTTAAAATTAATTTGATCCAAATGTTGTTTTTCAAAGCTGATGCTTAGAATAATGAGCCATTGGCTCGAATAGACGCTCCAAGGCGATCTCGCCATTCATTGATTGCACTATCATCAATTCCTTGATCAAAACCTCCACAAGTCGCAGCTTGAGATGGTCAACATCGCGTATGCGGATTTGTTAAATACTTTATTGAAGGACGCTATATTATATAGTAGTCGACCGGATTGTGATCAGGGTGATTAGGGCCCAAAGAGTGGGTGAGATAAAATTTGGAGTTTTTCTTGAAAGCGGATCAACAGTTTATCTAGCTCGGTGAGCTCACAATGTTCTGCTAGAATATGAAAAAATTTACTGCCCGATAATTGTTTAATAGCAGGATAAGTTCTTACCGAGTAAAATGTCACGATAGCATGCATCATTAATTTTTACCCCTGGATCGATAAAGATGATCTATGTTCAGCTAAGACTTGGTGCCCCTATTGAAACCATGACGAGTTTAGAGAAATTTGAAAGATTAGGAAGAAATCGATTGGCGGCAACTTGTTTTTCTCATTGGAACTGCGATGTATATATCCTATCATTTTAAAATTTACCTGTAAAGTTGTAAACAGCCTTTCATCGTGAATCACATGATGAACTAATCTCTAAGGTTTTTTAAGCATTTCAGCTGCAGATCTTTATGGAAAATCTCAGGTGCACTGAAGTGTGCGAAATACCAGCACTTGACAAATTGTTCTGTGGGTGTCAGGTCGGTTTTCTTGTCTCAATAGGAGCGTTTCAGCAGAATCAACATTTTCCATAGTATGAGCTGTGCTTGGTCTACTATCACCATACCGTTTTTTTCTGCTGATCCGGTAGCATCAATTTTCATAGGATTCAAGGTTGCGATAAATCAGTTTCTGCTAAGAAATCCTTTCAAAAATACTTTTGGCTCCTTAATATTTTTAATCAAAATCAAATCATTTTTGCTGAAAACCATTAAAGTCTCCCCCCCCCCCCACCCCCACAATAGCTCGTATGCCAAAAGGTGCCAGAATTATATTTTCACAATTTTTTTAGCTATTTTAACCACCCTAAATAAAAATATTAAAAGCTTAGATAATTGGATTAAATTATTATCATTTATATATTTAAATATACATCTTCCAACATCAAAATCAAATCTAACACAAAGCATCAAAAAAACATTAAATTCAAATGATAATACTTATTTTAATATTCCCAAACAACCTCCACATTCTTTCAAAAAGCTTTTGACAGATAAAAAAAAGGCCGAGCTTATTGAAAATAAAATAAACCTATGCAATGTAAATTCAGTTATCAACATAGACTGTTCAAGTGATACTATGGCCCCCAATAATGTTATAACTCTCATAGCCATGCAATCTAAACATCCTCAAGATTTTTTTTTTCACAAATCATCCTTCCACTATCTACGCATTTTTTAAGATTGAGGGAAAGCCCGTCCCATTCCACTAACCGAGATGGAAATATTGGAAAAGACATTCAAAAAATATTCTTCAGGAGGCATCGATGGCTTTCGAGCCATTTATCTCCAAGATATAATTAAACCAACTAAACCCCTATATCAAAACATACTTACACAATTCACCATTTTGCTTAATCATATCTTTCATAATAATATACCTAATCTCATTCAGCCCATCATTTTGGAGCCCGCTTAATATCCTTAAATATAATCAATGGGGACATCTGGCCTATTGCAATAGGGTCACTCTTCCGGCGAATCATTTCCAAAATAATTAGCTCCCGTATAAAGTCTAACCTATCCAATCTACTACAACCAAACCAGCTTGGTTTTAATGTTCCTGGAGGATGTGAGGCTGCATCCCACTAGACACGTGTCATCCCCCATAATACACATGATCAATGCATTCTCAAAATCGACCTACATATTGCTTTCAACTCACTTAGGAGGGAACATTTTATACCTTCTTTTTGTAAACTTTCCCAGATTATACAACATACATCGCTGCATGTTACAATCAACCCACCTTTTTAAAATTTAATGATTCTATTATTCTCTCTAAACTAGGCATCCAACAAGGAGATACTTTAGTTCCGGTATTATTTTGCCAAGGCATCCAATTAATTATAAAAGAGATCTCTTTCAATTGTGATCTTAAATTAAATGTATGGTACCTGGACGATGGCACACTAGCAGGCCCTTATAACGAAATCATAAACATTCCATCAATTATAAATCACTTAGCTCCTATTACAGGACTTTCACTAAACCCTCATAAGTGTGAATTTTATTCCCCTTCTGAATCAGACTGCCCACCCGAAAATTTTATTTTAGTGGACAAAGCCAACTTTACCCATTTAGGTTCACCTATTGGAGGGGAAAACGCTATATTTCATTTTAGAGATGTCCTTGCTAAATTTAATAGAATGAAAAATATTCTAAAATATTTACCTGCTCACCAGGCTTTCTATTTACTGGAAATTTTTTTATTCATTCCAAAAATTTTACTCGCCTTTCGTTCATTTACAATTTTCACATCCCCTGAGGTATTATTGGACCTCGAAGTCCACTTAAAAAATTCTCGAATCCATATTAAATATCAAATTTTCATCATCCTCCTGGATGCAAGGGGCTCTTCCACCAAAGCTAGGCGATATAGGCATACAATCCCCCATATCCCTAAGCATTTTAGCTTTTCTATCCTCAGTGGCTAAATTTCGACACACACTGAGAGACTTGTATATCGACCCACATCGAACGGCAGCACTAGAGCTCTGGAGCAAAAATGCCCCAAATCTCATATCCAGATTCACTAAAGCAAAGAGACTGGAACTTTCCATTGATACAGCATTGCGTTTATTACTTACTTCAAAGCTGTTCAAAGAAAATCTCCATCGCTCTTTCTCCACCAAAACCCTAACCCAATTATACATAATGACAATAATATCCAGATCCAATAATTCCAACATCACCCATATGCCATCTAGGATATGAATGGTTAGAAGCTGTACCTAGTTCTAATCTAGGCTTGTTATTAACCAACGAAGAACTCAGAATAGCCATAGGCCTTCGCTTATGATGTGAAATCGTAACACCTCCATCATGCGTTTTATGTGAAACCCACATCGATAGTCTTGGACACTACCCCCTTCACTGTCGTTTCTCAAAAGGCAGATTACCCAGACATCATGCTATCAATTCAATCATCAACAGAACCTTGAAATCCTTAAATATTCCCTCCACCCTGGAACCATCCGGCCTCAGCCCCGACAATCAAACCAGACCAGATGGTATGACGCTAGTCCCTTAGAACCAAGGTCTACCTCTCACCTGGGATTATACTTGTGTGGATCGTTTTAACAGATCTTTTTCTTCCAACTCTATCACGAAAGCCGAAAACACAAAAACAAACAAATATAGCAACCTTAATAATGTTTTGTTTGTTCCGGTAGTCTCAGATACCTGTGGATCATTTGGAACCCAAGCCCAATTATTCAAAACAATAGGGCAAAGGTTACGCTTAATCACAATGACCCAAAAGAAGGCTTCTACCTTCGACAGATATTATCAACTGAAATCTGCCGGTCTAATTGCATATCCATACATGGGTCTATAAGCCCCGTTGATCATACCTAATTAAATGTTTAAATATTATTTTATTTAATATAGTTTTTATATAAATTTTATTTTACAAATAGTTTACATGTTATTTTAAATATATATAATTTTTAAAAAATAAAAGAAATGAGAAAGATTTTGTTTTATTATCGCCTGCTTAAATAGAAACGATCATATTTTTTTTAGAGCAAGTAATAATGTATGCAGTTCACAAAAAAAATAATTTTTTATCATTAAAGATGTTGGAAAGTTCGAATTATGCTTGTCCAATTTTGGAATGTCAATCTCTTTGGACCCTTTTAATAGAATTTGATGAAATTTGCAAAATGCATTGATAATATATCCCACTGTCTCAATCTATGTCGCTAGAATAAAAAGGGTGACAGCTCAATTTAGACACAGTGTATTTGCCATATTGGGAATCTATGGGAATTCAGAATCTCTAAAGTTTTGAATCATTCGAGCCATTTTTAAGTTTTTAAAAATTTGATTTGGCGGGAAATGTGTTCCATCATGTAAAGAGTTTTCCACAATATGAGTTCCAAACAATTTTGCCACGACGATTATTTTTTAATGATATTTTTCATATGAATTAAAAAAATAAAAAAAAATTGTGAATATTCTGATAATTCATAGAGTAGGTGCTCTACACATGCTGGAGAATGCATTTCCGGTTAAATCAGATCTTTAAAATGTTTAAAATCGCCCCTGAGTTATTAAACTAAAAGAGCTCCTTCCGAATCCCCCATGTAAATTAGGTGCTTGTTAAAACCGGTTCTAACTAGAGTTTTCCAGAAGTTAAATTTGATTTTTATCAGTTCTAGGCGTTCTAGCCTCAGGTTGCAAACTCTGATGAATAAGCTTCCTTTGTTCTCTTTGGATATAATGATATATAATATTATATTATATACTCTTTAATTTGAAATACCTTCAATTAAACTAAGTCGAGAGGCTTTGGTTAATAATCGATGGATTTTACCAAGGTTTGCAACATTTGTTTTATTTGAGATATTTCGGTATTTAAATGCGTTTCCAAGTCAGTGATTCGTCTTAATATAATAGAAATAGAAATTTAAATTCAATATTATACCTAAATTGGAGAGTATTCATATTAAAAATATGGGTTTAGAAAGTGTACATAACATGCATAGTAGACAATTAGTGTTGTTAAACGACTCGATTTAAATCGATTCAAAAAATACGGGCTAGAAAAATATTACCCAAGTCTCGAGATTTTGCTAATAGATGTCTAAACCTTTGTGCCATCTATGAGCAAAATCTCCGGGCTTGGGAAATACTTTTCTGGAATTGATTTTCCCTTAATTTTTTTCTATTCTATTTTTATTTTAGAAATTTAATTTAAAAAAAAACAATAAATTTTTATATCGGATGCATCAGGCTAGGCTGGATTTAAAAAAACACACATTTTTTAAACCCGGATCGGTTTATATGATAACTTTGCGGCCCGGCCCGGATTTTCAATTTTTTCTTTTAAAATCATGCTCTGGTCGGGCTCTGTAGATCTCTGATATATTTATAATATATCAAATTAATATCATTTGGTCAATGTGGACCATAAAATGATGGTTATAGCTGACTCTCATATGCGAAGACATTTAAATCGTTAATATATATATGTATTTTACAAACTAGCTAGCTTACAAAATGAGTTAGTTTACTAACTATTTAGCTAGGGAGCTAATTTTGGTTTTAGAAATTTTTTCAAGATTTTGGGAATATTTGATAATTTTTAAAATTTTTTGTTCTCTTTTATTCATTTTTGAGAATTTTATCAATTTTTTTTTATAAAATCTTAACCCGGGGTTTTCCAATATTTTTGCGTACTTTTTTATTCTCTCCATCTATTTTTGATAACTTTTTTCGAAACTCAATTTTTCTCTCATTTCAAATTAATTTCGAGTTTTTCCCACCATTTATTTAAAAAAAAATTTTATTCTCATTTTTCTTAACTTTCCATTACTTTTATATTTGTTTTCAATTCATTTTTTTAATAGTATTTTATAATTTCTTTAGTTTAATTTTCTTTGCATTTTCCTAATTATTTGCCTTAGTAAGTATTTACTGATTATTTTTTTTAGTCCGATATAACCAAATTTTATAAATCATTTTCTTTATAATTATTTTCCTCCCTTTTTGCTTGATATAAACCGCTCTCACTTCTTACTACAATGATTTTCCAATGATTTTTCATATTTTTGAAAATTATAATTGAACTTTATGTTTTAATTTTCTATACGTTAACCTTCCATTCATAGTTATCACGAATTTAAGGTAATATATAAAAATACAGTCAGTAATATTTTGTATAGTTCGCCGCAAATTCTAGCTAATTGTGAATGCAGGGTCCCTCATTCGCTGTTAGCACCGAATTGCCATGTAGAATGTAAAAATATAGCGTATTTTGTATAATTGGCCGCGAAATTCGCGCTAACAAAGAATGAGAGGGGTAATGCGACATACTAGAAAAATTACTCGCACCTCTGTTAGCATTATACATTTATCGGTAAGGGATTCAATACTAAATAGTTATTTTCTCATAAACACATTTTTAGAAAGGCCAGCTTTTTACTCGCATTCCTTTTAAATTTTAACTCCTCCCAAAGGTTTGTAGAATAATGATTTACCTTCAAATTCTCACATTGACTTTACAATTTCGCGCCTTTTATTTTGTTTAAAATTATTACCTTGTGGGAGTTTGTAAGATAGCTAAGCCACAAAAAAAATTATATAATATGAACCTAACCGTGAAAGGTGGTCTATTTTATCGTCCACAATCGCTATAAAATCTTCCGCAAGTTTATAAGATGTTTTATCGGACATTTTGGGTGTCAACGTATCATCTAGGATTTCTTGGTTCGCGTTGAACAAAGTTTTTGTGGAAGATAAGTGCGAATCGTTTATAGTGTACCTATTAAGGTACATGCTGTTTGAGTAGGAGGGGTGACGTACTTTGACGAGAGGGGCTACAGGGTCCTCCGCGTACTTGGGCCGACCCTTGGCTCCGAGAAACGGAAAGGAATAGGATTTAATAAGCTTGCAACTATCTAATTTATATCTAGTGAAGCATTTATTATAATTATTCAGAGATTTGTTATTTAATTTTAAATTAAGTTTCTTGAACCTTTTTATTAAATTAGCTGTAACTAGCGATGTTAAACGGCTCGTTTTAAGCAAATTTTTAAAAACGGCTAACTCAATATTTCATCCAGAAAAATATTACGCAAGTCTGAAGATTTTGCTCATAGAAGGAATAAAGGTCTATACATATATTATAGAAATCTAGAAGCTTAGGCAATAAGTTAGCCGTTTTAAAAAATAGGCTCAAAATGAGCCGTATAACAACACTAGTTGTAGCATGTCGTCTTCTGCATAATTTAACTATCATTCTTAATAGCTTAATTAATGTCATTTTTTTAAAAAAAAAAAAAATTAGTATATTTGTTATATAAAATATGGCAAATTTTTCTGGAATTCTTGAGGATTATAAATCACTCAATTTTAAACCATTTATGTTAAATTTTTTTTTAAAAAAATATGATTTTAATGAAAATTGTTTTTATTTCGCAATGATTACTTTATAAATTCGAAAAAAATTTAAAGCTATTAACTCTCTTAAATGTATGTGTATATCGATATTTATGTTAATTTAAAAAAAATATATATATACAAAAAATTCATAGCCCATGTGAAACTCATAAAGCAGGTACTCTGCAGTAAAGTCAAGCAGGGCTCGTTGAATATTTAAAATAATCCAATAGAGATTTAAAATCAATATTTCAAGTTTGTGATTAGTGTTGTTAATTAAATGGCTAGATATAGCCAATTTTAAATAAGATGATAGCTACTCGAGATTTTGGATGTCCAAGCCTTTCTGCCATCTATGAGCGAAATCTCGAATCTTGCATTATTTTTTGGCTAAAATATTGGATTAAGCGTTTCTAAAATTTGGGCCGCTTAACAACGCCATTTGAGATTTCGCCCCTATAAGCTTTTCAAAAACTTTGACCGCGTCCGGAAGTGTGTATTAAAAGAATTAGCGGGTTTCGGGTGGCCTATGACGGATTTTTTTTTTACTTGGGAATATATTTCCGGTAAAATTATATTGTATGAATTTAAAAATGGTCCACGAAAAATAATTTTTTAAAAATTTGAGAAATTTCAAATCATCAAGTATTCCGAATAAAACTAATGGCATTGTATTTTTTCTTTTTTAAAATAATAGTAATAAGGTAAATACTTTTTGTTTGATTTGAAAGGTGACATTTTGAAATACATGCTTTTGCGTCCTAAACCTTTTAATATCGATAAAAGGAAATATAACACTTTAATTAAATATATATTATTTGGACACCTAGCGGTGATAATTAATATACCATATTAAAATTAAGGATTTCGGTTAAAATGTGAGATAAGTTATGATACCTTTATGGGCGACATCGTAATTGTCGAAAGTGAGCGTTTTGGTCAGATCCGTAAGGCTGTGTTTGAGATGAGAAAAGGCATCTTTTTTAAAAATAATTTACATCCATATAAAAATAATATATATGGCAGAGATATGATGATTGGATGAATCTGAAAATCGATATATTTCAACTTCATAGTGGAGATGGACACTGGGCTTATGAAGAATGGGTGTGTTGTAGTTGTTCAAAATGGCAATTAAATAATTTAAATAACAGCATATTATAAGGAATGTCAATCAATTTGGATTATGAATTTTGTTAAGGTTTATTAGAGATTTATGCTGATAAATGTGTTAATCGAGATTTGATTTATTTGATATCATTTAAATTTAATCGAAAAATTAGGCTCATTTTAGGTCCGAAGCGACCATGTTAAGTAGTTTTCTTTAGCTGGGGTCTAGATTTCTGAATTCATTATATTTTATAATTCGTTCCAGGACGGGCTCGGGACTTAATAAGTTTTTCTATTTAGCAATTATAAAAAATATTACTAATTTATAATAGTTATATTTTTAGTAAAACAATATTGTAATGTTAAATCTCTTAAAATATCCTTGTCCTAATATCAAAACCCCAGAAAATAATAATAATGAATAATCTTATTGATCAAAAAACAAAATACGCACGTGACTATTTTCGATCAATCGAAAATTGACTTCTTGATTGACGTTTGATTAAATAATATTAATCATACATACTTTAAACCTATGACAGTTATAATATATATATATATAGCATTATAACTTGCAAAACTATAAATGATAATAATTAATAAACAAATAATATTACCGTTAAATACATTGGACAAGGAGCCGTGTCTATTCGCCTCGTCTTTATTATCGACATCAGTTTGAGCGTGAGGTGATAGAAAACCAACGGAAGGTGTGGGACGAATTCGGCACGACGAGCTTAATAAACTCCTATATTTTTGGAGGGGACACGAATTTAGACTATAGGACTGGACAGGCGATTTTACTATTACGATGGACGGGGGCCTAGATTTTGCGTAAGTGTGTGAGTGGGAGAGGGTAGCCGTATGATTACTCGATCTCTCAAGTCCCTCGTTGTTCCTTTCAAAGGTATTAAGGTCTTGCGGAATCGGGTTATCATCCTGTAAGATATATTTCGGTTTGCCGTAATCAAACTTTTTATTTTCCAAGATTACTGACTCTGGGGAATCGAACAAAAACTTAGAGGCGTTAGCTGGAGAAAACATGGGAGGCGTGAGCCTTTCATAGGCGTAGGTTTTGTCGCGAACTCGTGCGGAAGAATTATCCATTTCGATACTGCTGTTGCTGTCGAAGTCATGGCTAGACAAATCATTTACCAAAGTTCGGCCTATAATGTTCGTCCTCCCGCCGCTTTTATCAAGTTCATTTATGAGTGAGTTTTCATGACCGAATCTTTATTTTTTTTAAAATATAAAATATATATTGTATAATCTAAAAAACAACAAATAATTTTTGATCGTTAAGAAAAAAAAATGGCGGAATAGAAAGAACGAAATTAAAAAATCTAAAGGTGAAACCTTTGTTCGGAAGAAGACTTCCTAGTTGTGCGATGAAAAACTTCCCCACCAAACCTTCTGTTTCGCAATCGAAAGGGTCTGAGCATTGTAAGAAGAAATTTATCACCCTTATTCTCCATTCCATCCTTTGCGGTAGAGTCGGCAAACATTTCGGTAGGGTCACCGTTATCGGGCGAAATGGAAGAGATTTGATTGGTTAGTTTAAGCGGATCCAAGGCTACGCTTAACTGGAGAGCTATTTGTGTGGTGAAAATAAAATACTTTTTTTTTAAAAGCATCAAAAAATCCCTAAAAAGAGTGTAGTTTTTATAAATCATATAGTAACTAACAACATAAGTTGCGAATAATAAGGGATAAAGCAAATTAAGGGAGATAGACTGGTTCAAATAAAAATTAACATTCCTTTAAACAAACCGGAAGTATGATTTAGTAAGGGTTCATTAGTTGATCTTCTATCGCCATTGGAATTACGCGTGATACGATGATCGTCCGATTTTGGCAGAAAATGTTGTATGATCTTGTTCAGGCTAAGCTTGGCTTTGCGATGGGAAGTTTTAGAAGTAAAAGTTTTATCGTTTTTGCTGGGATAAAATACAAAAGTTGATTTGATTTTGAAGTGGGAAAAAATATGTTTTTAAAAAAGTGATAAACTTCTCGAAGAACTAAGCCAGTGATGCTAACCCCCTCCCCCCCTTACAAATAATGTCAAAAATATAAAATGATTCAAAGACTAAAGAAAGGAGGGGGGGGCAGAACTAAATAGCAGGTGTTTCGCTCTTTTGCGATAAAATTTTTAAAATATTTTAGAGGATAAAACTAAGTATATCATTGGTCTACTCTGGGCGCTATTTAGGGTTAAGTAAAACTAGTTCTCATTACTATTTACCAACCTTGGGTAAAATGGTAAGCTCTTCGGGATGACAAATATCAAATTTAACATATAAAAAAAGATTTTTTAAAAATTTTTATTGTTATAATTAGCACATTTTTATTTAAAAATTAATCTTCACAATATGTGTACCAGTAAAATGGATCATTCCCTACCACAACTTGAATGTGAGGACATTTCGTAAGCTTTATTCAGTATTTGCGTTTATTTATTTGGATATATAATCTTTGTAATTTTATCGTTTTTAGAGTTTGATAATTTTTTCATATGCAATTGAATGAACTTTTATTTGCCATTTTACCCTCTGACGTTTAGCTCCAATGACTATGAAGACTATTCTAGATGAACCAGAAATTTGAGAACAGGTTATTTTTAAAAATAAGGAGGTCTCGTTACTAAATGAACATACCGTTAGGTAGTATATATATATGGAAATGTATCTTTTGACTCAATTTAAAACAATTAGTTCTAACAGTTTGTCTTTTTACTCCACCCACCGGATAGCACTGAACTCCGTTACCCTTGAGATATCCCTCACATAGTGTTGTTAATTTTCTTGATCGTAAAATTTACGACCCAATTTTGTGGTCAGAGCAGGTTTAATCGATTTTTAGACCCAAACCCCGGGCCTGGGTTTTACATAACCAACCATTTAACAACACTACCTTCACATATATCTCTTGATATTTCATGAAATGATTGATTAATCGTTTCCACCGCTTAGTTTTAAGACTCGGATTTTGACTAATACAATATTCCTTTTCATAAATATACTATTCAAATCAGGATATTTTTTTTTAAATACATATATATAGTTTAATATTTTATTACCCCGTTAATTTTTCTATGTCATAAAGCGAGAAACATTTGGCATGCCTGATGGAGGGCGACAGCTGTTTGAATTCATCCAATCTTTTTTTAATTTTGGAATCAAACAGACCATTTTTAACTTTAATTTTGACGACATCGGTATTTATCAAGGGTTCAGAGTCGCCCCTTTCGGTAATCAATTTTGGAGAACTGCCAGAGAAAAGTACTGACGGGGATGGGATGCAAGCAAAAGTAGTTGTGCTTTCTGGGAAAGGAGGTATCTGAGATTCTGGACTATTAACGTATGCTGGATTAGGTAGTGACATCCTATCTTTCCGATATCTGGCATAGGATGGATTGGAGAAATTTGAGTCTTCCTGTTTTAAGAAAAATAATATTTGCTTTTTATATACTATATAAATAACTTATAAAAATAAAATATTAATTCTTTAATAACAAAATGTTGGTTTTGAAATGATTTGGTCTGAAATATTTATAATATATATATATACAACTATAAGCTAAAGTTTTATGTATAATATTTCTAAAGTAACTGTCTCATAAACTGACTGTATATATAAGATGTATATCAACGAAATGTCTTACGTCTCTCAAGTTGAAAGTCAATTCCAAATTTTGTATGAAATGGGGAGCGAATTCGGGGTACATTTCCAGTACATCTAACAAATCCTCCCTGTGAATCCTGTGTAAATCGCAATAGGTTAACGCTCGGACATTGAAGTTAGATTTTCCGATGGAAGAAAAAATGCAAGGATTTTCGCCGAAAATATCGTCCTTCCCTTAATAAAATTCATTATTTTTTTAAAAAATAAATAAAATATAATAGAGGTCTGCAATTGGCAGATTTTAAACCGCTCCCGTCCATTTAAAAAAAAAATATAAACAGCTAACTCGTCCGTGCGCCATTTATCTAAAAAAATTGTATTTTCTTTAACCAGCCCCGTTCAATTTTTAGAAATTATTTTATTGATTTGGGCTCTTTATTTATTTTTATTTTAATAAATTTATTTTTAACTTATAAAAATATGCAATAAAAATGATTTTTTAAAATAAATAGTAGGGCTGTTCTATTCATTTCAAACAGAAAAAAAGATATCTCAAATTCGCCAGGCCATTATTTAAATATTTATCTGCATTGTAGACCTCTGGATCAAATATTATGTCGCGTAATAGAGATGAAATAATATTTCATATTAGTTAAATTCTATATATTTAAAATTAACTTTAAAAAAAAATAAGGAGATCTTTGTTGAAGAAAACCTCAAATAAGCGTCATTTTTTTTTTAAAAAAAAGGCTTATAATAAGATTTTATTTAAAAAATATATAAACAACCTATCGAGATTTGGTTATAAGTGGGCTAAAATTTTGTGCCATCTAATATCTTGAGGTTTAGGTTATTCTTTTTTTTGGCTAAATTCTTCTATCATCTAAAATATTTTAGCTAGGTAATCTTTTTATAGCTAAATTCTTCTATCATCTAAATATTGAGACTTAGGTTAATCTTTTTTTTCGGCTAAATTCTTCTAACATCTAAAATATTTGTAGATAATTCTTTTTTTCGGCTAAATTAATCTATTTGAGGCTTAAGTTATTCTTTTTTTGGCTAAATTCTTCTATCATCTAAAATATTTGAGGCTTAGGTAATTCTTTTTTTTGGCTAAAATCTTTTCAGCTATTTTTGTTTTAGAAAAAAACATTTAATCCATAGCGCATAATTTCTTTGAATGCAAGATAAATCCAGGTATTTTTGGCAACACTAATGGAAACGAGATCAAATTATGCACTTATTTTCGCTACTCAATAAGCGTGGCTCATGATATAACTTATAAATATAATTCTTATTCAATGTAAAAAAACTAAGAAGCTCTTATATCTCAATTATATAATTGTTTGGAAGAGAATGGCTTACATAAATCTCATTCCAAAGACGAATGCTAACAAAGGATAAACACAATTCCTCTAAGACTTGGGGAACTAGATTTAAAAAGAATTCCCGTTTTTCTCGAGGATTAATCTACGCTTTATATTTTATTTTATTTTATACAATCGCGGAAATATTATCTCAAAATACCTTCAGAATAAAATGTCATGGTTTTAATTATTAACTTAATATGGCCATAACTTCCTCGTCTTTCAGGATTTCGATAGAACCCTTGGCTATGAAATACAAGTTCATGAGCACGTCTCCCTTGTGAACTAGAATATCGCCAGGCGGCGCATGCGTAGTTCTAGTTAATTAATTTTTAATAAAAAAAATATATAAAACATCAAAGTAGATCAATAATATCAGAGACCTGCTGACTCGGACCTCCCGGGCATATTTAAAAATAAGGGGGCGGGCTTAAAAATACAAAATTAGGACCGGGGCTAAAAAAAAATTTTTTAAAAAAAAATGCCCAAGTTGGGCCGTTTATATGGTACCTCTGCAGATCTCCGAATAATACCAGAGGCCTAATGATTCACATTGTTTCCCGCTTACCCGAATAAAATTTCTGGGGTAATAGGATTAGAAAGGTTAAAGCAGGAAACTATAAAAAAAAAACATAAGCTTAAAAACTTGAATCGCAAAGATAGGGCTCTTAAGCAACCGGGACTCGCTTTGGAAAACGCTTTGCAGTTGCTGAAGAGATTTCGATTTAAATGTAAACATATATCGGCTTGTAAACATTCGGGAAATCCTTTTAATACCTGTTAGAAAAAAATAAATGTTATTGTATACATTTTGAATAATTAATTTGTTAAGATAATAAAATTAACAAAAGAGAATATAAACTTAAACTTAAAAAATTTAACTTATTCCCAGTTTTTTAATTTTCTTTTCTTCCCTTTCATCATTCCCAGAGAAAGAAAGAAAGAAAGAAAGAAAGAAAGAAAGAAAGAAAGAAAGAAAGATAGAAAGAAAGAAAGAAAGAAAGAAAGAAAGAAAGAAAGAAAGAAAGAAAGAAAGAAAGAAAGAAAGAAAGAAAGAGAAGGAAGGAAGGAAGGAAGGAAGGAAGGAAGGAAGGAAGGAAGGAAGGAAGGAAGGAAGGAAGGAAGGAAGGAAGGAAGGAAGGAAGGAAGGAAGGAAGGAAGGAAGGAAGGAAGGAAGGAAGGAAGGAAGGAAGGAAGGAAGGAAGGAAGGAAGGAAGGAAGGAAGGAAGGAAGGAAGGAAGGAAGGAAGGAAGGAAGGAAGGAAGGAAGGAAGGAAGGAAGGAAATTGAAAATTAACGATTTTATTTCAAAGAAGAAAAAAAAATAAATATTTTTATACAGAATTCATATCAATGCCATTGGTATAAGACCAAGCGTGTTGGAAATATTCTTCGACTCTGTGCTTTAAAGGATCCGGGATTTTGTGAAACTTTATGAATTCTCGAACTTTCATCATTTGGGCGTGGTATCTGGCCGTGCCAGAATAGAGTCTTTGTATGATAGCGGATACGTTACCGAAAACGCTCGCATACATTAATGCTAAAAATAAATTGGATATACATCATTTACGTCTAATAACCCTTTTATTAAAGCAACTTTCCCAAGACCTATTTAAAAAAAACCATGATGATTAGTTTTGATCGGTTTAAACGGGGACCCTTCGTCATATATAATTTATTAATTTTTTTTTTGTAGCAGAAAGGAAAGATCGAAAAACCCAAATGTAGCCACGGGAAAAAGGGAGGGGTGGAGGTGAGAAGAAATATTTAAAAAAAAAATTTTATTTTCTAAAATAAAATAGTTTTAGGATGAATGACTTAATCGGAATATATTTAACAAATGTAAAAATGGTATATAGGGCATTAAATATTTTTAAAATATATATATATATATAAATTTAAATATTCATTTTACATCCAATCAGCATGACGCATATGGAAAACACTTTTTCGGTGTTGGTGTTCGGTGATACGTTCCCGAAACCTACGCTGGTTAAGGAGCTGAACGTAAAGTAAAGCGCGGTTATATAACGCGATTTTAAAGATGGCCCGCCCTGGGTTGTGTTGACGTAATACTGATTTTTGATATTTAAAAAAAAATATATATAATGAATTTATATAACGAAATATATATAATTTAAAAAAATATCTTTAAAAAGGTATTATTGATCTAAATTTTCCTTAAAGTTCAAGTTGGAATAAAAGATTGATCATTCTAGTCAATAATAATAATAATAATAGGTGTAAAATATACATTTAAGTCCCGCAACAAATGGTTAATGGTATATAAGATAGAAGGTTATTGATTTTTTTTAAGTGTCTTTTTTTTTAAATAGGGGAGACAGGAGTAAAACGATTGGTAATTTGCATTTTTATACATGAATATTTTAAAACAGAAGGAATATGTAACCCAATCCCTTTCATATAAAATAAATAGAAATGTAGTTCTCTACCTATAATATTGTAGGAGCTATGATTAACTATGCCAACTGTGCCATCATCGCCATAAAGTGGGGTTAAAAATAAATTTTGAACATGAACTTTAATGTTTATATTGAGTGCAAAAATATTAGCAATTGATATCTTTTAAGAAGTTATATAATAAAAACTAATCAATATTAATAAGGGAATGTAAATAAATTATCAAAAATTGCACATTTTTTGAGTGTACCCATACTAGGCACATAGTGAATTTCAATTATTCTTAACCTTTTCGATTATCTTTAACATTTTTATTACACACATATATATATATAACACATAAATTATTGATTAATGTTACTCTTGGCTCAAAAATATCTTTTTAATATGTATTAGATGATAGCGTGGCTTCACTTAAAAGTTATAGGTTTCAGATAAATCTTATTTTATTAAGACCTTACGGCACATTTATACAAAATTGAAAATCATGATGATAAATATTTTTTTTTTTAAAAAAACAAATTATACTAGAAGGTTAAAATTTTATAATTTTTGAGTAAAAAATGGGTTTTTTTTTAGCAAAATATGACAAACCAGAAAGATTTACCAAATGATGAACATAAGATAAGAAATATATAAAAATACATCTTCATACCAAATTTATAGTTTTTATGCTCAAGGGTAGTGCTGTTAAACGGCTCGATTTAAACCGATTTTAAAAAACGAATATTGTCTAAGCTCGAGATTTCGTTAATAGATGTCCAAACCTTTGTGCCACCTAAGAAGCAAAATTTTAAGGCTTGCATAATATTTTTTCCTAATAAAATATTGAGTTAGCCATCTTTAAAAATCGGCTCAAAATGAGTCGTTTAACAAACACTACTCAAGGGTTAAGAATTTATTCGCGTTAACATTTTCACCCCCATCAATCGCGTTACCCCGATCTACCTTATTAGATACCGCCGCAAATTATATTTATACACAAAAATTTATCGTTGTCTTTGAATAGCCTGTTTGACTCAGAAGCTAGAGACCTTAGGAGATGAATCCCTATATGGGTATCTAATCCAGGTCAGTGTTTATTAAATTTTCTTTTGGCAAGGCATATATAATATAATTATGGAAATTTATATAAATATAAATATATTTGAAAAGACTTTGAATTGAAATTAACCTGATGCGTTTGTCTGGATAATTCATCTAGCCATCCTATTTTGGGTTCAGATAAAAACGGTCTTTCCGCGTGACCAATAGCGTACCATATACACGCCAACCAATGAGCTTAAAAAGCATAATTTAAGTTTCATTAACTCATATTTTTTTTTATCTACATATATTTCATTTATATTAGAGAGCCTCTTAAAAAAGGGAACTAGATTATCGGTGAAAACGAAATTGAACATATCCTATGAAATTAAGAATCGGAGCTTCTAATTACCAATCAGAGCGAAGGTAGCCATGAGCAATAAAAGAACAGCTGTGCCATATTCGGAATATCGGTCCAGCTTTCGAGCCACTCTCACGAGCCTCAATAATCTGGCAGTTTTGAGCAATCCGATTAATGTGGTCGTCTATATTTGACAGACATGTAATCATCCATTTATATATATATATTTTAAAAAAAATAAATTAAAATAGAAATTTTAAAATTAACTCGCTTATTATTTTTGGAACCGGAAGGAAATACAATAACTATAGTTGGTTCTTTGTTCTTAGCTGGGGGTTATAGCTTGCAAAAAATGGTGGTAAGACCTAGCTCCTCCCCAAAAATTATGACTACCGACTGGGGAGGGTGGGGGGTTTAAATATAGCTCAATTTTGAAGTAAGTAAAACCTATAATGTCAAATTATCATTTTAAAAATAATATATTATCACCCTATATATATACATTATCATTTATAATTGAATAAAAAGAAGGAAATTTTATTATTGATTTGATTTTGCCAATACAAATGTGAAGGCCTCACTTTCCGTTGAATGTGTAATAGTGTGCACAAATTGAACGACGCTGCGTTGAAAAAACGTAAGCGTAGCTATGTTTAAATTGAAGCGTTATTATATTTTTTCAATATGAAACGTCTAAATTCTTGACAAAAAAAAGGGCTTGCCCTATATATATAATTAGCAAATCTTTTTGTAATATAATTCTATATGCTAAAAATATTATTGTATCATTTAATATAATTATTTTACTTTTTAGAAGATGGTGTACCCATGCCTATCACTTCAAAATTTAAAAACGTTTCAAAAAACGCTAGATATTTTGTTTTTCAATAAATAATTTAAAACGAAAATGTTTCCAATTTAAACAAATGCATTATTTGCGTTTTGAAATGTTGTGTTGAAACATTCAATTTGTGCGCACTATAAGTAAGTCCTGACATTTTTTTACATTGAAAAAATTTTTTTATTATGATTTTCTATTAATATATTTAAAATTATCCCTTACTTTAATCTTTAATGAATTATTTATGAACAATTTTATTCCTTTGTGAATGCAATTTTTTAAAGTATTTCCTGATTTTTTTATTCATTATATCTAAAAGAAAATAATTACAAATTGTTTTATGCCATTTTTGATCCAAAATATAACTGTTATAATAATAAAAAAAAACTTTATTAAAATTAGTATCTCTTTTATCCCACAAAAGTAGTGTTGTTAAACGGCTCGTTTTGAGTCGATTTTTAAAAACGGCTAACTCAATATTTTCGCCAGAAAAATATTGCCTAGGCCTCGAAATTTCGTTAATAGATGTCCAAACCTTTGTATCATCTATGAGCAAAATCTTTAGGCTTGCATAATATTTTTTCTGAATAAAATATTGAGATATCCGTTTTAAAATCGGTTCAAATCGAGCCGTTTAACAACACTACCCCAAAAGTTATAGATTGATGCATCTCATCTTTTCATCCTATAATAACCATGACTATTAAACAACCTAATCTATACAAGCAACTGCACATAGATATATATATATATAACATGTTATTAATAAAATAGGATACTACCTCATATAAATAATATTTATTACCTATACACTTTAAATTTTATAGTCATTGTAAAGTATAAGTAAGATACCAAATTTGAGATTTAAAATAAAACGAGCAATAAAAACAAAATTAGCACCTCTTCAAGGTATGTAGGATAGTGTAGTGTCATAAATAATGCTAATGAAATTATAATGATTCTTTAAATTTGTCCGATTAAATATCCTTAAAATAAGCTAAATTTAAATAAAAAATTATGGGCCCAAGCCCATGAAAGAATTGTTTTTAAACCCCAAGCCTGCAAGAAAATATGCTATGTCTCTGATTCCAATTCTATTATAAAGTAAAATTTATCTAATTTGAGATCTGATAACTGCGGCATCCTTAATTTGACCAAAATTATGAGTCCCAATCAAATCATAACTACTATAGAAAGTAAAAGTATTGTTAAATTGGGCTAATTGTCTAAGTCGGGAAAAATCTTGGTCCTATGCCAAAATTAGACAGGTTTTTACTGTATTATAAAATTTAATTGAAACAGCCATCTTATAAAGAAAGTAAGAAAGAAAGAAAGAAAGAAAGAAAGAAAGAAAGAAAGAAAGAAAGAAAGAAAGAAAGAAAGAAAGAAAGAAAGAAAGAAAGAAAGAAAGAAAGAAAGAAAGAAAGAAAGGAAAGGAAAGAAAGTGTAAAATTTGCGACACTAAAATGCACTCAATCTAAAATTAATTTGCGATAATATAATAATGAAAATTCTCATTCTTAAAAGTTTTAGTTTTTTTTGTGCTATATACTTCGTCAGTTTGAGAGCCAAAAAGTAGTAAATCAAATGGGATGGCTGCTAATAGATCTATGATTAACCAACCTCTGAAGTAGTGAATGGCTATCTTTCTCGGATCACTAACAACCTCGTCATTATTGTTAACAAAAGTGGTTCTGAAATTTATAATTATATCTATCATGAACATTATGTCCACCACCAGGTCAAGTATAACTAAGGGATCTTTGTATCCTTGAGACGCCGATGAGGAGTAGGAAGACTTGGCAAAGCTTTTTGTTGAATTCTTATCAGAAGGTTTGTAAGTCTCTGATCGGATTTCTAAGGTAAAAATATAAGAGCTATATATCAGAAATATACAGGATAAGCTAATTTAAAAGCAGTATTTTTAAATAACTCATGTAAAAAGATCTCAATTTTTTTTAAAATTAATAATGTCTTTTTGTTGTAGTTAATCTGATTTTACATCTAATTTGAACAATCGATAAAGGTTCACTATATGTTACAGCTATTTTAATAACCTAGCTAGTTTAAAAATTGGCCATATGCTTAGTCAGTATGGTTAAAATAAAATTAAAAGTAATGGTAAAAGCGAAATGTTAAAATAAAAAATTAGTCGAAAAAATTGGAAAATATACAAAATAATGATAAAGGGGTGTTATATAACGATAACTATAGATTCGGTACTAAAAATTCATTATATTAATAAAACGTATTTTTTATTATATTATCTAACTAATCAAAAACTAATAACAATGAGGTATATATATATTACAAAAAACAATTTAAACACAAACAAGGTTATAAGCTAAAATAATCGTAACATATTAAATAGGTTATGTTCAAATAATACCAATTAAAGTCAGGGTTGTGCGTTTGGCCGGTTAAATACGTTTCGGTCGACCGATATTTGACCGGTCAAATATGGTCAAATACGGTCAAATGTGGTCAAATTCAAATATATGTTTTTTTAAGTTAATAATAACTTTATTTTGAATAATATAGTAAAATGAAATCTACAATATTAATTTTTTAAATCATTGTCATTCAATAATTAACGTGTAGCTATCTGTAGCAGAGTTTTGTTCTGATTCATATTCAATATTATCATTTTCTTTAATATTTTTTAATCAATTTTCCTGATGTCTTAGATCTTCAATCGATTTCTATTTTCATAAGAATATTAACCCAAATCGACCTATTTCTTTCTAAAGAAGTAGAACTAGGAATTGTTAGTCTCTTAATGGGCAGGGTGGACAAAGTTTAATCTATTAACTAGAGGTCGGAATTGATTGTTTCTGGAAATTACTACTTTCCACATAATTTGCTATATTAAACATGCTGTTTTTGCTTCTGAAATTAATTATATCACTTAAAATATTTTGGTCATCACTACCTTGTAAAATAGCTAATTCTTGAATTATATCACATACTTCATTAATTACACCACTAGTTAGTTCTCCTCTTGATATTGTGGACACAAAAAATAAGCAAACATTGTGATCACATGTATTTACATCGTTTTTCCCTTTTTTAAACATATCTTTGATTTATTTTTCCTTTAAATTTTTTAGAGTATTTGACCGTATTTGACAGGTCAAATACTCCTCCGGTCAATTGACTGAATTTGACTTGTCGATTGACCGACTTGCCAACCCTGATTAAAGTTATATAAAATATCAATATAAATTTAAATATATATAAAAAAAAATCAATCTCAATTTAACAAAGGGAGAAAAATAAAGTTTTTATTTTAAAAAAACTATCACGTTTATAAACTCGCTAATACTATGTTTGTTAATAGCTCTATAATATTATTGATCTATAATGCATGATCAAAAGATCGCCTTGTAAATTCAATAAAAAAAATTTACTTCCTATATGCACTTCTGCATATAAAATGTAAGAAATGGAAATTTCCCTACACTTAGAAAATATAATGAGTAGTTGGGTTATTTTACTGAAAGACGACGTTGTTTGAAGCGAGTTGACAGTAGTGGTACCCCTAGAAGTTGTTGATTTAGTCAACAGTTCCTCGTCTTCATTGTGGTTGAGCAAGAAGGCTGCCACGTAAGGAGTAAAAACGGCAGTATAAATGACTAGCAATAAGACTATCCAATCCCAAAATGCTTTGAAAGGGGAATAATGTACTATTATGTACCTGTGCTTGTGATGCGATTCCTGAAATCTGTATTGAGGTAAAATCTCGGCTCCCAACGTTAACACCTTAATATCGTGTTTATGAAGCAATTTTAAAGTATATAATTAATATAATATTGAAAAAAAGAATCAACACATTATAACGACAATTTATGAATGAATATCTTGAAATTAATTAATAATAAGTAAAACGGTTGGTAAATGTGTAATGAGTTACTTTTTACAGATCTAAAATTGTAACCAGCTACTTTTAAAAAAGGAACGTTAACAACCCTATTATTTGTATGATCTATAAATTGTTAGATTTGCTATATATGCTAATATTGTATTTTATCACATTTTTAAATTAGAATAAAAGTTAGATAACCCCTCTCCCCTCATACTGACCCCTGATAAATTAAGCTATCTGGAAAACAAATAATGGCGTAAAATCGAATGGGGATATCCGAATAATACTTAACAACTATAGTGTCGATCGTAAATAGTCAGCAATACTCTTATCCTTATCTAAATAAATTTTGAGGTTATTATAAAAAAATACTCAACTCAGAAAAATTGTTTTTTAGATAGTCGCATCATTAATAAGAAATTCTGCCAAATTTTTGTTTGCTCTATATAGAAGGGAAGCAAATCTTTATCACCATCTAGTCTATTTTAAATGTACTTAATTAATTATTCTAATTTTATTTGAATTTTTGCATAATTTTAAAGGTCCAATATATAATTTATATATATTATGTTATATTGAGATGAACAACTCATATTTAATTAATTAGTATTAGTTTCGGTCTTTCATTCCTGTCTAAATCTGTTTTCCGGCTAAACGGTGCAATGACGATATTACCCCGGCCGCTACCCCCTGATTCAAGCAAAAAAATAGGAAATTTAGATCTCCTTCCACTCCAACCTCCCCTCATCTTTATCCCTCTTATTTGCCCCTCATTTTTACTTTATTTTAATGAAGATAGTTTTGAACAACTCCTTACTCCCATTCGATTATAATGATGATTTTGCTCTTCATACTCTTTCTGGTGGAAATTTTTGCCTGTCAATAACGTCATATATTGATTTATAAACCTGAAATGTTTTTTTAAAATACTTATAAATTTTTGTTAAAAATTTCTATCACAAACATATAAAAAATACTATAATATTAAAACACTGTAAAATTAAAAGTACTAAAAAAAAATTAAAAATTCAATTTCATAATTTTAATTCCTCCCCAAAAAAGAAACCATATATTTATCTAAAAAAATTTCTATCTGTATTTTATGACGTATATGTTATGTTAGCGACAATGTGTTATTTTTTCAACTTTAAATCATTTCTTAAAGCGCGTTTTTAAAATTTAAAAATGTGATCTTACCGGAATTATATTCCATCATGTTTGGAATACCTAACTATAGACAATTTCGTAGTTAACCTATAAATTATATAAAAAATTTATGGAAAATCAAATATAAATTTTATTAATTTCTAAAGTTTATGGCAAAATTTTCTCAAATTTATAGGGTAGGTATTCCAAACATGATGGAATACATTTCCAGGAAAATCAGATTTTCAAATTTTTAAAAACGCGTTCAAAAAATGATTTAAAGTTGAAAAAATAACACATTGCCGGAAAAACACATTGAATAAAATTCTTGATCCTCGTTTGTAAAAAAGCGAAATTTTTGTGCCAAGATTTTTTTATAAAAACTAATAGGTTAAATGGCAAAAAAAAATGCCCGTTTGTGGATGGAAAAAAATCAAAAAAATAAGTCAATCTTATAAATTTTAACACTAAATATAATAATATAAAATAATTTTAATTTTAACCTCATTAATAAATAATGCTACTTTTTACAATTGATCGAAAGATATCATTTTCTAAGTTTTTTAAAAATGCTTAATAAATAAGAAAAAACATTTGATCCATATCTAATTTATTAAAACAAAACAAAAACATTACAAAAACTATTTATAGGTCGTGTCGCGAAACTAGAATAGGGTATCAAATACCCCTAATAATAAATTTCCTATCTAATATATATACAGTCTCAGTTATCAAAATATGATCGTTTTCCGATCATCTTAAAGTATTTTTAAAAAAGAGAGGAGACTCTACATATGGGTTTTTAGCCCAAAAGCCCGTAGGCCCAATGTTTAAAAATTTTTAGCCTGCCCTTACAACCCGCCCATAGTTTTAAAAAAAATATACCCTCCCGCCAGCCCATTAGTCTAAAATTTTTTTATCCGCTCGCCGGCCCATTATTTATACAAAATTTTTAACCCGTACTCGTCAACGTAAAATTTAAATATGCCCATCCTTTCAATTTTTTTTTTTAAAAATATGACTCAGTTTCAGCGCTACATTCTCTAAAAAAAAATGTGTTTTATAGTATAGGAATAATATCCAATTTAAATTACGGATAGGGGATTTATTCGATCCAATAAAATATAAATAATAAAATCAATATTTATTGATATTATTTGTATTTATAAATGCAAAAATAATGATTGAATCAACATTTTCTGGTTTCGAAACACATTCTTCTTAGTTCCAAAAACCTCACAGCAATGCCAACTAAATCCTCGTTTAGAAAGAAGCAATAGTTGCAGGAAAGTAATTTTAATCAATTGTGTATAAATTGTAGCCTAAACTAAGTAGCCTAAAATCTTGTCACATTTAAACACCTTGTTATATCATTAGATACTGTGCTCTCTCCTGTAACAACTTCATCCTTCCATCTGTTGTGGTCTAATTTTGGCGTGGATACCATCTATTTCAAACATTCGCATTTATAATTTAATACCCTTTAATTGAATTCTCTTTGGTAAAAAATCAGATTTTTCATTCATGTAGATGTTATATCCTTCCATGCAAATCAAATCCAACATGTTTTCGATATATATATTTATTTTTTTACTTCATTTTAATTTCTTCTGAAGAAAACATCCTCAGTTGTAGTAACTTTGGTATTAAAAATGTTGAAATTTTTTAACCTGCCCGCCTATAGTTTAAATTTTTCTAATAACCCGCCCGTCCATTCTTTAAAAAAATTTAGCCAGCGTTCTGGCTAAAAATCAGCCCGTTGCGAGCCACTACAATATATCCTAATGCTGTTTTTTTTTGCCAACTACCCCTTAATTTTACAAAAATAAATGGAATGTTATATATAAAACCAACCTTGAAACAGGAAAAATTTGATTAATAATTATTATATTATATGTCATGGTAAAAAAAAAGGGTGTCAAAGTAGGAACGACGTGATACAAATCGCTCATTTCGTTACTATACCTTTTGCGTTATTATTAGTCTTTTACTTTTGTAATAGCATTTTTAAGCCCATTTTAAATTGTTTTTAATTATATTTACATTTATTAACAATTATATAAAAAATTCTGCAAAATTCAAAATATTTTTTCCCAATATAATATATCCAAATGGATATCAATTTTAAAATTACTAATAATTTGTGATAATTGTTTTTTTTTATATTAATAAATAAAAAATTAATAGATTAAAAGATAACATTTTATAATTTTTCAATTATAAAAAATAATAATTAATAATCATTAAAATCAAATTTAAAAAAATAATATAAAAATATAAAATTTACTATGATACTTTAAAACAACATGAAAGAAATCATCAAAAAATCGATATTTGGGAATTACAGATTAAAAGTGGGGTAATATGGCAAATATTTTGGCACCCAAATCAATGGAATTAATTATTTTTTGTTAAACGGCTCAATTTTTTTTAAAAAAACGGATAACACAATATTTTAGCCAAAAAGAAAAATTACTCAAGCACCTGTAGATTTTTGCTCAAAGATGACTGAAAGGTTTAGGTTAGACATCTAATAACGAAATTTCGAGGCTTTTTAATCTAAAATTGGTTAAAACGAGCATTTCAACAAGCAGTAATTTGGAGAGTTTTTTTTTTTACTGAATGTTAATCATATAAAATAACAGCAAAGTTTCTAAACTACCCTATAGTTCCTTAAATCTAACTTTAGGCTTACGAAATTTCTGATAGGGGGGAATCGGGGAAAGTTGGGGACATGGAAATGTTATTCCGATTCAATTTATTTTTAAACTGTTATCTTATAAAATTAGAAAATTTAAACTTAATATAACCCAATTGTGTTATAAATGGCTATAGCTCTTTTTTTAAAAATATGTATAAACCTCTTCTTCCTAGCGATTTATTAACCATACATAGCTGAACTTTAACCTAATCAACCCTAACCAGTAAGTAGCCAGCTATTAACCCATCTATATTTTGCTACATTTTTTTTCTTTCTTTTGTTCTAAACCCGGCAGAACTATCATATTTCTGAAACATTTCCCTTCGAAGAATTTTAGTGTTAAAAAAAACCCTTAGAGAGCAGGGTTAAAGAGGGTTAATATTTTTTTTAAAAAAATCACTGGAGATCAATAAATATTTTGCTTACCACCTAAAATGTATCTTAACGAGCACTTCAGAAAGAAAGAAAAAATGTCGAGTTGCAAAATAATTTTAAAATGAATATTCATCAATTTATATTATATTATATTTTAATTTTTTTTCTTTTTTTTTAAAAAATATTTGACTCTAAAAAATCAAATTTTATTTTTACATTATCTTAATTGCGAAATATAACTTTAAATGCTATGTTAAGTTTTTATAACGATAAGAATATGTTTTTTTAAATTTAATATCAGAACCCGTATTCCATTTGGTAACTAAAAATATCTCGGCACGTTATGAGGTATATACGTTGGTTTAAAAAAAATATATATTAACAATTTTAAATCGCTTGATTACAAAAGTATTATATTATTTGATGGGTTGAATATGAAAAATGTCTTAACTTTTTCGCGATCACTAGTGTTGTTAAACGGCTAGTTTTGAGCCGATTTTAAACGGCTAACTCCAATATATTATTCAGAAAAAATATTAGGCAAGCCTGAATATTTTGCTCATAGATGGCACGAAGGGTTGAAAATTTAGTAGCGAAATCTCGAGAGGCATTATTTTTCTGGCTAAATTATGTAGTTAGTCGTTTTTAAAAAATCGGCTCAAATCCAACATTAGAGATCACTAATACATAATAATTTTGGAATAGATTAGATTCTAAATTTTTTTAAAATAATATAAGTATGATCTGAAGAGATGTTCTTGATATTTTAATTGATCATAAATTATTAATAATTATTTTCATATTTATACAGCAATATATCTTTAAGAAAAAAAATAGATTGATTTTTGTTAATTGTTTTATATCGTTTTTCTTGACATTGACACTAATCGAAATAATTGCCTTAGATTATAATATTGTATTTTTTTTAATAATATAATTACGTTAATTAAGTAATAATATATATATATATCTATTTCTACAAAAGTATTAATGCATTTTTCAAATTAATTCTGGTTGCGTAAAAATGAGACTCAAATTTATTTCTCATTCCATCTTTTTTTTTGGTTGTAGAAGAAGTTACTCAAATTTTGACATAGCTTTATATAACGCAATTACAATAATAAATGTCAAAAAAATAATTAATTATGCATTATAAAGAATTTGTCCTGGAGGGTGGGGTGGGATGGAACCATAAATGTAATATAGGCCCACCTCAATTAAGCCAAATGAAGACCAAGTATGGGAGATATGCCCTAATAACCAGTGTTAAGAGTAGAGGCAGCTGTTTTAGCAATTTTGATATACTTTCAACCTTGTTTACCTTGAATATTGTAATAACTTGTACAGTGGGGGTATGTTAATTTTATTTTTGTATGTTTTGTCGCTAACCCCAATAACCATGGTGAACAAGGAGGAAAGTGGTGCATCAAAATGATATAGGAGTATAATCTTATGGGGGGGGGTGCATCATTCCTCAACTAATTTGAGGAATATGATACGTCACCCCTAAAAATGATAATATGCAATAGCTTTAAATATATAATAGGACAAAACATATTTTTTTAACGTTTGTGTTGAATGCTAAATCAGGTTAATGGTGCTTAGTTTGAGGTGGGATTTGGATGCAACAATTTCTTTTCTTCCCGTGAAAAATATTTTGATTTTTTATATAAAACATGTGAAATTTAAATCCAATATTAGGGTTTTGGGGTTACAGGCATTTATTCAATTTTATTGAAAAAAGAAAGAAAGAAATAAAGAGAGAAAAAAAGAAAGAAAGAAAGATTAATTCTCATTTCCTTTCTCTTTCAATATTCCCAAAATGTTATAAGATTAAAATTATATAATAAATCATTGCACATCCCAAAGTATAAAGGGATGATAAATGGTAGGGAAGAAAAAAAACATGTTAGTACACAGATATGAAATAACAGTAAGGTAAATTTAAAAAAAAAAAAATTAAATATACAATATTGTTTTCTATTTTCTATTATGCTAATCTTAAAGATGGTTTTTTAAGCACAATTTAAGAAAAAATGGAATAATATAATAAAAAGTATATTTTCGAAGATCTATTTTGCACGTTAAAAAGAGTATGAAGTGTAATGAGTAAAATCAAGTTGATCGCATCTCAACCTCGAACCACTAATCGTGTTGTTAGATTTGAGCCGATTTTTAAAAACGGCTAACTCAATATTTTAGCCAAAAAAAGAAAATAACTTAAGCCTAAAGCTTTTGCTCATAAGATGGCCACGAAGGTTTGGAATATCTAATAACGAAATCTCAAGTCTTTGGCGATATTTTCCTGGTAAAAATCTTGAGCTAGCCATTTTTAAAAATCGAGCCATATAACAACACTAACCACGATAGAAAAATACTTTCAAAATATTTTAAGAAGTCTTCTTTACAATTTTAATTATCTTTTATAATTTTAAAAAATTTTTTAAACATTTTAGTATCATTGATACAGTAAAACAGATAAGGCAAAAATTCGTATATACCCCTTTCCTTTTATAAGGTTTGGATTAGAGAATAAGAGAGGGCAGTCCGGAAATTCGAAGCGAAGGCCGGGTCGGGATATTAAAAAAAAAATTAAAAAAGACGGGGCGGGAAAAATATTTCAAAATTATAACGGACAGGTCATTAAAAGTCAGACAGGGTCTGGTAAATCTTTGACTTTTTGGTAAAATTTTAATAAGCTAACCCGGGCATTAAAATATTAAAATTTTAATATAACATTTTTTTTCGAACTATTTCAAAATAATGTTTATTTATTTTTTTTTAGTTATTTTAAGAGTGTCTAATTAAAATTACGAAATCTAATAAATATAATATATTAAATTCACAAAAAAAAAAATATAACAATTTATTTATTTATAATATTAAACAATTTATTATTTATGATACGATACAATTACAAAATGTAACAATACAGGATAATATAAACACAATTAATTTATAATAAAAACTGTTGTCGTAGAAGTAGAGAGCAATAGAGGAAAGATATAAAAGCCTTGACATATGGTGGGGCGGGGGATAAGATATATATATATTAAAAATTTAATTGCCGGAAGATTGGTATAAGCAAAATTTAATGGACCGGGGTGTTTTTGGGCCTGACTTTACGTAAAATCCTTACAGGCAAGGGATGGGCAAATTTAAATAACAATTATAACGGGTTGGGCCAAGCAAATTTTTTTAAATAAACTTTAACGGAACCGTGCATGTTAAAAAAAAATTCGGGCTTTGCCGGGCAACGCGTGCGAAAATTCGTAACGGGCCGAAGCGGACCAGGCTTCGCAGACCTCTAGATTGGGTATATATATATAACCTAAATGTATCAATTTGTTTTGCAATGTATAAGCCATAGACTTATATAAACACGTAGACTGCTCAACGCCCAGTTGTATAAGTTATAAAAAACATCATTTAAAATAATCGTCATTGTAAATAAAAAAATATTTAAACGTTTAAAATCATGATAAACAAAAGCAAAAGTTACTCTTTCAAATTTTATTCAATTTATAGGATATATTCCACTATGTATACGCTACTCTAGCTCATCTAAAAAAAAACTACTGGAGATATTTAACTCTCCTCCAGCCATGTGGCTATAGAAGTGGTAATGTAAGAAATTTGAGAAGCAAGAGCTTCCCAGGGAAACAACACTACAAAAGATATTAAATGAGTTATCTGCCTGTCAAATCTACCCACAAAATCCTGAATATTTTTACCGATTAATAATATATTTGTAAATCATCGGAAATGTTTTTAACCATAGATGTTATTCTTTCTCCCTTATAGGAATAACTTGATAGAAGATAATTATTGAAAAATATCATAAATGTCAATGGGATCAAATGTTATTTTTTATAAAGGTTAATAGTTGATAAATTTTACAGAAATGTGCGCTTAAAAGGTTTTCGAGAAAGGTTAGAACCCAAAGGTTTGAACCGATATAAATCGAACCTCAATCATTAACTGTTATTTTTTTTTATTTTGAACTTATACCTGAACTGAACGATCTAACTTAATGTTACTTAGTGTGGTTAAACGGCTCGTTTTAAAGCCGATTTTTCAAAACCGCTAACTCAATATCTTAGCCAGAAAAAATATTTTGCCAAAGCCTGGAGATTTCGATAATATATTGCGTAAATATCTTTCTGGATGAAATATTGAGACCGTTTAACAACACTCATGTAATATAATTTAAGTAAATTCCTAGTATATTATTCCTCCCTTAAAAAAGCCAAAAACCAAGCCGAATATTTTCTAAATTTGATCAAAATCAAGATTTTAAAAAAAAAAATTACCTTCATTCTCGGAATGATGTCAAAAATATTTTTTTTCTAACAGCCTAAAATTTCATTTCTCCGAGGAAAAAAAAGGCGAAAAAATTTTAGGTGCTAATTAAAATATTATATATATTAATTTTTTTTGCGAATTCATAATTAATATATTTTTTTGTTTATAGAAAATTATAATGTGATTTTGTATAATAAATAATGTAATTTTTTTTGGACAAAAAATAAAAAGAGATTTATTGATTTATTGGAAAATATTAAAAATGATCTATTTTGTATACTTTTATTTTTGAAATAATTTTAGTAAATTAAAAATTGTGAGTAGTTTTCTTTGTTTTAATTAAAAATAGTTTAAAAACCTAAGCGTTAATATTTATTATGATAAAATTATTGATAGGTATGTAGATATGTAAGTAGGTAAGCAGGAAGGAAGGGAGGAAGGAAGGAAGGAAATATGGTGGAAAAATAGAGAAAGTTATTCTAGGAAAATAACAATTACGAATTTTATATTAAAATATGGAGTTTTCTTGCTTGAAAAAGTTAATTGAGTATTAAAAAAGTTCTTATAACAGTTGCGACAATATAATTTATTAATATTAAAAAAATAAAAAAAATTTTTTAAAGCAAATTAAATAGATATTTGTGTTATAAATCGCAAATCAATGTTCGCGGACAATCATTATAAACAAAATTATCTTGAAATTAAAATTTTTTTTGAATACCGAAATTTTAAAAAAATAAATATATATAATGACCTTCAAATTTTAGGCGTAATATAAAAATTAACATGATTATTGTATATAATACAGGACATTGAAATTGAAAGAAGAAAAAAAGAAGAAAAATAATTGATGAAGATTGTTAGAAGAAAAATAATTGATGAAGATTGTTAAAAGATAATAAATGGGAGTTTTGATCCATTATTAAATAAGATGTTTCATAAAAAATAAAAAATTTCCGGTTGTGTTTCTAGATCGGCTTAATACTTAATAGCCGAACTAAGTTAGCCGTCTTCTAAGTGTGGGCTAAATAGCCAAAAAAAAAGCAAAAGTAAAAATTAAAAAAAAAACGTAAAAAACAACAAAAAAAACAAGAATAAAATACAAAAAATTAGTAATATACCACCAAATATTTTAAATAAACCAAAATTGGATGTTCTAGATTAAATACTTTTTAACCTGTTCTAAAAAGTAATTAAGTTATCCAAATTAAGCCGACCTACTTAGGACACGGTTTTCAGATTCATTATACGTTACGAATAATGAAAAGAAAACGTTCTATATTCGAAATTATTCGCAAATATTTGAAATTTTTTAAGAAAGTATTCGAACATATGTTTCTTGTAAAATTTTTCTACTAAATATGACAATTCATATTTTTATTTTCAATTCGACCAATCGAATTAGTGTTTCCGTTTTATTACTCGTAAAAAAAAATTATGAACTGGGAATTATTCAATTCTTCCATTATTGTAGTACCAACCAATAAAATTATTATAAATGCTTAGATCTTACCTCTGTGTGTGTATGCATAGATTTTTTTTAAAAAGTTATTTGTGAGGATTTTTTTTTCTTTCAAACTTTGATTATTAAATTGATAACTTCTCTAAACAATTATAAATTTCTTCAATGGTAGACATGCTTAACTCAGCTCTTTCTCCTTAAGCAGTGAAAATTGATAGTTGCATCAGAAAAACAAAAAAAAAATTCTTTTAAAAAATAATGTTTTTTTAATTCTCCTAAAATCATTCCAAAAAAAATAAATATAATATGGAAAAGATGTGTCGTAATCGCAAAACGAATCTAGGAAAATAATTCGCCGGAAGAAAAATCAGCGGGAAAAAATTCCCTAAGAAAATAATTCCCCAGAAAAAATTTCCCCCCTTTTTTTTATATCCTAAAAAAATATTTAAATTATTTGTAAAAAAATTAATAAAATAAAGGAAGAAAAAAAAATCCCCGGAAAATAAAATATGTAAAATTTGTAAATAAAAATCGTTAAACAAGATTATGAAATAATAACTAGTGAAGTGTTTAAATATTGAATTTTACATTTTTTTTCAATTTTAAAATTGTAGAACTTCTTCCCATAATTTTCATCTATTTCTAGTGTTGTTAAACGGCTCGTTTTGAGTCAATTTTTCAAAAACGGCTAAAACTCAATATTTTAGCCAGAAAAGTATTGTATAAGCCTCGAGATTTTCAAACCGTTATGCCACTTATGAGCAAAATCTTAAGGCTTGCGTGATATTTTTCTGGGTGAAATATTGAGTTAGCCGTTTTTAAAAATCGGCTCAAAAATAAGCTTTTTAACAACACTATCTATTTCTATAAAAACCTATCATGTTTTCTTTTCCAAGATGTCATAAAATCTATACTTTTTATGCTATCTACCAAATTATAAAGTATCAAAGCTAACAACCGATTTATCAATTCTCATATTTTTAGATTACCCTATTTAATCGCTTAGAAATTAAAACAGAAATGCTCAAAAAATCCTTTAAATGTCGAGAATATAAATACTTCAACGTTCAGAAAATATTGAATATAATTTTCTTTTGGAAATATTTTCGTTATTTTAGTGTCGTTATTTTTGATAATTTTTTTTTAAAAAAAAATTTCTGGTTTTTTTTTCCGGGGATTTATTTTCCTCTATATCTAATTTAAAATTTAAAAAATGGGGAATTTATTTCCGGGGAATAATTTTCTACGGGAATTTTTTCCCGGGTAATTATTTTTCTAGGATTCTTTTTCCGAGGAATTATCTCCCATTTTTTTCGGGGAATTATTTTCGAGGATTTTTTTTTCCCTGTTGCGGTTTCGATTAACAAAAATCTTATAAATTTATTTAGCATAGCAGTGGAATAAATTTATTAATTAATCCTTTCAATTATGTTTATGATTTAATTATTTTTTTTAATGCTTAGGTGTACAAGGGAATAAGTGTTTCGATTTTTAAAAACGGCTAACTTATTATTTTAGCCAGGATAATATTCCATTAGCCTCGAGATTTCGCTAATAGATTCCCAAATCCTTGTGCCATCTATGGGGAAATTTTAAGGCTTAGGTAATATTTTTCTGGATAAAATATTGAGTTATGCCGTTTTTAAAAATCAGCTCAAAACGAGCCGTTTAACAACACTAGAATAGACAAGGATTGTAAATTAAACTATGCCAATTTTACTTGCCATAATTGTAAACTGGAAAAATTTAAAGGGTCTGAAGAGGATAAGGGAACTATTTAAAGACATATATTGACTGGACCTTGATAATATTATTCAATGTCATATAAAACTGTCTCAAGGTAACATTTTTATATTAAAGCACCCCCCCCCCCCCAATTGGATATCATATACTAGCTAATTGCATTATTTCTTGTGGATTGCCTTTATTTTAGCTTTGATCATCGGAACACTTCCTCTTTGCTGGAAGGAGGGCCGGGTGGACTCTGACTTAAGGGAAGGGGAGGGGAGGAGAAGATGGGAATTTTTAGCTCACCTTTTTAAAATAAAGGGAATTTTAATAACAAGTTATATCTCGAGATTGGTCTACAAGGGAGAGGAGTGTAATAAAAATTATATTTTGTAAGTTGTTTTTTATTATTTTTTTTTTAAATGTTCTTTTCCATGATACGATATATTTATATGATATTTGATTTATATTTGGAAATTGATGTTCGCTTATTATTTTTGATAGTGTTGTTAAACGGCTCTTTATGAGCCGATTTTTCAAAAGACTAACTCAATATTTTAAGCCAGAAAAATCATTGCCTAAGCCTCGAGATTTTGATGATATATTTCCAGATCTTTGTTCTTTCTATGAGCAGAATCTTCAGACTTAGCTAATATTTTTCTGGATAAAATTTTGAGTTAGCCGTTTTTAAAAATGGGATAAAAACGAGCCGTTTAATAACACTAATTTTCGATTTGATATATAAAACCCGAAGTTGTAAGATTTTCAAGCTTGGCCCCCTGTTTAAAAAAAAAAAATTTTTGATCATTTTAACGGCCTTATAAGTGTGCAAAAATTGAACGTTTCAACACTTAGTTTCAAAACGCAAATAATGCATTTCAAATGCATTCGTTTTAAATTGGATACATTTCCGTTTTGCATTTTATATATAAATATCTTACGTTTTTTTTTGAAACGTTTTTTTTAAATTTTGAGGTGATAGCATGGATAACAACATCTTCTAAGAAGTAAAATAATCATATTAAATGATTACAATAATATTTTTAGCTTATGGAATTATGTTATCACAAAAAAAGATTTGCTAATTAAATATAGGGCAAGCCTTTTTTGTTTTGTTTAAGTATTTAGATGTTTTTCATATTGAAAAAAATAATAATAAAGGTTAACGTTTCAATTTAAAAATACCTGCGTTTGCGTTTTGAAACGCTGCGTTGAAACGTTCAATTTGTGCACATTATAAGCTGTGAATCTCGGTGTATTTATGTAGTGTGGTTAAACAACTCGATACGGGCCGATTTTTTGTAACCAGAGTTGTTAAAGGATCGTATCTAGATCCTCTATCTAGATATAAAAATGTGGTATCTGTATCTGTATCTAGATAGATTTTTGATTAAAATATCTGTATCTAGATATTATTTTAGACGATGTATCTGTATCTAGATCCATTTTAAAAGTATCTTTTAACAACGTAACTCACTATTTTATCAAAAATGATTACGCAAAAAGAACTTTTCTCAGAGATGGCAAGAAGGTTTTGAACATCTATTAACGAAATCTCGAGGCGTAGGGCAATATTGTTCTGGCTAAAAGATTGAGTTAGCCGGTAGTCTAAGATTCGGATCAAATCGAGCCGTTTTAACAATCACTCAGATTTATATTTTTAAAAAAAACCAAAAAAAATGGGTTAGTAAATTTATGAATTGCGATATATCATTTAATTCAAAAATGTAAAATTATCGAAAAAGAATTCAAATTATTAAATATAAAATAAAATAATTTGTAATTAGAAGAAAAAAATCGCTTAAAATTGTGATCAATGAATTACGAAAATTAACGGTTTCTTTTAATCACGAAGAGCAGAGTTTGGAAAAAAAAATCTTCAAAAAATTTTTTTTTTGAAGAACAGAAATTTTTGATCAAATTTTACCTAAAAATGCCAAAATCTTTTGTAACAAAATGAAATCCAAACATTTTTTAAAAACCCTGAAAAAAAGAGTATTCGATCCCGAAAAAAAATAACAATGGCCTACCCAATGACATATAATCATACTTAGACTGACGCTACATTCAGAATAATGTACTCGTTGAGTGCAAATCAGCTGGATTCGCCATTTTGGTAACCCATATGGTAAATTATTCTCATGTTAAAAACTGATATTAAAATTGATAATTTGCTTTCTTATTATCTCTGATGATCAGGTAATTTTTTTAATAAAGTTTGCGTCAGACATAGGAATAAATTGGCCTCTCGTTTATAATTTGTAATAGTGATAATATGGGTAATCAAAATGGCGTCCCCAGCTGTTTTTCGTTGATGTACAACTTTTAACGAATGCATCATCAGTCTAGGTATTATTATATGTCATTGGGCCTACCCCGATAAAAATTTGAAATAAAATTTTTAATATAATTTTTAATTCACTCAACAAATAAATTTGTTGTATATACGCAACTAAATTTATGTAATATTTTCATTCAAATATTTTTTTTTCCCCTCTTATATAAAATCAAAAAAAAAATCATCCTTTTTCAAGAATAAATATAAGATCTGGGGCTATAAAAAAAGGCGTGAAATAGAAGTTCACTTTATGTACCCAAACTAGAGATGTTAAACGGCTCGTTTTGAGATTTTTGAAAAAGGCTAACTCAATATTTTATTAAGAAAAATATTACGCAAGCCTGAACATTTTGTTTATTTCATAGAAGGAAGAAAGGTCTAGACAAATATTATCGAAATCTCGAGGCTTAGGCAATATTTTTCTGGCTAAAATGCTGAGTTAGCCGTTATTAAAAATCGGCTCAAAACGAGTCGTTTAACAACACTAACCCAAACTCAATAAAGAATATTATGGGATTTTCGTGATCTAAAACTTGCTTATTTATATAAATATAATTTTTTTTTTAAAAAAAATACATCAATTACATATATTTCACCTGACCCTGACGATCAATTCATCAATGTCAATACAAATCGGTCTGGTAATATTTTGGTTTCAAATAAATAAAAAAATTCTAAGATTTTCATTTAGGCATCACCAGCTGATTATATTTAAGGCTTCAAAATGCTCATAGGAATTAAACTGTTATATTCCATTAGTGTCGTTCGGGTTCGATTTAAACAGATATTTTAAAAACACGGCTAATTTCGATATTTTGAGCCAGAAAAATATTGCCTAACCCCGTGAGGATTTCGCGAATAGATGCTACAAACCTTTGTGTTATCTATGAGAAAAATCTTCAGTCTTGCGTGATAATTTTTCTAGATAAAATATTGAGTTAGCCGTTCGTAAAAATCAGCTCAAAACACTATATCTGTCACCATTGTCTCCGCTGTGTTCAATTTTTTATTTTTTTGAATGTGGCTACTACAAAGGGATTAATTTTTAATATTTCATTTGTAAATGCCTTTTTTGATTTATGTTTTTTTTTTGGTGTAAATAAAATATCAATATGATAGAAATTCATAATATATTTAAATAAAAATTATTCAACATATGGCCCAAAATCCTACAAAATTTTTAGCGTTATTAGGTTTTTTTTGTATAAAATTTTATTAATTTTAAATATAATATTTTATTAGTAGAATCATATATTTTATTTAATTTAAAAACGAAATTGGATATTATTAAAATCGAATTTACGCACGCAAACATAATTATAAGATTTTCTGAATGTGTATAATATGTTTAACTTAAAAAAAAAAGATGTTATTTAAAAAAAATTGAGTGGTAATAATTAAAAAAATGGCATTATTTTAAAATCGAGTTTTTATAATTTAATTAGATCTGAAAACTAGTGTTGTTAAACGGCTCGTTTTGAGCCGATTTTTTTAAACGGCTAATTCAATATTTCACCCAGAATAAATATTACGCAAGCCTGAGGATTTTGCAAGAACAAAGGTTTGGACATCTATTAGCCAAATTTTGAGGCTTAGGCAATATTTTTTTCTGGCTAAAATATTGAGTTAGCCGTTTTTTTCAAAATAGGCTCAAAACGAGTCGTTTAGAAACACTAGCGAAAACCTATAACGTATTCCTTAGTATATTAGTAATAAAAATGAAAACTAAACAATTTTTGTTTGACAAATGATATTTATTTTTCATAATCCCAAAATATTCATTCGTGTAATTTTTCGTGGTCAGTTTTCAAATTTTTTATCATATTTCAGGTTACAATAAAAGCTTACAAATGGTGTTTAGAATCTAAAGTCAAGGCGTAGCGGATAGGGGCTGAGGCACGGCGTGCCCTTAGAAAATGGAAGAAGAAAGAGGAGGGGATTAGTGTTCTTCAAAGAAAATTCTTTTCCAAATACATTAATATTCTTTTAATTATTACGAAAATAAAAATTAAATATCGTATTTTTTTTTCTATAAGAACAAATTTGAAAATTTGAAACATTTCATTTAGTCCAAAATTTCGGAAAAAAATTGATGTGTTTTACAAGATAAGTTGAAGGAGATCCGTAAATACTGAGAGGCTAAGGATTTTACTCCAACTAAATTTTTGCCCCCCCCCCAACTTAAAATATTGCTGCAGATTTGGTTATTTTCGTGACAGAGTTAAATTTTAGTATACTATATTATTTAGTGACAAAAGTAAAAATTGTATAAATTTCCAAAAAATAATCTCAAATCAATTAAGATAAATTAAAAGTGTTATATATATATTTTTTTGGAGAAATAGGCTTTTCCCTTCAATTTTAGGACTACAATACTGTTAGAACCTAAACTAATAGGGATTCTGATTCCAGAAGTAAATATATATTTTTTAAAGTGATTACAGTTTCAGGTATTTAGATTGCGCGAGGTTCTGAGGGTTTCAAGTCTGGGTTTTAACTTTGCATATGAATGATAAAGTGTTTACTTGGAAATGTTAAGCTCATTAATTGGAAAAGTAAAGCTCAGCTATCAATTATTTAAACTCAAGATATTTTTATTGGGGTTTTCCTGTTACGGAACAGGTGTGGAATTTAAATTGGGCATAATCTTAATTTACAGAAACCACTCAATCAATTGTGAAAAGGTTGCCAATTATAAATTAGCACGTGTTAAAAAAAAAAATAGGGCCTATGTAAGTTGTCGAATTTGTGCTTGATGATCTGCATCGATCCCAATCAAAATTATTTTTAAAAAACAACTTGTCCCACCGCCCCGATCCCGAAAACAATTTTTTATTTGTCCCGAAAAGTCCGACCCGAAAAATACTTATTTGCCCGCCATTTATTTCAAAAAACTGAATGCCATTTTTAAAAATTTAAGGCCCGACCCGGCCCGGCCCGAAACCCGTTCGGGTAGGTCAGGATTTGCCTATCTCCAATTGACATAATTACCTTTCCTTTTTTGTTTTTCATGTAAAGTGTACGAAAAAAAAAATATGGGAGGAAAACGTTTGTGTACTGAAAAATGTTCAAAAAACTATATAAAAATCTTTTTTTATCGATTTTATTATATCCCAAAAAAATATACGAAAAACAAAAATTTAACGTACGAATGATGAATAAATAAATCTGCGCTATAAAAAAAAAGTGGATATTCTCATAGGAGCCTGTATTTTTCGTAAATCGAAAATATCGACTCCTAATAATCATTATAAAAGGATATTATAAATTTATCAAAAATTGTATATCTTTCATTATGACATAAAAATTAAAATTTGTTAGGAATCCCCGGTAGAGTTAAAATTGAGCAGAGTGTGTTTTAACATGATTAAAAACACACTAATAAATAATTTGGCCATTTACGTCAAATTCCTAATTTATCATGGACAAATAAAATATAAACATAAGAAGTAAAATAGTGATTAGAAAAAAAAAATGTTTCATAATATAAATGGTCAAAATAACCAATAATCATTAAAATAAATCAAATTTTTATTAGTAATTATTAGAATTCACCTACCCATTAATATTATATATAGCAATATTATTTATTAGTATAATGTATAATAAGCGTTATTTAATGTGTATTTTTATTTATTTACATTTTTAACGAATATTTTGGACAAATATGAAATTCCTTTATCATTCCTCTCCCCCTGACCTTCCAAATTGCTAGCGCGCGTGTCACTGAGAGACGAATGCCTCGGATCAACTGCCCTGCTACCATTAGACATTATCTCATTTTCGTTGAATTTATCTTTCCCGCCATCCACCTTTACATGGCCATTAGATTTTATGACACTTTTCCTTTCGTCATTATGTCGTTCTCCATTTTTAGAAATAGTGGGCTTGTAATGGACGCCTACTTTAGTCTTGTCGCAATAACGATGAGTGGAGCTAAAAAAGTTACCCCTCTTGGCGGTTCTCTTGATTAGGGTGGAAGTTATAACGTTAGGGAGGGCGGAGGTGTTCCCCGAACCGGATCCTTCTCCCCCCTCTTCGCCGTTCTCGTGATCCGCCTCATCGGTCGACGCTCCATTGTTAGCCGACCCGTTACCACTCGTGAAAAAACTCAACCTTTTCCACTTGGAATGATGATACTTCTTAGAACCAGGAACTGTGGCCGTTCTGTCCAAGTCAAACGTTTCGAATGTTACGCCTTTCATGCCAGAATTTTATCAATAAATTCATTACCCCCCTTCTTTTGAAGCTCTAGGTTTTTAGTGAGTATCGTTTTTTTTGAAGAAGATGAAGTTCCTGGATTGTGGAATTTTTTCGTGTTTTGCTTTTCATATAAAAGGAGAAGTTTAAATGCTATTATTTTTTTGAAATATTGTCCAGGAAAGAGAATATTATATTCAAGATTTAATGACACTAATTAAGAATCCTGGAATTTTTGATGAACCTAAAAATGCGAGTAATCTTTTTTATTCGTTCGTTCAATTCATAAATTTCCATTTTTATTTTTTTTAATGTTAGATTTCCACGTTTTTTTTCTCTAAAAAAAATACTTTTTATAACTAATTTTTTTTTTACTACCATTTGTTAAACATAAAAAAATTATTAAAAGAAAGGAAGAAAAAATAATTGAAATAAAATATAAATAACAATTTTTTGAAAAAAAATAAATGAGAAATTAAAAAAATGAAACAAAATAAAATAAAATAAAATAATAAATTTAATTTTTTCTGAATCGGACGTTAAACCTTATATTGTGTTAAATGTAATATTTTTTTTTTTGGATATTTTTTTATTTTTGGTCATTTTATTTATTCCTTATACTCTCGTGATTTTCCGATCACATAACTTTACAAAAAAAAATTATACAATTTAATTAATTAAATCCTTTTGTTTATAGGATAATTTTTTTAGTTTGAAAAGTTCGCCGAAAATGGAAAAATAAATTTTTTTAAATATATATATTAATTAAAAGGTTTTAAGAAGAAAAATAAGGAAAAAGGGTTATTTTAGTATACTAATTTCGTATTTTAATGTTACTTGGAAAATGTCCCAAGTTGCGTTAATTAAAAGTAGTAATAACTAGTTTTTGTGAACTAAATGGTGGAATCGTATGTTATTCCTATAATTAGTATGAAACGGCTGCTTCGGCTCGCCTGGTTACAAAAAAATTTAAGAAAACCTTGTGGAAAAAAAAATCGTTATCGCATCCAGAATTAGCGGGATTAGAAATCTTGGAAGAGGGACAAATCTAGGAGTCAAAACCGGAAACAAAACTCCATGCTTAAAATAAATAGAAACCGGAAATTTTCATGAAAACCAAATTTGGAAACGTTTGCTAGAAAAGTGCGACTAAGGCTTCTGGGAAACAGAATAAAATGATTGATTCTGAACGAATCAGTATTGAAACATAGATTACCCGGGCCAAACTGAAATACAATATAATCTAGCTATCTAGAATAGCCAAGACAGCGCCCTATCTAAAACAGAAAATAAATTAAATTAATTCTACAAATTATACTATATACATTATCTTTTATTTTGGAAATAAATATTTAGGGGAAAAAAAGAAGAAGATTAGCCGGAAAACATGCCTAGGAAATTGCTTCAAACAGAAAAAAAGGGTTCGTTTTGGGAAATACCCTTAAGTCGTAAAATAAAATTTTTTTCTTCATTACTTTATTAAACAGAGTTAAGAATATGAAATATGAAAACGCATTTGCCTCATTTTTTAAAAAAAAATTAATTCAAGAAAGAACAAATTTCTAGTGTTGTTTTAAACGGCCCGATTTAAGATTTTAGACAAAATGGTATAATGTAGGCCTCAAGATTTGGGCAGAGGTTCCAGAACTTTCTGCCACCTACATAACAAAATCTTCGGGGTTACGTTATTTTACTTTGGAAATCTTAAAAGGGTGGTTTTTATAAAAATCGACCCCAAGTCGGGGCCGTTTAACGAACATTATATTAAACCGAATCTGGGAGAAATATGAGTTCCATTGTTTGTTTTTTTGTCACATAATTTATCTTGGATTAGTTACATGTTATAAATATTATTTTAAAAGTTTTCTTCTTTAATTAGTGTTTTTAAAAGGCTAGTTTTTAAAAACGGCTAACTCAATATTTCATCCAGAATAATATTGCGCAAGCCTGAAGATTTATTTTGTAGAAGGAACAAAGGTTTGGACATCTGTTAGCGAACTCTCGAGGCTTAGGCAATATTTTTCTGGCTAAAATATTGACTGCCTAACAACACTATTCTTAATTCCAAATTATCAATAATACTAATGTAATTATTACTTTTTTCTAATACTCATTGTCTATTCTGTTCAAAAGATGTAAAATGATAAATTTGGAGAAATATATATAATATATATAATTGCTTCAAATTGGCAGCACGACATGTCTACAACTCTGCAGATCATGTATGAATTATTAATATTATTCGATACAAAAAAAACGGTTATTTAATATGAAATTTATAATAAAAAACACAATTCACAATTTATATAATATATAAAATGACTTTATGAATAGAAAAAAATTTAGTCAATATCTTTTGTAATTTTTTTGTCATTGTTAAAATATCAATGCCATATTTCGTATATAATCTTAATAAAGAGATTTTACAAAAATAAAAAATAGATTTGAGTTAATAGCATTTTAAAAAAAATATATATTATGTCTTAATGGTTGATTATTCTTCATTCTAATAGTAAAAGAAATAAACTAATCATAATTTACTACCCCCCCCCCTCCATCCAGGATGAATGCCAATGATGAAGATAATCCTTCTTGGGGAACTCAATTTTAAGATGAAGCAGCGTGGCTTAAAGTTCAACCAGTACAAGGATTGCAATGATGATATATTCATGTGGAATATAATATTTTTAAGATCTTGGTCCTTGTAGTAAGCTTCGATAAAGTCCTATCAGTATTATGAGGCTCTAGAGCGGAGGGGATTAAAGTCCCCTGTTATAAAGCTTTACACCTTGCTAGAAAATTCTTGTGCATGCATCAGGCCTTTCATTTTCCACTAAAATGGCAATCAGATTTAGAAGCATTGGAACAAGTGAAGTGTACCCGAACCCCTACTGTGAAAGCATTCTAAGACTGTTTTATCCTGATAAAAGGGGTATTTTGGTGTTTTGTTTAATTATGTGGCAAGATGATGTTTACAAACAATTCCGTTGTATGGTAAGGGCAAACCCAAATTACTAATTATTGAGTTCGAGTCAAAGATTCTTGGAAGGAATTACTGCTTTATTACTTTTATTACAGACTATGCAAATTAGAATATTTCGGAGATGTAAATTTTGAAGGAAAGATATATATTTGAGATTTTGTGGATATAATTTACTTCTCAATTTTTTGGAAAGAATTCTTTTTTTATTTTTCATATAATTTTTTTATAATTTATTTTAAATTTATTACTTATATTTTAAATTTTTAAGTCCTATTATTTTAAAATTATGTTGGATCATGTTGATAATAAGATTATTTAATATTTATATATATATGTTGATTATTATTTTATAGCAACCTTATATTTATAGGTAACAGGGTCTTTCAAACCCTAACTTATTAAAGTTATTTACTGCTTGCCAACAGTTCTTATATTATCTTCTATCTAAATCTATTCTCAAATCGTTACCTCAATTTTGTTTTACTCTTATGGATAACTCTACTTTTAAATTCTAGAATATAAGCATATTTTAGGGATATTTAAGAAAAATTAAGATTTATGGACTTGATAGAAAATATAATATTTTCTCGGTGCTTCCAGGGATGGCATGGTTTTCTCAAAGAAGAGCTCCACCTTTTCAGCTTCATTGATAGGGATAGAGAAATATAGTGAGAAGAACCGTTTCGATATCATTGGTTTATTACAAAAACAAAAATCAAATAACAATTACATTTAGTTTTTTCAAATAATAATATTTTCTTTTCTTCACCAATCACAATATCTTAAATTGTTGATTCAGTGGCGTAGGCATGGGGGTGAGGTTTGGGGGTTCAACCCCCCTCCCCCTATCCCATGATAAAATCCTGGTTACGCCACTGTGTTGATTGGCATTTTATATATAACAATAGGGGAGACCGGGGATAGTGTGTTCCCGGGGTAGGTATTTCCTTCTCAAATAATTTAAAAATTAATAAAGTTTAAGATTTGAAATTTAAGCCATATATGTATTATAATAAGATGCTTAAGTAGGTCCAAAATTGTTTCGGACAAAATTGCTCATGAAAAATTTTAAATGCAAATTTAAGTTTCAAAATACCCAAAGCAACTTTTTTAAATTTTACATTTTCACGAATAAATTTTTTTATAAAAGTTGTTCAGACTATAAATTCTAAATGATAAAAAAATCTCCATTTTATCATATATAAAAATATTGACAATCATTATCTTAATTTAATATTTTAAATTTAATTTTTAAATGATCCTGTGGACCTGGGGAAGGTATTAGCGGGGTGCGTCTTTTCCTTTTACATACATTCATTAAAATATTGGTTATGATTTTGTAAAATGGTTCGAACATATATTAGAAAAACTAACAAAGAAAATAATGATAATCAAAAGGCAAGTATTCTTCAAATGCTGAAAGATAAGATACCTTTGACAGTTATAACCATGAATACGAATTTAAGTTATGGGAGGTATATTTTTATATTTAAATAGTATATATTTAAGAAACTAAACATTAAGAGGTATAATAAATTGTTCAAAAGGAATGAAGATTTTCAAGAGCTATATCTTCACAGATCAGTATTTTCTCCAGAAGCTAAATTAATAGATTATTTAATTAAAGGATCAAGATTATTTTCAGGATTATGCCCTAAACAAGTATTTTAATCCTTTGTTATATCATATATCTCTGTAAAATGAATTATATAATCTTTAAATTTATGCCATGGTATTTCTTTAGTTAAATAATAATAAACTTGAGAAAATTTTTTAAAATTATTTACATTATATGTTAATGAAACATCTTTATTAATTTTAAAATACTTTAAAGTAAGAATTTAATATATTAGAATGATATTTATTTAAGTGTGTATGATATATATATGTAAATAAAATGATGCTGCCATTTATTTATAAAATGATGCTGCCATGTATTAATTTTAAAATGATGCTGCCATGTATTAATATTAATTTTAAAATGATTTATTAATTGTAGCATTATATATATTATATCATGCATTAAATCATATCTTACCTATATATTAAAGATTTAATTATGTGTATATGATATATATTTAAAATAAAATGATGCTGCCATGTATATTAATTTTAAAATGATTTATTCATTGATTTAGCATTAAATTATATCATGCATTAAAACATATTTTGGTTCTTACCTATACATTAGAGGTTTAATTATGTATGATATATTTTATTATATTAATTATAAAATAAATTCAGAATAAAATTTAAGAATTAGGATTTTAATTAGATTGCCTTAATATATAAATAATTTAATGTCTTATGTTTAAATTTAGGTTAGAGTTTTAGCTTATCAAATGACCAAGAGGTATAGTTTACAAGTACCAAAATATTGGGAAATAACTCAATCAGCTGGTGAAGACTGGTTTGGAGCATTTATTAAAAGAAATCCAACTATTTCTTTGAGAACACCAGAGGCTACAAGTATAGCCACATTGGATAGAACTGTTTTTGGACCTCTAAAAAAATATTACAACAGTGCCTTGGATGCTTGGATGAAAATGCATCCAGGGAAAAGTTTTACTATATATGATATCCCTAGAGTAGTAAAGGATGTCCTTCCAAAAGCCACCTCAGCTTCAAATATTTAAAAGGGTTTTGAATCCTCAGGTATATGGCCCCTAAATCCTTTAATTTTTAATGATGAAAATTCCAATCCTTTATATTATAATAAAATAACGATCCTAAATGAGAATTTAAATTTATCTGAAATTATTTCGCAACCATCTGTCAGTGATAGTTCTGTTCCATCATCTTCTCACGTGGAAAAAGATTTTGCTCCAGAAATTATTAGTCCCCATCCAACAATATTTAAAAAAACAACACGTAATCAAATGACTTCAGCCATTTTAACCTCTTCACCTTACAGAAAAATAGCCAGATCTAGGGCTAATAATCTGGAAAAAAAATCAAACCAATAATAAAAAAAGTTTAAATATGAATGCTGGCAAAAAAGAATTTTGTTTAGTGTGCCACAAAAACTATCAAACTCGCCACCATAATGAAGATTGGTTCCAATGCCGTAATTGTCATTTATGGGCACAATGTTGTGATTTTAATCCATTTTTTATATGTAATAAATGTGTTGTATGTTAATATTATATGTTTGTTATGATTTTTGTATGAAAAAAAATGAATAAAATGCTTAGAAAATGATAGTCTAAAACATGCCCCACAAAAGGATAATACGTCCCCCGTCTCTTTTTCATGACTCAAAAATTTTCATTTTTTTAAAATTTAAATATAATATTTTTTTATTAGATATTAATTTCTACCGTAGATAATTATATAAAGAATAAAATAACATCCAAATTATTTTGATAAATTATTTCTCCTCCTTTTCACAGCCTCTCAATTTTTTATGGACAATATAACCCCGGTCTCCCCTATATATAATTATTTATGAAATATGCAAGCGATGACAGTTCGGACCAATTTGCAAGTTCTTTTAGATTTCCTTTGGGAGTGTGAGATCCATAAAATCAAACCAATATCATATATTTATTAACAACGGAAAGTCATAATCTATAAAATAAATAAAAAGTTCGTATTTCAAGATATAAAAAGGAAAAATTAATTAACAAGAGCACTTATCAAAGTATTAAATTTATATAATTATTATAAGTAAAAAGCCATACAAAAAAATGTGCACCATTTATAGCATTAAAAATGATACTAATTGATTCAAATGACCAAAAATACATGCCATAATTGGTTTATATTATTATTACATGGAATTATAGAGTAGAGGAGAGGTATTTAATTATGTAGTAAATTTATTAATATATTAAAGTAATCTTCAAAGACTTCAATTATCGAGTCGCGAATATTTTGGAATTTCCATATAACTCCTTCATCTTCATCTTCTTTCGTATTCTTTACTATGCCGGCTTTTTTTTAAGAATCAAATTTTAATTAATTCAATTTTGCTTCTAAATTATTTATATAACTATTTAGATAAACGGGTTGTAAAACAATTTTAATCTTCAAAGCATAGCATCTATAAATTTTTTTAAATATAGAAATATACCTAGAAAATTAAGTTTAATATAATTCATTAGCTAATATGATTATATTATATTTAGATTTGAATTATATAAAATTAGACAAAACTAAAAAATGCCTTTTTTTTTACTTTCAATCAACGTGTATAAAATATTCAAAAATTAAAAGAGAAGTCAATATAAAAGGAATTTATTTTTTTACCGTTATAATAAAATATCCTAATCGCGTTTATAGCGTAAATTTAGCTAAATGAAAAATATAATAAATAGCCAAGACCAATAACCAATGTTCTGATGTAGGGAAGATATTAAAAAGAAGATTGAATATTTTCAATTCCTTATAAAACAAGAGATCAGCTTCTGGTGTGGGAGCAACCTAATTCCCGATTCAATCATCACTAGATAGAGTTACATTGATCCAATCTGGTTTTAATAAACGGCCCAATTTAGGATTTTTAAATAAAAATGATCCGATTAATATTTCAGCCAAAATAATATAATGTAAGCCTCGAAATCTCAGGGCTTACATAATATTATTTAGGCTAAAATCTTAAACTGGCCATTTTTTAAAAATCGAACTAATCTAATCCAATTATACTGCCCTACTCTTTCCTTTTGAGCTTTTAAATTAATTTTTTTTGAAGATTTTATAAATTTTTACGATGGATATTAACGTTTTCTACCGAAAATATTATCGATTGATTTCATATAGCCAATTTTTTACATTTTATATAATTTTAATTAATGAGAATGTTTAGAGGGGAGTTTAAAATAATGTCTTTTGAAGAAAAATATAATTTTAAGGTAAACGAACCCCGCTTAATTGAAAACAATGAGTATATAAAGTGAATATTTGAAAGTATATACAATCGAAACAAGCAGATAGAAAAGTGAGAGAGGAGAGCGAGAAAGAGAGGGAGGGAAGGAATGAAGGAAGTAATGAAGGAAGTAATGAAGGAAGTGATGAAGGAATGAAGGAAGGAATGAAGGAAGTAATGAAGGAATGAAGGAAGTAATGAAGGAAGGAAGGAAGGAAGGAAGGAAGGAAGGAAGGAAGGAAGGAAGGAAGGAAGGAAGGAAGAGGAAGTATGATATAAGAATTTATATTTGAAAAGTTTTCTCTTTATCCCTTTACCTTTGCCTTCAAAAAACAAAACTAAATAATAAATAAATCTCTTTGATTTTTTGTTTCTTTTAAGACTACCTTTTTTTTTAAATGTTGAACAAATAATTCCTTAATTTATTTCTTGTTTTTTTCCTAGAATTTTACATGAATTATTTATCGAAAATATAATTTAATCTAACAAAAAAAAATTCTCCAATCTCCAAGCATATTTTCTGAATCATAAATAATTTAATCTTTTTTTTTATGCAATATACTTACATATATTATTTAACTAGCCGCATAAATTCTCAATAATGAATGTGTTAAATATATATTTTTAACAAAGATTAAAAATATTAAGTAATTTATGTAATTGACATTGCGTGATTTATCAAATGAAAAAAAAATAGTATAATAAATAATATTATATCTAAGTTATACTAGCCTACATAAAAGGTTTCATCCTACTTAGTATTGTTAAATGGCTCGTTTTGAGCCGATTTTTGAAAACGGCTAACTCAATATTTTATCCAGAAAAATATTACCTAAGTCTGAAGATTCTGCTCATAGAGGGAACAAAGGTCTAGACATATATTATCGAAATCTCGAGGCTTAGGCCATATTTTTCTATCTAAAATGTTCGAGCCGTTAAAACAACACTACTTCCTACTGCTACCTAGCTAAACTCTCTTTATTCCTATGTTATCTCCCCAGTTATAATTGGATGAATATAAAGAGCAAGCGTTAGAATCTTGGGGTATTTTTTTTTTCTCTTCTCTACGGTTTATCATTTTAATATAAATATAAAATAAAATTATTTATACAAATATCACTTTAAAAATGAATTTTGACTAAAAAAAAATTATTCAAATGTCTGCTTAAAATAAAAATTTTTTTTATAATGTAATAATCGACAAATTTTTTTTTTATGAGAATAATTATAACGGTAATCAAAAAGCCATAGTGTAAGGTTAGCGACATCATAAAGTCAAGAGTTCATATATTGATATACGAAACGAATTTTAACACATTTTTTTTTAAAATAGATGTTATATTAGGTAAAGAATTATTGAATAGCAAAATTACATTATTTTTTTTAGGTCATATGGTTTTTGTCATACGATAAACATGCATATTGCCAATTTTATGAATTCACTTTGATCATAAATTTTGCCGTTGTTTTCGAATAAAAACTTGTATTATGTGGGAAGGCGAGCAACATTTTTTACAGTATTCCCTTTCAATTCGAATAACATTATTATTAAAAAAATATGTCATTATCCCTATTTTTACAATTCTTTCTAACAAAGTCCAAATTTAAAAAAAAAGATAAATTTTTTATCCTTAATATTTTTATTTATGATGATAATTTTGCCTTATAAGATTTGAAGAGTTTAAAGAATCGGATTTTTACTGAAGGAGATTTTATAAAAGAATGACATTATAAGTAATTTTATTTTATTTTTTCTTAACAAAGATCATCTATGTGTCATTTTTTAAAATATTATACTAAGAGGAAATTTGTTCATTTTGTAGTGTTGTTAAATATAGTGTTGTGATGATTTAATGAAACATTAAAACCCATCCATTTAAAAATATTTTGTTTGCAAAAAAAATAATTAAAATATAGACAAAGCATTATTGAAGATTCTTTTATTCTTTCTTTTTGTTATTTTAATTATATTTGCAAACAAAATATTTTTATATGGATGGGTTTTAATTTAATCGTCAACATGTTTCATTAAATCATCACACCACTGCAGCTCCAATTTTAAAAACGGCTAACGTAATATTTTAGCCAAATATATTATGCAGGCCTAGAAATTTCGTTAACAGATGTCCAAACCTTTCTACCTTCTATGAGGAAAAATATCCAAGCCTGCGTAACATTATGAGCCAAAATATTGGGTTAGCCGTTTTTAAAAAATCGAGCCTTTTTAACAATACTAGTTTACTTGGTAGAAAAAAATATTAATGCGCATAATTTAGTTGGAACTTGTTAGGAACATATTTTTATGGATAAATATAAAATTATATTAAATTGAATAGGGATTACCATTCTATAATAGATATAGCTAGAATTTTAGACATCGCCAGACATAAAGTCAACCGTGCCTTAATTAAGTGATTCCAGTGAGATTTTGTGCAAATGAGCGCGAAGAAAAATATTCCAAATCGAAAAAATTATATTGTTCGAAAACAATGGCAAACCCTATAATTAAAAAAATTTAAAATTTTACCGCAGAGTAAATTTTGAACTATTTTAATATTTTATAAAATGTTTAATTTATTAGTTCACAATAATATGCGCTCATCCCGAAAAATTTATAAAGTTATTCCTACAAGTGCTGTAAACATTGCTTCAAAAAAGAAACGTGTTACCGCTACTCGTTATCTTGGCGTTACTAGCTATTCAAAAAAAATAAAATAATAACGTGTTATTTGTTACTTAAAAAATATAAAATATTATATATAAATTTTATTTTTTATTCATAGATAATAAAATAACACAAAAATAATATATTTATAATATAAATTTCTTTTGTAAATTTTTATTTATTTATTTTTAACAACTATAGATTTTCAAAATTTTGATCAGATAAACAAGTGTCCGAGTGATTCTGAAACTGTAACTCTTACCTTGGACTCAGGCGATAAATATAATAATTGATCTTCTATTAGAACTTCACATTCATTTGAAAATAAATCTAAAATCCTATTATTTAATATTAAACAGGTAAAAAATTTTTATAAAATGACAAACGTCGCTTGAGCAGTCTACGATCAAATTATAAAGAGCCACAATAAAATCATCGGTAATTTTCTAAAATATATGAAGATATATTTAAATGTTAACCTTTTTAGTTCCTAATCTTGTTCTTAGAAAGCTTCATTTTTTGTTAGCCTAACACAATAATTTTTAAATTATTTATAAGTTGTTCTAGTAGTCATATATTGATTTTAATCGAGACAAGTGATATTAAAAGTTTAGTAAATTGATTAAAATACAAGTTTAACAAAAATTTAAAATAGTATTCGCTAAAAAATATCAATTTTAAGAAATTTGATGCCAGATAAATTGCAGGGTGAAAAGGATTGTTATTAGGTAGAGCTGGGCCCAATATTAATTCGTACTAAAGAAATCATATTGGAACGGAAAAACTCATGCTTGCGTTTTTTTGTGTACTTTTTTTTAAAGGCTATAATTATATGATTTAAAAGAAGATTGATTTTCCTATTTTTTTTAAGTTGGTTTCAAAATAATCTTAGCATTTGTAACTCCTGTTTAAAACCTATATTATAAGCTTAAATGGGTTGAATTTAAGATCTTTAATAATATAGATCATAATAACCTTAAATAAGAAAATTCTAGTGACTATATATATTTAATAACAAATGTGCATACAATGATGTCAAGAGTAAGTCATGTATGCTGTATACTGATGAGATCTAACAAGGTCGAAACCTCTATAGTTACGAAATTGATATCATGTAATGTACTATAAATTTTTTTATAACCTGTTTATAAAAAAAACTAATTTAAGTTTCAGTTTAAAAATTTATTTAAAGTTCGCTTAAAATTAATGTTAAATAAAAGTACAGATTTTATTCCCTTTAACACGCTGTATTTCCAATAAATAAAAATATTGAATTCAATCAGTCATAGTAAGCCTGAGATGCTTACTTAAATAGAGATCGAATACATGCTGGATAAAAAAATTTGACTATATCGGGGCACCAGTAAGATATATTATTTATCCTTGAAATTTTGCTAGATAATTATAATAAAACATATTTCTTTGAAAAATAAGAATTGATAGATTAAAAAAAAAAAATTAAAACATTCTTTTTAATTATTAGTAAAAAAAATATATTTAAAAGCATTTGTTAATTATAGTAAAAGAGCATCAAATGCCTAATAATACCTATTTAGATATCATAAGTGATATTCCATTTTAAAACACAGAATTTGATATAAATATAATGTTTACAATAATTTACATGAAAATATCTTATTATTTAACGAGTAAACCCTTTATATATTTTTTAAACATAAATATATTGCGATAATAATAAAAATATTACAGGATTTCCTTGAATACTATGGCATTAATGTTAATAAGCGATTTTCTAATAGAATCTCACATTCATTTGAAGATAAATGGAAATTATTATTATTTAGTCAATTTTTTTCTTCAAATAACAGATAAAAATTATAAAATGACAAGCGTAGCTTGAGCATTCCATTATTCCTTGTCACCTATCCTTACATCGAATCCCTATTCATCATACCAAAAATTTCATTTTTCTTTTCTCTTTCATAAGCTCTCATATTTCAATCAAGTCTCAACTTTCCCCTTATAGACATATCATGGAATGCTGCCCCGCATTTTCTAAAATATAAAAATCACCAAACACAAAATCAAAGGCATCTATGTTCTGAACCCGGAAAACTTCTTTCTTGCTTCCAAAACCATATTTTCCCTCTTTTATATTCACACTAATACTCCTACCTCATCCAAAAACGCCTACATACATAATTCATCAGACACATTTATTCCCCTCCCACCTACCATTCATGATGACATAACCAATCTCCTAAAATCCGATAAACCTCCAATTATCTGTAGAATTCTTAAAAGTCCCAGGGTACAGGTTTTCAAAGCCCTTTCCACCTGCCTTCGATTATTATTAAATAACTTTTCCTCTCTTAATCATAGGCTCAAATTTTTCTCATTTTTCCTTCACCCCTCCAACCTCCCAACCCAGGGATTTAGAAATCTTTAACCAAAAAGTTCAAAGACGCAAACTTACATCCCCTCGTTCTTACATGTACTCAACCTCTTAAACCCAAAAATCTTTTTAGCCTACAATGAAAGGCCAAAATTTCTAACATATCAAATCCGCCCTCCACTTACTAACATCTGACGACAAAATTGTTGTGATATAGTTTTGATATATGAAACAAATGTAATACTTTTTATTTGATAACTATGCTTCTTGATGTGAGTTTGAGACATGTTTACCAACATTTTTTTTAAAATTAATTAATTAAGCCATCATTTTTCAAAATTAAATTATTCGTACTTTTTGATAATTAATTAAGCTAACATTTTTTAAAAATTAAATTTGTTAATCAATATATTTTTTTGGTTAAATAAACATTTAATATACCTTTCTTGCAGGAAAAAGAAAACCCACAAAAGTAAAAATTTTACTTTTGTTGTATATATGTCGTAATTTTTAAAGGGATCATGACTATCCGGGATCTTCACTGGTTTTAAAGGGATAACTAAAAAATTAGGGTTTTAAGTTAAGGAATGATAATACGGTATTATCACGTTTTACCGTGATAAAGAGGAATCTTATATATTGTTATTTATAAATTTTCAATGTTGTTTTATTGGTCTTATGAAATAGGTTAGGTCTAACATAGGGTATCAATCGAGAGCTAATAAAAAGATCTATTCAACTGGAGGTCAATCTCTCCGCCGTAATGAGCGAGTCTAGGTCTGGGAACATAAAATATCGATATGGGTATCAAACAAAAGCTAATTTAAATATCTTTTGACTGTAAGCACTCATTCTTGGTCTTGATGGGTTATGACTTGGTGGGGGGGGCGGATAGAGGGGGGTGGGGTTAAAAAATAGTTTTTTTGATATGGGTATCAAAAAAGGTAATTTAAATATCTTTTGACTCTAAGCATTCATTTTTGGTCTCGATGGGTATGACTTGGTCTGGGGGGGAGGGTGGATGAAGAGGGGGGGGTAAAAAATATAGTTTTTTTGATATGGGTATCAAATAAAAGGTAATTAAAATATCTTTTTATTGTAATAATAATAATCACTTTAAGCGGGTGGGTCTAAGTCTTGGGGGGTCAGAAATATTTTTATAAACATAAAAATCGATATGGGTGTCAAATAAAAGCTAATTTAAATTTCTTACGACTGAAAGCAGTCATTCTTGGTCTTGATGGGTATGACTTGGTCTGGGGGGTGGATGAAGGGGATGGTAAAAAAGAAGTTTTTTTTATATGGGTATCAAATAAAAGCTAATTTAAATATCTTTTGACTCTAAGCATTCATTCTTGGTCTCGATGGGTATGACTTGGCCTGGGGGGTGGATGAAGAGGGGGGGGTAAAAAAATAAGAAAGGTAATTAGAATATTTTTTTACTGTAATAATAATAATCACTAAAAGCGGGTGGGTCTAGGTCTTGGGGGGTCAGGAATATTTTTATAAACATAAAAATCGATATGGGTGTCAAATAAAAGCTAATTTAAATTTATTATGACTGAAAGTCTTGGCCGTGATGGGTATGACTTTGCCTGGGGGGGGGGGGGTAGAATAAAGAGGGGGTGGGGGGAGGGGGTAAAAAAATAAGTTTTTTTGATATGGGTATCAAATAAAAGGTAATTAAAATATTTTTTTTATTGTAATAATAATAATCACTTAAAGCGGGTCAACAAGTACAAAGATGCTGGAGAAATCTTTGACAATCATCAAAAAACAAATTATCACAAAAGCTGTGAACTGATGATTTCTTCAAATTAATTCAAAGTGGGGTTATGATTCCCATTTTATCACATATTGACAAAAATAGAAATAAAATAGCAAAAGAAAATAGATGTAAGATAAAACTAAGTAGAGGCCATTCTATATTGTGGATTGCAGATCATAGCATTACGTAGCCATTTGGATTCAAGAAGTTTGAATTTCAATAATAAGATAATGAAGATAATTTTCATGGTCTTATAAAATTTAAAGCATTAGGGGATTCTGCATTAATGGAAAACCCCACATAATATTTTAAACAGAATTATTTCTGAAACTCTTTGTCCAACAATGAGAAAGAAATCGCAAAAAGCTTGTCCAAAGAGATGGAGTCCTCGCCATCAAGCAGTAACAGCTTTCATGGAGTAAGAAGAACCGATTATTAATGCTCTTACTGAAATATCACAATAGCCTGAAAGAGATATTTCCTCAGAAGCAAGCAAATTATTGGATTAAATCCTTATACCAAATTATACAAATATTTTATGTAATACTTTTAAAAAACATGACATTGACTTGATTGAGACGATGAGAGTAGCGGAGAGCATTTTTTTAGAACTCAAGGAAATTAGGGCTATTGTTGATGAAGAATTTCATATTTTATATATTGTTGAATCAAAGGCAGAGCTATACGAGTTTAATATTTGTCTCCCTCGACTTGCAGCAAGACAAACTCATCGTCCAAACATTAATATAGGGTAAGTAGAAAAGTATTATAAAATAAATGTCTTTATCCCTCTCTTAGATACATTTATAACCCAAATAAATGAACGGTTTTTAATTCATCAGGCAGCACTTACCAATCTGCAGATATAATTTCCACAAAAACCTTCCCAACCTTTTTCAGATGGTGATAGAAAAAAAAAATATTTAGCAGATTTTTATCATGAAGATGTTTAATTATCTTATGATGCCTTATTAGCTGAATGCCAACTATGGTATAAAAGATTAACTATGGTTGATATAGTCCCAAAAAAATGCTATGAATGCTTTGCATCATTTCAAACATCTTTTAGATTATTTTTCCAATGTATTAAATTTATTAATTCTCGATAAAAAAATTAACACAGGGTATAAATTTTTGCCGTAAGATGTGATAGAAGGTTTTATCATCAAACAAGACTAGTAGCTTCAACATGAAAAAACATAACGGTAATATATCAAATAAATTTAATGTCAATGTGTAGCTCAATCCTTAATCTCTAAAATAAAATTAGAGCATCTATGATAGTTTTTGAGCTAGATGAGTTTATATGAAAGTTGATTTTCTGCCCCAGTCTAAACATGATATGTTTCAACTGGCCATGCGATAGCGCGCTTCTTTTTTAATGCTTCCTTTTTTCTTATCTTCCTCTTTTTTCTCCTTCTCTATTTTAAAATATTTTTTAAATTTTTATAAATATTATTAAATGTCATTTCTATTTAATATAAAAATTATATATGGGAGGATGTCTGTTATTTTTTAAGGAAATGATTAATGATAAAAATACTAACAAACATATTCTTTTAATTTTGGAATATTTTCTAAAAATATATTTCCAAGAAAAATTTTTTTTATCATCAAAAAAAGGAAAAGATAAAAAAATTATAAAAAGGGGTGGGGGAAGTGAAGATTTAGAATATTTTTTTTATACTTAATTTCAAATTTCTTTTTTATATATTAATAAATTCAAAATATTATCATTTTTAATAATGCCCCAATTAGTTTTGCCAGAAAATCAAACCCAATATCAAATTTATTAAAAAATTCTAATGACTAATAACTATACAATCATTCCTGGAATAGATGCCAAACTAAAATTAAAGGACTTTTTTATTTAAAAAATAATATTATAATGTTATCGAAAAAAATAAGCCAATTTATTATATTATCCGAAATGGATGAAATATTTTAGAAGCATCACAATGATAAAAATCATTTTAGTTATTTTGTTAAACAATAAATTTTGATAATAAATTATTATTATTAAGACCCGATCTCAAAATCATTTAAACGAAGTGTTTCAAAATTTTTCAATAATAATTATATATATATATACACACATATATTATAATATTTTATGCGGCTTTACCTTGTTTAAAATATTAACACGAATCTTCTTAACTTTTGATGAACATTATTTTATAAAATTAAAATTTATATAGAAATATATCCGTTAGATGGCGTGTAATGTTATATTTTTTAAAATATGTTTTTAAATTTAGAAAAATTGCTCATTAAATCATCGCTTTTTTTGCTATTAATGCATATTATCTTACCAGCAACGGGCACAATAAAAGTTTTTAATAAAGAATTAATATATCATAATAATAATTATATTTACTCAAATAAAAAAATTACTGCACAACCTAATTATGCATTAAATCTTACCTTACATGATAGTTATGAAGGCGATTACAGGATAGTTTTTAATGCTGCATTTATAATATAAGCGCGATTCGCTCAAGCAAAGCGAAATTAATCTCTAACGAAATCACAGCTGATTAGTCACAGGCGATAATACTTTTTTTTTTGAAATATACGAAAACAGCTGTTGCAGATTTCATTGTGCTCAGTATTTATAAATTGAACCTATTATTGGCTTGATTATGTAAATTATGTAGAGAAAAAAAAATTGCGCTTATGCCACGCGGGAATTGAATAATAAAAATAATTATGAAATGGAAAATATACTTGGAAAAATTACAAAGGTAATTGGAGACAAAGAGACAAGACAAGGAATGCGAAAGAAAAACATTTCAGAAGCTACAAGATGAGAAGGGAATGTGGTAGGAATAAGATAATTTTATTGAAATTATTATGTTGGATATAAAGATCTGCATCGGGTCTAAAAATATTTAGGCCAGTAATAAAGATGTTTATCATGGCCTGAAGAAAATTATAAAAACCAATTCCGACCCCGGGCAGGAGGGGAATTGGTCCAAGCTTTGAGAGTCTCTAATTGGATATTGAATATATAAGCATATTTATTATTAAAACTAAATATAATCCTGGTTCTATTTAAACCCCTAATCGAACTATGATATAATTTTACAAAATTTTAATAATTGAAACCTGTGAATTCGAACTATGTCCTGCAATTAAGTTTTTTTTTTGATTAATATATTTCTTAAAATAACTAGTTAATTAGTGAAAAGCAAAGTTTTAACAATACTAGGGTATACTCTAAGGAAGGAATAAAGTATGCATTATGAACATGCACATGAGCCATAAATCTCGTATACAAGTTATTTTTAACGCTATTTAGAAGATTTATATTCAATAAAATTAAGCATTGAATACTAACATTATCTACAAAAAAAAATTACTATTCTCTTTATTTAACGCGCACTTAATTATATATACGCAATCTTTAAAAAATCTGCCTAAAGATTTTATGATACATTTTGAAATTTGTCCCGTTACGAGAAATTATTATTTGTCTCCCCGATTCGACTAATTTTCACGCTGCGTGAGTAAATAATGCATTTCAAATGGCCTTGTGCAAATTAGTAAAATTACCGCTTGGCATTAGCAACCAAAACAATATTTTTTTTATCATCGTTTTGTTAATATTATAATAAAATTTAATATAAATATAACTTACTTATATCCTAAAAAGGAATATTTAGCAATTAAAGAAATAAGAAGGCAGACGATAATATAATTTCCAAAAACAAAATCCTTTATTTTTAGAACTTATTTAAAATTTTGAATCGGACGATATTTAATAAAAAGGCAACCTCAATTTAAACAAGGGACGCGTTACTAAAAAATTACGGAAAAACGTACACTCAATTTGTGTGCACTATAATAAATCCGAATTCAATTTAAGTATAGAAAAATACTGGATTGGAGAAAAAGTACGATTATTCAAGGAAAGCTGTAATTTTGTTTTTTTAGACGCTCGAGGAAATATTTAAAAATAAAAATGATCTTTAAAATGAGTGAGGTTCGAGGTTCAACACGATTCAAATGAAAATTTTGAAAATCAAGGTCCGATTCGAAACTAGTTTCAAGAATCTAATAAAAACATAATTCTAAACATTGGAAATTCTATAATAGAACTAATTCCTATTTTTAAAAAAATAAATTCTTAACCAAGTTTCTGCCTACCTACCTCGTCTTAATTTTTGTTCTTAATCCTGAATTATACTCAGAAAACGATATGGGCACCCTTTTAAGTTTTTAAACTCATTCCTATTTATTTTATATTCAAGTCTAAAAAATCACTTATTTTGATAACTGTTTAACTCTATAATTTTTAAATATCACGGAAAATAATAAATTTATATATATACTTGGGCAAATTTTTCTCCTACACCGTGGGATGATAATTGAAGGAATTTGGTGGATCCTACCTTTGACGTTTCCAATTTTTTATTCTTCAGCAATTCCTAAATTAAAATTTTTTTTTAAATATCATTTTTTAAGCGAGTTTTTAAAGTATATATATATATGGTAATTAATGTAAGAATTTTATAAAAATTTAACCAGTAGGTGGAGAGCAGTTCGATTATTTGAGCCCTAAGTATTACTTATAACTAGGCCTCATTTATAGGAAGCACCATAATAGCGCGACATCTCATCCCATCCATGCTTAGTTGTCATTTTGGCGATGATTAAAGAATTGTTAAACAATCTTAGCAGGTTTACTATAAACAAAGCCTTACTTTCCACATTATTCCGCAATATTAAATTTTTCCCAAAAAATATTTTGTAGGAAAAGGTAAGCTATAACCGGAGAAGGTTTGGCCTAAAATTATGGAACCTAGATTAAAAAGAGTTCTAGTTCCGGTGTTCAAAACATTTTGCATAATTATATGTAAATTAGCCGCACTTTGTCAGACCTAGTGTTGTTAAAAAGCCCGATTTGGGTCAATTTTTAAAAAACTGATGGTAGCCTTAAAAATTGGTCCTAATCGGGTTAACAATTCTACCCAGGTCCGGTTCCCAGAAATTTTTATATTTTTGGTTCCGAAGGATCTGAGTTCTGTTGTTACGATCTATTTATAATCTAGTGAAAATGCTTATAAAATAAATGTGTCTACAAGACTTAGAAGTCCAGACTCATAAAATTCTAGGGCCTCCACTAATCTAGAAAAAAAAACTCTGACTTGAACTCGAAGAATATAACGTTCTTCGTTATGAATAAGTGAAAGAGTTTTTGATATGTCCTAGACCTATTAAACATAAATCAGTGTTGCTACCTTTTATTTGTGACATGGTTTTCAATATATTATTTTAGGACATTTTTTAAAAAATTACTGGACTGAAGCACCTTTGAACTAATTAAAATTTTTATAAAAACCATTATGAGCAATTAACTAATATTTTAATTATATAAAATTTAATAAAAAACTTTATAAAATTTACCCAATGGAAAATACAATGGATGACGATTTTTAAGAATTTAGTTTATATAGTGGATTATTTAATAATGCTGTAAACTTTACTGCAAAAAAAGCAAAGCGTTACTCGCTACTTTTTTTTTAAAAAAAAGGAACTCGTTACTTTCTATTCAAAGAAAAGTAACGAGTAACACTAAAAAATACTATATATATATAAAAAATTTTCCCCCCATAGATAATAATAATAAAATTATATACAAATAAAATATTTTTGTAATAATTTTGCCTTAATTCTCAGAAGATTTTCAAAATTTTGATCAGATTAAACGAGAGGGCATAGTACTCAGCACGGCTCACACGTTCAATTGGTGCAGAGGAATAAAAAAAATTTTAATTGGGGGAATTTATTAAAATTTGTTAAAGAATGATCTTTATTACCAAAAAAAATACAGAAATCTTCATTCAGATCCTGGTCAAATTTTTTTTTAAAATCTATCAGAATTTTATCTAAATTCTAATTTTTACCTTCATATATCTATATAGATTTGTGCTGGACAAACGGTTAAAATTACACTTAGAATAAGTGTAGACTAGTGTTGTTAAACGGCTAACTCAATATTTTAATAAGAAAAATATTATTTCATCCTTAAGATTTTGCTCCTAAGGTGGCAACATCTATTAACGAAATCTCGAGGCTTAGACAATATTTTTTGGCATTGAGTTTTAAAAAATCGGCTTAAATCGAGCTGTTAAACAACATTAGTGCAGACTTAGTGCCTTAATTATCTTTATTAGTGTAAAATATTACATGTTGGGAGGAGGGGAGGGCATGGCAGAGTTAAACTATCTTCACCAGAAGAAATAAGTGCTATTAACATTTATATTCTATCTACAATATATTATAATAACATACTTGAATGTATAAAATTCAACAATAAACAACAAAAATATAAGAAATAAACTAAAAATGAAGTACTATGTTAGTTGATCTGAATTGAAAACTCTGCGTAAATATTAAAATTAAAAAAAAAATGAATTATATAATAAAATATGTTTTTCCCACTTTTTTGAGGAAAAATTTAAAGTAACGAAAGAGTAACGTTTGCATTACCATTACTCAAAAAAAATTAACTCGTTACTTACCTTTTGAAACATGGTTATGAATGCATCAAAAAAAGATACACTATTAGTAACGACGTTACTTTCATCGACGTTACTTTACAGCAGTGCAATTTAATTACGAAACCGCATATGTTTCAAATTCAATACAATCCGTTTATTTAAACCAACTATCTTTAAAAGCCTGCAGAAAAGACCAGTCAATAAAATGATAATTTTGGCAAAAACGTGAAGGGATGGTTAAATTAAAACCTTCCCATAATGAAAAATCATCGATTCGTCCAATCACAAAATAGAGAAATGCACATTTTCCTTTGTGTATTATAATTATTATAAAAAAGTAATTAAATTTCTTCTTTTCTTCTATTCATAAATCCCATAAATGATAGAGATTTTATTATTTACTCTGAATTAGTGGCGTAGCCAGGATTTATCTTGGGGTGGGGTGGGGATGTAAACCCACTTGTTATGATTAATTTCATCGGTTAGACAGTGTAAAGAAGAAGAGCTAAATATTTTTAAAAAAGCCAATAAAATTGGCAACATGCCAAAATAGAAAATATTAAAGAAAGAACTAAACATCTGGTTTAAGTTACGATTTAGTGCTTGTCGCCAAAATAAAAAATATGACGTCACGCTTTAAACGTGAAGTGGACCACATTTTGGAGGGCACTAATTCTGAATATTGTATCAAACCAGTAAGCAGTGCCTAATTAGTAAATTTTATTACTTTAAATCTATGTGGAAGATGGGTTAAAATGATAGGGGGGGAACTTACTATGAGTGATCGGAGAATATAGAAGACCTGAACATCTGGTTTGCGTTAATATTTAAATAAACCTTCATACATTTTTGCCAATCACAAAAAATAAGTCCGAATTATACGTCAGATAAAAAGTAGGATATTATGCCTTGAGCGTTAAGTCAGATATCAATAATTTATAAGTATTTGGTAAATTTTAGTGATTCAATCCGTTTGATTAGTGAGAAGGACAGAGATTTCTGTTTGGAACAGCCGACAGCCATTTTTAGCCCGGTTTAGAATTCTGAATAGCTTGGTTGGGACATTGTTAAATTTGATTTTTAGAATTTATATGTGCCTATGGTATTGTTTATTAGATTTTTAGGATTTTTTCCTGCACCGTTTAAAATAAAAAAAACTTCTGAGATAATTTAAAATAGATAATTGGAGAATGAAAACACATCCATTTTATTTAATCATATCTACCACGGAGAGGGGGGGGGGAGGTCAGCCCATCTTCTACTTTACACAACTGCTATGGATCTTTGAGATTAGACATTCGTTTTATTAGAAAAAAGGTTTCAATTAATTTGAAATGATTTTACATACTCCATCAAAAACTCATTTAAATAAACCCCTCTAAAATCCCAAAATTGGGAAACAATATAGTTTTAATGAGAAAACATGGTTATGCGACATGATATCAATGCAACATGATATCAATTCAACATGATATTAATGCCAATGCAATATGATATCAACGCAACATGATATCAACAACTTATTTGTGAAGAATTCCATATAAAAAGAATTACTCTCTTACAACTCTATTATAAGATTTAGTGTCTCTTTCTACTTTATTGACTAAAAATTTGACTTATTTTAAGCCTTTCTTCCTCATTCTATTTGTTGGTAACAAATAACCCCTAGAATAGCCTATTAACATTTTTCGGTGGTAAATGAAAAAGGAATATTTTAACACTGGTTTAAGTTATAAAAGATGACTATAAGTTTATAACAAAGCATGGGACTTGCGTTTTACGTCGTTTATACTATCCAGAAGTGACATGTTTCGTGTTCCATTGTTTTGACCAAAAGCCCTCCGCCTATGTTTTCCTAATTGCTCGAATGTTCTGTTAGTAGCATTATTATTTATACCACATTGGGCTATTTCGTCTATCCCAGATGGCATTGAACCGGTTTGAATCCTAAAGGAAGGGGATGTCAAAGTAATCGGAGATGATAATTGCAGGGTCGAGTTCTCAAGGCTTAAATTTGTAGGACGTATCTTAACCTTTTCGAGAGTGGGTTTAACAATGTTCATATCGGCGCGTATTTCGAAAGGGTTATACCTGCCCCTGGAATTATCAACATTTGTAGGCTCTGTCATTATATTGTTATTGAAATCGTATCGAAAGCGGGGTGAGAATTGTTCGCCGCGTCCATGGCTAACGGGTCGGTTAATTTTGGCGTTATTTGTTTGTTGGTGGTAGAGAGAGGAATGTTGGTAAAGGTAGGCCTCGAAAGTATAGTTTCGCTGTTGATCTTGATCTCGGCAGCTATAATCGGTATTACTGTTATTATCTAAAATTGGAGTGGTAGTATTTTTCCGTATGGATAAGATTTTTTTAAAAAAAAATGTTTTTAAAATGAATTATTTTTCAAAAAAAATTCATTGATTTTTAGGCAAAAGTTCTTATTATATAGTGGTTATTTAAAAAAAAAAAACTCTTTAGATAATACAATTATATACAATTTTTTTAAAATAATATCTAATATTTAATATTTAATATCTAATGATAATATAATACTTTTTTGGGGGAAAATTGTTATTTTTTTTTGGTCTATCAAAACCATATTAAATATAAAAAAAAATTTTTTTTAAAAAAATTCGAGTAAAAATAGATAAAATATTTTATTTATATAAAATATAACTTTTACCTTGACTACGATATTATAAATTTCGGATGTTAGTATCGTTATAATGATTTTGTTAACGCTTTTTAAAGTGGTAGAGGGTTAGGATATAAATGGGTGGGGGGGGGAGGTCCCAATAATTTATTTTTTAAATTTTGCTTTCTTACATTTTAAATTTTATAAACATATTTAAGAGAAAAAGTTAGCTACGGATCAAATATCCTTTCCCTAAATTGAATTCCCTAATTTTTAAAATATTGCTCTTCCAAATAACAATTCTTCTTTGCAAGAATTTACCCGTGCTTTCACGGAGTAACTAAACAAAGGGGCCATTTATTTTTTTTATAAAAAAGGGATTCGTGAAGAAATATTCATTAAAATTCTCTATTTTAACTAGTTTTGTTAAATTCAGAGTTGTTAAAAGATACTTTTTAAATGGATCTAGATATAGATACAACGTCTAAAATAATAAATAGATACAGATTATTTAATCAAAAATCTATCTAGATACAGATACCACATTTTTAAGTATCTAGACCCTTTAACAACTCTGGTTAAATTACATAGCTTTGACCATCTCAATTATGTCATAGTCAAACTTTAAACCTAAAAAATCGAATTAAGCTTTTAAGTTGTGAGTCTCGACTTGAAGATTGATTCGAATATTTTTTGGATAACAATATGGCCACGCTGTTTTATAGTTGACTAAAGTGTTAGGTAGTTTAACAACACTAATTTTAACTAAATGGATTTTTTTTTGTTTAACCTTTTTGCTTAAAAGTGCGCTGTCTGATTTCCCCCCCCCCCCTGCATTACTCAAACTCTAGTACTGTCATTAAATGTTCACTTTACGGTGGTAACGTTTTTGGTCAATTATAGTATACTTTAAAGGCATTTTAAAATAGCAATACAAACAATATTTGGGATGTCAAGAATTATGATACTAAAATATTAGGTGTGATAATCATCAGTGTATTAAAAGGGGTGGCAGCCATACATTTAAACCTCACCCTCACTCCCTAAATCTATTAAAAACTTCAAATCAAAATTAAAAAAAACATTGATGGAAGAAGTTTTTACAATGTTTTAATTGTGTATTTAACGCGCTCCACAACACCGAGATGAGGTATTAATTCTAATTATATAATATTACACTAACGCCCAATACAATTTGGCTGTCCCTAAAATTATTTTTATTTGGCGGATGGTCTTTCTTTCTTTCTTGCTCACTCTGTTCGCATGGGCCTGCTTCTTTGTTAAAATCCCTTCTTATATTTTTTTTAGCGATTAATCAATTTTTTTTAAAAAATATAAAAATAAAATATAATAACATAATAAATATTATTTTTAATTAATTTTCAGGTCAAAATGTAATGCTATAATACTGTATTCATAAATATAAAATAGTAAATTATTTTTATTTTATAAAAGAGTTAAATTTTTTTATAGTAAAAAGTTATATTTTTCAAAAAAAACACACATCAAATTATATTTAAAAAATTTTTTTTATGCCATGTTTGTTGTTGTATGATCATTTATTATATAGAGCTGCATATAAATTATTTTTTTTTTAAAAAAAAAAAAAACACATCTATCTTCTTCATCTAGTTCAGTTTGCTATTTATCATAGTTTTTAATACATTTTACTGGTGTTGTTAAACGGCTCGTTTTAAGCCGATTTTTAGAACGGCTAACTAAATATTTTAGTCAGGAAAATATTGGCCAAGCCTCGAGATTTCGTTAATATATGTCCATTGGCGTACACAGCGGGGGGGGGGGAAGCAGGTAACCCCCCCCCAAGCCAAAATGCAGATGCCGGACATATTTTTCAAAAATATTATTTTCTATATTTTATTATATTTATTCATATCTTCTTTTTAAATTTTTATATTATTACCTTTTTCATTTACCAATTTACTTTATCAATTAATTTCATTTTCATGTTTTCCTTGTGGCGGAATATTTATCTATTATTTTTAAATTTCCCGGTATTATAATTTTCAAATTTCTAGTCATGGATATTAGAATTTTTTTAAAAATGCTGAAGGTGAAAATCATGCTAAAAAGCAAAAAAGTATAGTATAATAATTAAATAATATTTTAATTTAAAAATATTTTTAGCAATTAAAACCCCTCCCATAATAGCTAATAATGAAAGAATTGTTGAAAAAATAATAGATAGTCAGCATTTCGTGGCCACAAGGATTCAGGAAGCTTAAATTTTAATAATAATGATAACGAAGGTAATTTTCGTGGACTTTTAAAATTTTAAGCATTAGGAGATCCTGTATTAATGGAGAGCCTCATTAGTACCAATAAAAATGCTACTTATCTCAGCCCTAGGATACAAAATGAGATAATTGATATTTGCAACAATATCATTTTAGAAAAATTGATTGTTGAAATCAATTCTGCCCCATGCTTCTCAATTTTGGCAGATGAGACCACGGACATTGCTGGCATTGAGCAGAAGTCGTTGTGTGCGCAATATGTAGATACTCATAAAAACATTATCAAGGAAATGTTTCTCCAATTTATTCCTGTTTCAAAGCATGACTGGGTCTGCTTTAACTGATGTAATATTTGTGAATCTTAAAAAATTAAAAGTATTAATTAATCTTATTATATAATTATTTTAAAATATATAGCTAAATATAAATATGTTACGTGGGCAAGGGTATGATGGAGCACGTGCAATGAGTGGACAATTCAATGGGCTTCAGGCATTTATTAAAAAATATGCCCAAGAGCTACATATGTCCACTGTGCTGCCCATTCGCTCAACTTAGCAATATCGGATTCATGTTCTTTACCATTGATATCAAATTCTTTAGGTTTTTAATTATTAAAATTAAATTTTTTATATTTATATCAGGTAAAATATCTACCATCTATGAGACGTTTAGATACCCCAAGCGTCAAAATATTTTGAACAGAATTATATCTGATGCCCAACAAGGAAAAAAAAATGCAAAAAGCTTGTCCAACAAGATGGAGTCTTCGACAGCAAGCAGTAACAGCTTTTATCGAGTTAGAAGAGCCGATTATTAATGCTCTTACAGAAATATCACAATGGTCTGAAAGATATATTTCTTCAGATTTTTTACGCATTTGTATTAATAAATTATTTAATTATACAACTATTTTATGTAATACTTTTCAAAAACCTGATATTGATTTGATTGAGATGATGAGAATAGCAGAGACAATTTTATTAGAACTCAAAGAAATTAGAGCTAATGCTGATGAGGAATTTCATATTTTATATGTTAATGTTGAATCAAAAGCAGAGCTATACGAGTCAATATTTGTCTCCCTCGACTTGCAGTAAGGCAAACTTATCGTCCAAATATTAATATAGGGTCAATATAAGAATATTATAAAATAAATGTCTTTATACCTCCTTTGGATTCATTTATAACCCAAGTAAATGAAAGGTTTTTAAATCATCAAGAAGCACTTATCAATCTGCAGATATTACTTCCGCAAAAGCCCTCTGAACCTTTTTCAGATGGTGATAAAAAAAAAAATAAAATATTTGAAAGATTTTTATTATGAAGACATTAATGTATCTCATGATGCGTTATTAGCTGATGCCAACTATGGTATAAAAGATTAACTATGGTTGATATAGTCCCAAAAAATGCTATGGATGCTTTGCATCATTTCAAACATCTTTTAGATTATTTTCCCAATATATTGAAATTATTATATATATTAGCAACTCTTCCCATTAGTACTGCAACTAATGAGAGAACATTCTCTTCTTTAAGAAGATTAAAAACGTACCTAAGAAGTACAACTTCTGAAAGTAGGTTGAATGGTCTGGCCCTTTTGAATATTCATAGGCATTTGACGCCAAACACGGATGAGATAATTGAAAAATTAGCTCACTCCCAACGAAGATTGGATTTTACATTATAAAAATATAATGTTTCTATAATATTTTTTGTGCTATCATTTTTTAATGTCTTGTATATTTTTCTTTTACATAAAAAATATAATTATTCATATTTCCAACATTTAGATTTTTTATACTTTATATATAAATTTTAAAGGCTCAAAAAAATTAAAATTCCTATTATGGATTATTTATTTTATAGTCATCATATCCTGGTTATATCCATTTAATATTTTATAATTCAGATTTATTTAAAGTATTTATATGCCGCCGGTTATATCCGTTTAATAATTTTTAAATCAAATTTATTTTTATATACCGATTTATATATTTAATTTTTTATAATTCATATTAATTTAAATTTGTATATTAGAAATAGTAATTAGTACTAATAAATTTATGCTTGATATTTTTAAATAAAAATAATTTTAATTTAAAAATTTTTAATTATCCCCCCCCCCCCCCCCCACATACCAAATTCCTGCGTACGCTACTGTATATGTCTACACCTTTGTTCCTTCTATGAGCAAAATCTTCAGGATTGCGTAGTATTTTTCTGGATGAAATATTGAGTTGGCCGTTTTACACTACATTTTTCATAATTTATTTGGAAATATTTTACTTCTAATTTGTTCAGTTTATAAAGGATGTTTCTATTATAAATAAATATTGAATTTAAAAAAAAATTTGTCATTTTCTATGAAGTCTCTATAGAAAAAAAAGAGAAAGGAAGCAATGCGGACTTGAGATGGTCATCCATTTTTTGAAATTTTCCCATAATGGAACATTCTAATTAAGCTGATAACTATTCTTTTCTTTTTGATATCGATGAATATTTGGATTTATACGATCAGCGTTTAGGCTTGCGTTATAATCCTCTCCCCTAGTTCCAGAGATGTACCTTATTATTGGAATAAAGGATGGCACGGGATTTTATTTCTAGGCTACCTTCCCATTTTAAATGGAACCAAAGCCTATCACTTTAAAATAGCATATGGACCCGGCAGCATGACTTTGATTCCTTGGCATAGAGGTTAAATCATACATTTGGGATCGTGTTTGTGTTAAGGGTTTTTTCTTCAACTTTAGGTTAATTAGTTATACCTATGTTAACAATTACTCATAGGGTTTCAAGTTTTATAATGACTATAGTCCTTTATTTCTCATTTATCCAGGATATAGTAGTTTAAAATTTGAAGGCTTTTAAAATCCCTGACTAAAAATAACGAACCCAAGCCGATCTTTATAAATAAGATTCAGCTGGAAATATCGATGGGGACGCTTAAATATTTCCGCCTCACATTTTTTATATATATCCAGGGGTTTACATAACTTTCGTAATAATTTAAGTTATACAAAATTTTCTTGAGTTTGATTTTAGATAAAGTATTTATGAAATTCTTAAAATGTATTAAATGGAAAAAGAAAAAAAAATGTCTATTCAAATTTATAATAAATTATTTATAAAACTGAAATTTTTTTATAAACCCTCAAATTTTAAAAAAATAACGAAATTGATTTTTTGTTTTAATAAATTATTAATGATATTAAAGAAACTATATCTTATTAAATTTTTTTTTAAAAAAAAACGAAGCTTTTAAGTGGTCAAATTACGTTTGTTTTTAAAACTTTTGATTTCCTTTTGTTATTTAAAGATTATCTGTTTTAATTTTAAACCATTTATATATTTAAAGATATAGGTGTATAATAATTTGATTTACAATCGTCTAAAATATATTGTATATATTCTATCTATCGGCAATGGTGTTATTAAACGGCTCGATTTGAGCCGGTTTTTTAAAACGGCAAATTCAATATTTTAGCCAGAGAAATATTGCCCTAAGCCCCGAGATTTCGTTAATAGATGTTCAATCCTTTGTGCCACCTATGAGCAAAATCTTAAAGGCTTGCATAATATTATTCCTAATAAAATATTGAGTTAGCCGTTTTTTGAGCCGTTTAACAACACTGATCGGCAGTGTTATATTAAAGATAAAAAGTTAAAACGTTTACTTTTCAAAAATAAAAGATACTTTTTAAATGGATCTAGATAAAGATACAACGTCTAAAATAATATCTAGAAAACAGATTATTTAATCAAAAATCTATCTAGATACAGATACCACATTTTTATATCTAGGTACAGTATCTAGATCCTTTAACAACTCTGGTAATTAGTAATTGTTGTTAAATGGTCTCGATTTAGCTGCTTTTGAATTAGGATTGTAGCTTAAAATAATGTTATGTTATGTTAAGCCTCCGTGGTTTCGTTAATAGATGTCCCCAAATCTTTCTACCATTTATGAGCCAAATCTCTAGGTTTGTGCGTGATATTTTTTGCCTAAAATATTGGGCCAATTATAACAACACTAGTAATTAGTAACCGCAACTAGTTATATTTTAACGAATGTAACAAAACGATAAATATAACTAATTAATTTTATAATTGTTAAATTATATATTATCTCTCAATTCATTAACTTTATATGAATATCTCCTTTCCCAAAATTTAAAATTATACTATTTATCAAATACAATGTCTCGTTTACCTTAGGCGATCCTTTAAGGCGGTTTAGGGCCCGAGAAGGCTTATTTTAAGAGAAAAATGAGTACGCCTTTTTAGATGCCAATTTTTTAAAATAATTTATTGTTAAAAATCAAATAAATGTATAATACATTAAAACATTGGCGTACGCAGCGGGGGGGGGGCAGGGGAACAAATCCCCCCCCCCCCCCAAAGCTAAAAAATGCAGATGCCGGATATATTTTTCAAAAATATTTTTGTTTAGAGTGTTGTGCAGATTTAATTTAAAACATTTCCATATTTTTTAATTCTTTTGTAAATAAAAATTTTAATTTGTAAAAATTGATAAGAATATATAAATATGTTATTTTAACAACTTTTTACAAATCAATATTTTCAAATAAATAAATAAATATGGAAATGTTTTGAATTAAATTTACACAGTACTATATTAATTTATATTTGTTAATATTTATTCCTATATATTTAATTATATTTATTATCACATTCATCACTAAGTTTATCAATTAATTTCGATTTAAAGTTTTCCGCCGTAATATTATCTTATTATTTTCAAATTTTTAGTGGCGTAATATTTATCTACCATTTTTAAATTTCTAGTCAAATAATAATTATTCTGAAATTGTCCAACAGGGAGAAAGAAATTGCAAGCTTGTCCTACGAGATAGAGTCTCCGCCATCAAGCAGTAACAGCTTTTATGGAGTTAGAAGAGCCGATTATTTGCTATTACTGACATATCACAATGGCCTGAAAAATTTTTCCTTAGAAGCAAGAAAATTATTGGATTCAATGCTTATTCCAAATTTTTTTTTTCATTAATGTACAACTATTTTATGTATTACTTTTCAAAAACATGATGACTTGACTAAGAAGATGAGAATAGCGAAGAGCATTTTATTAGAACTCAAGAAAATTAGGGCTAATGTTTATGAAGAATTTCATATTTTATATGTTATTGTTAAGTCAAAAGCAGAGCTATACGTGTTTAATATTTGTCTCACTCGACTTGCAGCAAGGCAAGCTCATAGTTAAAACATTAATATAGGATCAGTAGAAGAGTATATCTTAGATACAAATACATTTATAAACCAAATAAATGAATGGTTTTTAATTCATTATGCAGCACTTACCAATCTGCAAATATTATTTCCATAAAAGCCATCCCAACCTTTTTCAGATGGTGATAGAAAAAAAAATATTTGTTGGATTTTTATCGTGAAGATGTTAAAGTATCTTATGATGCTTTATTAGCTGAATAACTATGTTTATAAGATTAACTATGGTTGATACAGTCCCAAAAAATGCTATCGATGCTCTGCATTATTTCAAACACATTTTAGATTATATCCCCAATGTATTAAAAGGGTTTATATATATTAGCAACTCTTCCCAATAGTAAACTAATGAGAGAACATTCTCTTTTTTAAGAAGAATAACATAGCACTGCAGAGGTACCATTTGCAGGGCATGATCCGGATTTTTTAAAGATTTTTACGGCTAAGCTCAATTTTCAGGCCCGGCCCGCTTTTTTATAAAATAAATTATATTTATTTTTGATTTTTATAGCTAATAATAACGATTAAAAAAATTTTCAGCCCGGCCTAGATGTTTTTTTTTAAAAATTTAGGCTCAGCCCGGGTGTTTATTTTTAAAAAATTTGGGCCCGGCCATACTGTCCAGCCCGGGGCCGGGCCTGCAGGTCTCTGAAAAACATACCAAGAAGTACAACTTTTGAAAGTAGATTGAAAGGTTTGGATCTTTTGAATATTCATAGGCATTTGACAACAAGCAAGGATGAGATAATTGAAAAATTAGCTCAATCCCAACGAAGATTGGATTTTACATTGTAAATGTATGACATACAAAATACAATTATTCCCTAAGCTTTTTGTGTATTAATTTATATTTCTAACATTTAAATTTTTTTAACTTTATATATAAATTTTAAAGCTCAAAAAATTCAAATTTCTATTTTGGGTCATTTAAGTGAGTCTTTACATATAATTTTTTTATAATTCACATTAATTTAAAAATGTGTATTAGAAATAGTTATTAGTCCTGATAAATTTATGCTTGATATTTTTAAAAAACAATAATATTTCTTAAAAAATTTTATTATCCCCCCCCCCCCCCCAGACCAAATTCCTGCGTACGCTACTGCATTAACAATATAACGATGCGGGTTGCAGATAAATATTATATTGGGCTATTTCCTTGAAAAATAAATATTATATTATTGTAGTATATTTTTTTTTAGGGCAATTACTTTATTTAAATTCTATCTTTATTTAAATTCTATTTTTCATAAATTTATAATATTAAAAAGTATATGTTGTTTTAAATAGTTTATAAAGTAGCTTACAATGTGTAACTAATTACTCTCAAAATTAAGTTACTTTAAAAAAAAATGTAACTGTTTATGTTACCTTTTAAAAAATGTAACATGTAACTGAAACTAGTTACTTTTAGAGGTAAACCTTAAAGCAACATTGATTACCTGGGCACAGCACAATCATCTATGTGTAATACCTAATAGAATTATCTGAAATTTAAAGTAATATTTTACATATGCAAAATCCCATATTTTTAAATAAAACATGCCCATAGGTAGGAAAATAGAAAAATAATTTGATGAACGCGTTTTTAAATTTGAAGATATAGTTTTGCAGAAAATGTACTTTAATTAGTATATATATATATGTGAAAAAATAAAATAAGACAATTTAAACTTCAACATAATTTACTTATATGTATATATACACACTAAAATTACAATGATTAAACTGAAATATAGCCTCCGGTTACTAAAAATATACATATATTAAGTCTAAAAATTGATATGAAAGTAATCTAGAGTTCCTTCCAAGAAAAAAATAATAATTTATTAGAGACTCCATAGAATCTGAGGTCTTTTCCCTTGTAGCATTTGACCCCCCCCCTCACCTGATATACGGGTGGTGGCTCTCAACACAGCTGATGTAATCATATATATGTTAGCCTCAATGTGTTTATTCCGGCATTGTGTTATTTTTTCAACTTTAATTCCATTTTTTAAGCGCGTTTCTTAAAATTTAAAAATCGGATTTTACCGGAAATACGCTCTATCATGTTGGGAATACCTATCTTATGAATAATAGACTAACCTTTGAGTTCAAATTTATATAAAAAATTTTTGATAAATCTAAAATAAATTTTATTGAGTTCAACAAGGGTTCATGGCAAAATTGCACGAAATTTACAGGGTAGGTAGATGGAATACATTTCCGATAAAATCAGATTTTTTAAATTTTAAAAAAACGCGCTCAAAAATGATTTAAAGTAGAAAAAAAAATAACGTTGCCGGAAATAATACATTGATTGACGCTAACATAAATCTTTTTTTTATGATAGGTTGAATATTCTTATTTTGACATTTCATTTAACCTGAGACGTGCAGGTACAAACCGTAACTAACCGGAAGAATTAATAGCGTTTGAACGTTCTGTTTTTTAAACGCGTTTTTATTAAAATATTAGAGAGAGTTGTTATTCTTTCTTTCTTTCTTTCTTTCTTTCTTTCTTTCTTTCTTTCTTTCTTTCTTTCTTTCTTTCTTTCTTTCTTTCTTTCTTTCTTTCTTTCTTTCTTTCTTTCTTTCTTTCTTTCTTTCTTTCTTTCTTTCTTCGTAAATATTTTTTAAAAAATGGTTGTTCTTCTGACAGCGTCTGTGGCCTACTACTGTATATGTCACCCTACCGTATATAATTGGATTAGAATCCAATACGGATCGGTTTTTCGGAAGCTTGCTATGCGGTTATGTGTTATGGTTGTGTGATATATAGAATATCGGAAGTGCCCACGTGATCCCGTTAATATTTATTATATTAAGATAAAAATGATGAGTCTTCTTATCGTATTTTGATAAATGTTTAACAGATTTGATATATGATGACTAAGGCTTATATATATCATTAATTTAACTCCATCCGCGAGGAAACGTTAAAAATTTTTTTTATATTGGAACCGTTTTAATATTCATTTATATACTGGTCCTATTTCCATATATCTCAAAAAAACATGCAAAATAAACTTTAAACGCCTGGCCGTAAAAATCATCAAGAATAAAAATTCTGAGCTGAGCAGAGCCAAAATCCCAGGCTGGACTTGATAAAGATCTTCTTTTTTTTAAAAAAAACCCCCTTCTGGTCCGGATCCGAAAATAAATTGATTTTAAAATTAGGATCGGGAATAAAATTTTTCATCTCTGCAGATCCCTGGCGGAGTCGTGTAAAAACAGCCCGACTCATGCGGATAATTTAGTTGTAAAAGTCTAGTTCGACTTGACTAAATTTTATTAATCGAATCAAGTCGATAGATTTTTTTTTATAGTTTAAATCTTAACTGAACCTGAAAATTAACTTTATCAATATGTTAAAGGTTTATTCATTAGGACATGTCTATCACGATTTTAAAAGTCAAATGTGCATCAAAAGCTTTAATCGGGGAAATTATCACGAAGAAGATAAATAAAATGAAGATATATTTAAACATATATTTTTTATAGAAGTAACTCTAAAAAATGTCATCAGTTACCTTTGTCGTTACATTCATAAAAGTATCTAGTAGCAGTTTTTTTTTTGCAAAAAATGTGACTTAGTGACCGGTAAATAGTTAATTTAATAACACTTATATTAAAAAAATTTGGATTAATTATTGATTTTAAGGTTAAAAAAATAAGAAGAATCAGAATATAAGAACAAAATTTTAAATCTTACCCGCCTCATCTGAATTGCAATTAGCTGGTGACGTTAAGTTAGATTCAATTCGCCGGACATCCTTCCTTTTTGATTATATTTTTTTAAAAAACAAATGCATATATAATAAACTTCTAAAATTCTTAGCAAAAGGAACAAGGCAGCAGACATCATATAAGATTAGAATCTATAATAAAGTCTCTATACCCAGATTTTACTTTGATGGAAAAGAAATATTACCTAAATAACGCGTGTTCATTTAAACTAGTAATGGGGGGAAAAATAACACATCTAAGGAAAGATTACCCCATAAAAAAGGCCCTAACTTAGAAAAAAACCGCCAAAATTTGAAGGAAAAAAGAATCCTAAAAATAAATTTCCCCAAAAATTGGGTAAGGGAAAAAGAATTTTTTTAAAAAGGATAGAGAGATATGAGTTAGGCCTGATGTGTAGTAAACGCGTCATGTTCACGCCGTGCGTTATTTACAAAATCAAAACCATTAAATAGGCATAATATGAAAAACATATGTTATGACGTATATTTCAAGCATTTCCAACCCTATGTAGAATTACTTGTGATTTCGATAGCGTTAACTAACGTAAGGCTTAAATATAACGCGTTTACTATAGATTCAGCCTTAGCGATAATATATATAGGTCCCACGGGAGCAAATATTTTCTGAGACCACCGCACTACGATTTATAATTTTATTTAATTTTTTTTTTTACAAATTTCGATTTTAAGACTGAATGTCCTAAATAATTTTTGTATAAGATAAGTGATGGTATTTCATTTTAAGTTATTTTATTTTATAAAAGTAACTGTTTAAAGCATCACTAAAATGTAACCAGTGACTTTTATATTAATTATTCACTATTATAGTAAATTCTTGAATATTTTGAATAAAAATAACGGTTATTCTAAATTTTACTTACCCTGCGGAGGTCTCTAAGCTAGGCGCTTTGGACCCCCCCCCACCATTTTTACCCTACCCTTTTAAAATTAGCACCAATTTAGAAAAATGGATAAGCGTCCTATTTTTTTCATTTAAAATTCTCCATTTTAAGTAATCAGCATAGCTATTTTAAATAACTTTCTTACCAAATTTTGTAATATTTTAAATAAAATTATTATTTTTTTTTTTTACTAGTGGCATAACAATTGCCTTTCCTTCGCCTTAAGCAAAAATAAAATGGTAAAAAATTATAAATGAAATAAAGGTATATAATCTATGATTATATTTTTTTAAATTATTATATTATTAGATGTTTCTACACTCGTTTCTAATGAACAAGGACAAATATCAAACTTTAGACCCTATTCGAAAATGTTGAAATTTATTCATTAACAATTAAAATCAATACCAATTTAAACTAATATCGTACAATATAAAGTAAATAAGTATTTAAACCTAATCAATAGTTCGAAATATGATAGTATTGCAATGGTATTGTAAGCCAGCCCTTACAACACAGAAGTCTTGATAAACACAATTACGGGCAAACTAATTGTCATTTTAAATAAACATGCTACATATGTTTTATGACACTGATACTATATTTTGATTCCCGAATTTATAACACATTAATATACACGCATAATTATATAAAAGGCATTTCCCTCAATGAAGCACATGTAGTCGAAATCTTTTTGATCTTCCCTTCCAACAGTTATTTTTTTACTATATTTATTAATATATATATATAAATATACATGGTATTTATTGGTCATTATTCAATTCATAGTCGTTTTTGAATAGGCCTAATATGTAGCATATTGATCTATTAAACATGAAATCGAATTGATTATCCTTTAGCGGAATATTTATCAATGTTTTATTATTTGAACATACATTATTTGGTTAGTTTTACCATCATCCCCAAACATTGGTTCGTAAAATTTAACTCGAACTATCGTAGAGATTTTATTTCAAGACTAATTCTATATAAAAAAAAAATTGAACCTACGTGGGGATAGAAAATGGAGACATGTAGGTTTTATAAATTAAAAAACTTTACCATTAAACCCAGGATAGCCATTACATTCTTTTATTATACAGAATACGATTTGGATTATATTTTACTTTAGAAGGTAATTTTCGTTATTATCAATCGCATCTAAAGATGAAACGAAATGCTCATTCGTGTTCCCCTGTCTTGATTCCGGTGATGAAGGCGAGTTGAACTTACGCTTGGATAGTAATCTCTTAAGACTTCGGTAAGAACTTTGTTCAAAAAACTTATTTGGTTTGAGGCGGCTCAAATGTAGTCTATCGTGACGATTTTTATATTTATCCAGCAACAATGAGCGCTTGAAAATTCTGAGGCTCTTGGAGAAAGACTTGCTCCCTTTTCAAAGATTGTTTTGTAAAAAAATTTTAAAATATTTTTAAATATGGGTAGTAAAACTATATAATTGTTTACACTGAGTCTTGATATATATATATAAAAAAAATATTCAATAAAATATACATCATAATTAATATAATATCTGCAAAAATTTTATATGGAGAACTGAAAATAAATTATTAATGAAAAGAACTTTTGTTATAGAATATAATATGTTAGAAATCAAACTGTTTCGTTTTGATATTAACAATTGTATATAAAATTTTATCTGATCGGATAAACATTTTAGAAATATTCATTATATTAATAATAAATTATTTATGGTAAAGAATTTGTTAAAAAAGCAAAAAAAAAAATTGTGTTTTTGTTTTTCCTCGAGCCCTAAATAGTTGTTTCAACATAATTTATCGAATGGGTCTAAACGATTTCTAATGCTGTACTTTAATTATACCTTATTACGATATATACCCTTTAAATCATCTTTTATATTATTTATTTAAAACTCTCTTTTGGAACGTTTATCTTATAAACATATATTCCTTATAACTTAAAACAAAATGTGTAATATTTTTTAAATTTATTTGAAAAAAAAAAAAACTATATAAAAAATTGCTATGGATTAAGAGTTATTTGAAATTTAAGAAAAAAAAATATTCAGGCCCGGCCCGGATTTTTTCAAAATATATTATATTTATTTTTGATTTTTATAGCTGTTAATGGCGATTTCAAATATTTGGTTTTAAAATATAGGGCCCGGCCCGGTATACTTTTTAGAAATTAAAATACGGCCCGGGCTTAGAACCAGGCCTGCAGGTCTCTGATATATATTATACTAAAACAATCAAAATCTTATTAAACTCGATATTTTGTTCTAATAATTCACTTTTATATACCTAAAAAAGAGCTTTGAAGTTCGTAAAATGTATCATTTCAAAATTTTTCCAGTATTATATATATCTTCTTTTTTTTTCAATATGGGTTAAATAATTTTTAAAATTATAATTTTATAGGTTTGAAATGTATTTTTCAACTTTTAAATTATAATAATATATTCAAAAAAAAATCTATATATAATTTATATACTGGTCATCTTTTTAGAATCCTCCGAGTACATTGGGCACCCGACCTCTTTAAAATTGAGCACGTATATGTAAATTAAGCCCGACGTATTTCTTATGGGAACGACCAATAGATTGAAATATCCAATGTCGCCTGTGATTATTATTTTTTGTATGTATAATTATGTTCTTTTAAAATGAACATCTATAGAAATCGTCAAAACATGACCTATATCATTATTATCTATTATTACTATTTGCCCAATGTAACGAGGCTTAAAGTAATTTAATTATCTAACATATGGCAAAATACTATATAGTCTTTTCTAAGAATCGATAAAAACATTCAGGCTACGTTCTGATTCGTCTTATTTATTTTTTTTAAATTCTGAATAGCCGAGTAAATAGTGATTTATAGACCTATAAAATATAAGAGCAAGTATACACTTCAAGTGTATTTTTAATATCATATCATCACCCATAAACTATTAAATAGTGATTTATAGACTTAGCAAGTACACTTTAAGTGTATTTTAGAGATATCATCACCTATATAGATGACTAAATAGTGATTTATAGACTATAAAATAGAGCCAATATACACTTCAAGTGTATTTTAAAAGATATCATCAACCATATAGCCGACTAAATACTGATTTATAGACTATAAAACATAGGAACATGTAGACATTTCAAGTGTATTTTAAAGATATCATCACCTGCATAGTCGTCTATAGTGTTTTATAGACACAGCAAGTTTACATTAAGCGTATTTTTAAAGATGTCATCATCTATATAGCCGACTAAATAGTGATTTATAGATTTATGGACTATAAAACATAGGAGCAAGTTACAAGTGTATTTTTAAAAGATATCATCACCATATGTCAGAATCTTTATTCTAAAAGCTCATTTTCTGAATAGAACTCAGAACCAAAATTAAAACGAGATAAGACGTTAGCCAAACCCATTTTTCGTAAAATTTGTATATTATGTTTATTTATAAACCTGTTTTTTTGTAAAAATAGGCATCGACGTGCTTGTTGATACCCTTGATTAAGGCGTTTTCGATCTCCAATTTTGCCAAGGTCGACGTCATTTCCCCGAATAGAAAATGGCAAAGACTAGATTTTCGCATGACTTGCCCTCTCGAATACCCGAAAATGGAGGAAAAGGCATCGCTAATAAAAATGACGGGAAAATCTTTGACCCTCGCGTTACTGATCAAAAAAGATCTGCCTATTTTTTTTAGTTATAAAAAATTAAAGATATTTTTTTTTGAAATCTTATCGGAATTATTATCATGCCTTTCTTATCACATTCTCTTTCCTTATTAAATAGGAGGTTAATATAATCATATAAAACAAAAATGTTCTAATAGGTTTCTGGTCATGGTATGAATCTTAGGGTAAAATTATTTTATTAGGTTGGAAGGGGAAATGGAGATAAAATATCGCGGTCTTAGGGTCATCGTGGATCTTTGCCTCGTTCACCAGAAAATATTTAGTTATCTATGGATATATATATATATGTGTCGTATTGGCAATCCACGGGGAATTCGTGATTTCTCAATTTTAAAATCATTTATTGAGGGTGATTTTTTTTATGTTTAACAGATACAAATTCGTTGGAAATATCTTCTAAAAATATCTATAATACCTACTTAGCCTGTGAATATCAGAAAAACTTTCGCCATCAAATTATGTGTTTACTTTAATTTATTATGAAATATATATATATACATATAAATTAATATGTGCGAAAATTCGCAGTGCTTATACACTTTTTCATTTCTGCGATGTAATGTCCGATCAAATTTGTAATCATCCAAAAGTAGAAAATGGCCCCTCGATAAAATGATTTAAAAGATTTGTAATCCCAAATCCTTATCCCAATTCAAGTTTTTTTTAAAAAATTATTATTAATTATTATAATTGATTGCATTCTCGTGGCAAAATTACACGATAAAAGTTTTTATCTTTTATGTATATGTATAGTACAAATAATTAATTAATATTTCAAATTTTTCGAATAAAATTTATCGATCATTTTATAAAAAAATAAAATAAAATATAATCAAAAGATAATTTTACAAAATAAATTAAATTGATTGATGATTTAAAAATTAAATTTCTCCCCATTATCGAATAATTTTCCAATTTTTATTTTTTGTTTTGATGTTAATGATAATTGACATATAATCAGTTTGCTTATTTTTGGACTAAAAAATATAATGATTTTATAGATATTATATATAGCAGATTTTTGAATTAATTTTTTTTTTATAAATATAACATATATTTTATAATTGAATTGAAAGGCGTATAAACTTAGTGTTGTTAAACGACTCGTTTTGAGCTGTTTTCGAAAAACGGCAATTTCGATATTTCATCCAGAAAAATATGACGCGATCTTCAAGATTTTGCTCATATAAGGAACAAAGGTTCTAGACATATATTATCGAAATCTCGAAGCTTAGACATGAGTTAGCCATTTTAAAAAATCGGCTCAAAATAAGCTGTTTAACAAACACTAGTTTAAACTTCCACGCGCAACTCTCCGTTTCCTCAAAATTTATCTAAATCTATATGCCTAAGTAAGTGTAAAATATCATGTTATAATGGAAAAACTCAAAAGAAAAAATGAAAGAAGGAAGGAAGGAAGGAAGGAAGGGAAGGAAGGAAGGAAGGAAGGAGAGGAAGGAAGGAAGGAAGGAAGGAAGGAAGGAAGGAAGGAAGGAAGGAAGGAGAGGAAGGAAGGAAGGAAGGAAGGAAGGAAGGAAGGAAGGAAGGAAGGAAGGAAAGAAAGAAGGAAAGAAAGAAAGAAAGAAAGAAAGAAAGAAAGAAAGAAAGATGAATTTTAACAATTTATTTATAATTCTCTCTCATGCTTCAAGGTTGTCGGGGATATATAATAAATATATTAAATATTTTTATATATAATCAAGATACATGACAAGATATTTAAAAAATGAACATTTTCAATAATAATTATTATGCGGATAGAGTTCCCGTTTTTTTTACTAATAAAAAATAAAAAACTTTAAAACATTTATAATAAAATGTAACATGTTACCAAATATATAATATATATATTTTATAAATTAAATTAGTAATAAAAATATCAATTTAATTTGCTAGTAATTTGTGATAAAGCGAAAAGCAAAAAAACAGGGTAGATTAGATATGATTTATAAGTTCCGACAATTAATAAGTTAGTTTTTTATAAAGAACTATTTAACTTTAAAGTATGATTTATTTGAATTAGTTTGTAAAAAAAAAAAAATTAAAGCTATAAGTTGAAAATAGAAATTATTAACAAAATGTATCTTTTCCTAAATAATTTTTTATTTTTTTAAAAAAATAAAATAATTATTTCTCATTAAAATTTTTGGCCTATTTTTAGTAAGAAATAAATAAATTTATAAATTATTATATAGAAATAATGTGATATTGTACAGTGTTGTTAAACGGATAACCCAATATTAGCCAAAAAATATCGCAACTCTGGAGATTTTGCTCAGAGATGGCCGAATGATTTGGACAACTATTAACGGAAATTTCAAGGTTTTTGCGTAATATTATTTTGGCTAAATTCTTGATTTTATATTGGCTAAATTGAGCCGTTTAACAACACTTGTGCAGAGCTTGCCCAAAATTTTGAATAAAAAATCTTTGACGAATGACATCATGAAATTTTTTTTTAAGCATTTCATAATTCTGATAATGTGTATGAGTTTTACTTCCATAAACAAAGAAAATTTAAACTTTGAGACCACTGAGGTTAGGGGTCGGGGAAAGGGGTATAATAAAATCACGTGTTTACTTTCGCTAATTTCGTAAAATTTGCATAAAATAGAATTTGAAAATATTTTATTTTAATGGTCGCGTTGAAGGATGTAGGCAGAAGGTGTATCGAGACGATGTATCTTCCTTAACCCTAGTAAAATTAGACAGTTACAGTGTCCACATCAGCGAGGGGTTCGAGGGAATAGTATCTATTTGCCTCTATATATATATGTAGAGGGTAGGCTCCTATGGGGTAGGACGTAAGTAGTGTTTTAATGCATAGGGAATAAATCTAGGTATTTTGTTATCTACTTCTTTTTCCTTCTAGAAGGGGCTGCAGACACTTATGGTTAATTCACAGAGCTAGTGTATAATTTTATTGACAGTAAGTGAAAAGTATTTGATTAATTATATTGGCTTTGCTGGCACTAACTTGCATTGAAAGTAATAGCGTCTACTTGATAGGATTTTCACTGGATGTAAACCCTCCTAAAAACCTATGCCTACCTCCCTAAAAACCTATGCCTACTCCTTAATTTCGCCACATTCGGTGGATTTTACATTGTTAATTACTCCCTTTTAATTAAAATGCTACTCATAGATTTCAAGCAGAATAGCTAAAATTATTTTAGATCTACTACCATCTATCAAAATATTGTGAATATAAAAGTTATTTTTTAAAACATAGATTCAATTAAAAATCCACAATTACAATAAATGCATTATTGTAGTATATATTGTTTAGCATCAATATGAGTTTTCTAAGAATGTCTAACCCTTTTAAATAGCAGAAAGTTTTATATGGGAAGTAATAACTATGATTGTATGCAATATATAGATTTGGTTGATGATTAGCAATATCATTGAATTATAATAACTCTATAATAAAAAAGTATTATTTTTTACAGCAATATATTTCGCCCTATTTCATCTAAAAATTTAATATATACCCCCCCCCCCCTCCCCCACAATAAATTTATCCAACCCCCCTTAAAGGCGTCTACCCCCTAACCCCCTTAAAAAATAAGGATGCAAACTGTTCCTACCTAACCTCCCCCCTGCTTATGTAAACGCTAGATCCGAAGTATTTAGAATACAAAAAAACGATTACGTCAGCCGTTTCTTTCCTTCCTTCCTTCCTTCCTTCCTTCCTTCCTTCCTTCCTTCCCTCCTTCCCTCCTTCCCTCCTTCCCTCCTTCCCTCTTTTCAAAAAATCAGATATAAATTAACTCACTCCTCTCAAAGCTTAGATGGATTTTATATGGCAATAACCTTGTTGAGCTTCTATACTATTTTTATATATTTTATAAACGAAGAAAAATGGCGCTAAATATTTTAATTTGACGAATTACATCCTTTTACTTATTATAAAAAAAGATAAAAACCCATATTGTTCACAACTACAAAAAAAACCTGGGAAATCCAAATAAGGAACATGAATAAAAATGTCACCTTATCAATGTTACAACTAGTGTTGTTAAACGGTTTGTTTTTAGCCGATTTTTAAAAACGGCTAACTAAATATTATAGCCAAAAAAATATTGGCCATGCCCTAGATATTTCTCTATTAGATTTCTAAACCTTGGTGCCATCTATGAGCAAAATCTTCAGGCCTGCGTAACATTTTTCTGGATAAAATATTGAGTTAGCCGTATTTAAAAATCGGCCCAAATCGAGCCGTTTAACAACACTAGTTGCAACAACAACTCATAGATTTGTATTTTGGAAGAAGAAGGGGAAAAAAAATCAGAACTCCTTGGACGATTTAAGCATTGATTTTAAATAATAAAATAGACATGAGCCATTATATTTTACTCCGCGAGGAAAAAAAAATTATGTCCTTTATTGAGCAGATTTAAAGCAATATTACGAAGTATAAACTATAATTTATCGTCAATAGACCATTAGAAGATAAAGATAGTGTTGTTAAATGATTCGATTTTAAGTTGATTTTTACGGCTAGCATAATATTTTAGCCAGAAAAATATTGGCTAAGCTTTGAGATTTAGCTAATAGATGTGCCCAAAACATTTGGCGACTATGAAACAAGATCTTCAGGCTTGCTTAATATTTCTCTAGATAAAATATTTCTTCTTTTTTTAAAAAAAGGTTCGATTCGAGCCGTTTAACAACATTCGTTAGGGACAGACATTCAAACGTTGAGAGGAAGGAAAATGTAGAACCAGCTATCATTAGAAATACAGCAGAGGTGGAATATGTTAGAGATGTCTTTATAATATTCATATTGTGTACACTTATCATGATGTATTTTCTTTATAAAAGAACAAAATGAATATTGTATTCCGTTGTAGTAATCAAGGAGACAGCTGGAAATCTCCACTTAAAATTTGCAAATTTTAGTGGATATAGTTTTATGTAATAAAAAATATACCCCCCCCCCCCCCCCACCTATCTGAAAAATCGGGCCTAATAACCCTTCAATTAAAATTTATGAGAAGCCATTCAAACTCCCAAGAGAATCTAAGATATGTTAAAGCGAACAGAGACCTTCATGAGCCTTAGTTTGTTGACCAAGCCCGACACCAGGCCCCTAAAAAAATTATCTTAGGCCCGTCCCGGCCCGGCCCACATCTAATATTTAAAAAGAAAATTCTCAAGTTCCATAATAAGTTTCACAAAAAAATTTCTTAAGCCCGGCCGTATACTCATATCCAAAATTTTAATTTATTGTATTTAAATATAAATAAACAATAGTTAAGTGAATTTAGGCAATCATTTTGTTTACAATACCGAAATTTATAAATATTAGAAGAAGGAAAAAAAATTTATAACTCCCAAAATAAAATATGATTTAATAATGATACATTTCTATATATTCCATTATTCTTTTGAATATGGTTGAACCCAAATAAATTGCCGTTGTAACAACCGATTTATTTAAATATTCATAACTACATGACCTGTCAGATTTGAAAGATCATAATAAAACTCCTTACAGTTTTTAAATATATTTCATATAATCAAAAAATCTCTTTCAAGTTGAATATTCTTTGAGTTTCAACTATTATCTTTTCATTTTATTATACAACATTACCCCCCCCCCACCCCCTCTTCATTTTCCCCCTCTTATGACATATAAATTTGACATGACACTTACGACTTCTACCATTTTTTTTTATCATTATATTTTAAAAAAAATTATTTTAGTCTTTTTTGCTTTTTTTGGGAATAAATTACGTGATGTATACTATACTGGTAGAAATTAATATAATATATTCAATTGTTTTCAATTTAATTATTCATTGTCTTATTGCTTTTCGATTTTAAAACGGGGTAGGGAGGGGGATGTTTTAGCTCACCTGACGGAAAGTGCTGTTAGGGTCGGTCTCGAGTCGGGTTGGACCTATGTGTGCTTAGGTTAGAGTCGAGCTCGGACAAATTTTTTTTAAAATTCTAGTTCCGACCGTGAAAACCACCTTTGCAAACCTCTATTCGTGTATATTAACGTATATATCTCGCAAATTTTAGAGTAATTTTTCTTAACTTATCGCAATTCTTAATCCATCTCCTAAAAGAATTTTATTTTTAAAAATGTAGAATTCTGATGATCAGAATTAAAATGACAAAATAAATGGTAAATTCCCGAAATAATTTTTTTTCTTATGACCTATCTTATATTACGTTTTGATGAGAATGACATTTTATATTTTATCGTTGAATTTATTTTTAAAGTCTAAATATTTTATTTTATAAGAATGAAATAATAATAATAATATAATACCTTTAAAAAAATGCTTAAAAAAGCTTTAATTTTTATTTAAAATAAAAATAATTTGTATTTGGTTTTAATGACGTTAATTGACTCGAAAATGAAATATTTTATCATGCATATAATTTTTTTTCTAGTCGCAATCCGTGATTTTTTCAATTTTGTTTATTCAATGGGGAATCCAAAAAAAAAATGGTTTTTTATTTAAAAAAAAATTAATCATAAATTTGGCAATTATATAAAAAAAAACTTACAAAATTATTACAAATTGGAATGATATTAATGTAATTTTTTTTTAATATCAATAATTTTTATCTTTTTAATGATCAATGTCCATTTATACAGATATAATATTTTCTATTAACTAATGTTATCAGAGGATTTCATGGATCCACGTTTTGTAAAGTAAAAAAAAATGAGAATCGATTGGTCAATTTTTTCCGACCCCTTTTGAAATTTGATATATTTATTATTATTTACTTAATTTAACATAAGATAAAATAGAAATATCACAAATTGAACAAAAATCTCATATTTTTTTTTATTTTTTAAAAAAATATATATTATAGAGATCTAAATCTCGACCCGGTCCGCCTCCGCCTTGTTAAAAATTTTTGGCGCAAGTTGCCCGACCCCTTAAATTTTTTTTTTGCCAGACCATTATATTTTTGGACATACCACCTCAATTTCCAAAAAATTTTCAATTTCCTACTTCTTTTGCTTTTTGTATATTATATTATATTAATTAGAATAATTCTAATTTAATTTAAATTAGGGGATCAGGTGAAAAAAGATATTTTTTGCGTTTCCTGTTTCGGCAGAAATAAAACTAAGTTCCGGTCCATGTTTCGAAACTTTCGGTATGCGTTCTATAAATGTCTAATTTTATTTCTACTTTTAGTGCGCACAAATTGAACCTTTTAACGCAAGCGTTTCAAAAACGCAAATAAAAAAAACGTAAACACAGCTATGTTTAAATTGGAGCGTTAACTTTTATTATTTTTCTCAATATGAAAGGTCTAAATTCTAAACCGAAAAATAAGGCTTGCCCTATATTTAATTAGCAAATCGTTTTTGTAATATCATAATTCTGTAAGCTAAAAATCTTATTGTATCTAATAGATGTTGTATCCATGCTTTAAAAATTTAAAAAACGTTTCAAAAAAACACAAGATATTTTGTTTTTTTTAAAAATAAATAATTTAAAATGCTAACGAATGCATTTGAAATGCATTATTTGCGTATTTAAGGGTTGCGTTGAAAAGTCCGATTTGTGCGTATTATTATATACGAAATTTTACATCCCCCACTTAGTAATAATTAAGGAATTTTATCATTTATATTTGTGCCGATGGTGTTAAAATTGAATTTTAGCATCGAAAAACATCTCTTCGAGCACTAACATAGTGAACAATATTATCCATTGAAATTTAAAAACCTTTTTTTAATTATTATTATGAAACACTTAAAATTATTTTAAATTGTTCTGGGAACGCGTTCCATATTTTTTTTCTCAAGTTTGTTTTCCATGTCCCTGATTTAAATAGCTCCCAAACAATTGGGAGTCATTAATTTTGAACTTTCTTCCTCCCTCCCTTCCTTCCTTCCTTCCTTCCTTCCTTCCTTCCTTCCTTCCTTCCTTCCTTCCTTCCTTCCTTCCTTCCTTCCTTCCTTCCTTCCTTCCTTCCTTCCTTCCTTCCTTCCTTCCTTCCTTCCTTCCTTCCTTCCTTCCTTCCTTCCTTCCTTCTTCTTCCTTCCTTCAATATTGAAAATAAATAAATATTTATTTTTTTTACCTTGGCTATTAAACTTTTTGATCAATGTGTTCAAGAAAGTGTTTTGCAAATCAGAGTTACCCCTCTTCATAAACATATTTAAAAAAAATTTTTTTTTATATAGGAATATAATTATCCAATTTATAAATATTTGATTTTTGACGAAAAGATAAATAATAATAAAACAAAAACAAAAGAAAATGATTTTTGCAAAATATAAAATAAGATTAAAATGTTAAATCTTAAATGATATTTAATGTTATAAATTTTAATATATTTTTTTTTTTAAAATACCAATAAATTGATAAATAAGATTGTTATCAAAACTCTAATTTATTTTTATTTTTTTGTTTGAATTGGCTATTTTCTTTTTAGTAATTTATAATTTATATATTATTTCTTAAAAATCATCCTTGGAAATTAATTTAATTATTATAATATATTCTTTTATATTATTTTCTTTCATAATATAAATTATAAAAATTAAAAAAATAAATCTTTTTAAAAACAAATTTAAAAGTTTTAAATATTATAATGAGATTTGTTTAATTTAGCTAGGCAAATTTATACAGGTGTAATGGTATACTGAAGTACTCTGGTTTACTCTCTAACATTACAAACGCAATTGCGATTTTTGCATTATAAAGATGAGCTTAAAAATACAATTCCAATTTGTAAACGCTAACGCTTTTCTTTTTTGAAATTCACGCAAATCTCAACCTCCCAAGTTTACATTTTTTTTTTGTTTCAATAAAATTAGTTCTGTTGTTCTTCTTATAAGTTATATAATGCCTTTTTTTTAATGCTGCACTTAATTTGTTCCACTTTTTTAAGTTAACCGCCTCAATCTGTAGTAATTATTAATATAGAAATGCAATATCATCAATCTCGTTATCATTAGATCTCGATCTAGAAAAGGCCTTCGATAGAATCCCAAGAAAACTTATCTGGTGGGCGCTACGCCACAAAAAGTTCCCGAAAAATATATAAGAATAATACAGGATATGTATATGGGACATACAACAATGGTCCGTAGCACAACAGGTACTTCAGCAGGTTTCACAATAGCCGAAGGAGTTCATCAAGGGTCGGCTCTCAGCCCACTTCTCTTCATTACAGTAATAGATGTATTAGCACAGTCTATACCTCAAACAGTCCCGTGGAATATGATATTTGCTGATGATATTGTGATACTTGCCGAATCCAAGGATGAAATGAAAGAAAGGTTAGTGAATTGGATAAATATCCTAGAAACGCACGGATTAAAAGTAAATAGAGAAAAGACGGAGTATATGGTGATAGGAGGAGATGAAACGGAGAGTATTGATATAAATGATTGGTAGATATCCGCAATTGAAAGCTGTAAATATTTGGGCTCCACTATACAAACAAACGGCACAATAGAAAAAGAGATAAAGAATAAGATTAATCAAGGGTGGTTAAAGTGGAGATCTTTATCTGGAGTGCTATTTGACAAAAAGAATCCCACACAAATTAAAGGAAAAATCTACAGTTCCATAGTACAACCAACTATTCTATATAGTTCGGAAACATGGCCAACCAAAGAATCAGACGAGAGAAGTCTACAAACTATGGAGATGAGAATGCTGAGGATGATTGCTGGGGTAACAAGAAAGGATAAGGTGCGCAGTACAAGAATACTAAATAGTTTAAAGGTAGTGCCCATTAAGACTAAGTTAATGGTAAACAGACTTAGGTGGTATGGGCACACAATGAGAAGGCCTATGAACTACATAGGAAATAAAGTTGAAAGTTTGGAAGTGATGGGCAAACGTAAAGAGGAAGGCCAAAACTTCAATGGGGCCATAAAGTTAGAGCCAATATAAAGAAGTATAAAATAGATAAAAGAGATTGTATGAATAACATAAAGTGGAGAGAGATGTTGAAGGAGCTTACCACCAGAAAAGGTGAAAGCTAAAAGAGAGAAAAAAAAATAAAATAAATTCTACATAGCCAAATGAAATATCCAGCACAAATTTTTGTTTTCATCTCTTAATAACCTCAAAAAGCCGTTAATAATGTTATAAAAGAAAATTAGCTGCTGAAACTAATAAAGTGAACTATATTTTTAGCCGTTTAAGCAGGCCAATTTTTAGCTAAAAAATAGCATCTTCGACTTCAGAGTTTATAGCCGCTCAAATTTGGAAAGAAATGAATATAAATTAAACCGCCTGTATCTTAACGAATTTTCTCTGGGCACGCGCCTATAGATTGGGCAGAATTAGCCGACATTTAGCCATTCCCTTACCATTGTGATTACACCAAAAATATAATGTTATGAACATAACACTTTTTTTTAAATAAAATTTTTGTTTCCCCTGCCATTGATTGGCCTTAGAAAATTGAACCTCCTTCAAGGTACACCATCCAAAAGTTTTACTTCCTTAGAAAAATTCTGTTTAATCCTATAATTTATATATAATTATTAACGGATTTAAAAAAAAGAAAATTTATGCTTGGATGAGATTATTTTATATGAGGCTTCATTTCTTTGTGTTGTGTTTAAATGGTAGAAGAAAACCTTCTAATTATTTCTTATATAATTTACATTATTATATACTTGTTTTAAAAAATATATATTTTGCAATTATTTTTTTTACTATATTAAGGGGTTTGTGGCGCATAAAGTTTAAATAATTCTTTATATGAATTTTCTGCTTAGACCCCTAGAATACAGAATATATTTCTCTCATATATGCAGCTCCATCATATCCTTGCCCTTCACACTTATTAAATATCAAATTAAAGCCCTAAGAAATATTAGATTATAAAATTTTGTTTATTAATTTCGAAAATTACATTTAAAATTCATAAATTAATAAATCTTGGACTATATATTTTAGCAAAATTTGAAAACTTCCACAAATTTTAAAAGTTAGTATATATATCTATATAAATATTATGTTAAATTATTAAAACTTTGTCTAAATTTTTATGTAAAAACAAATGTTTTCTGACATGTCTTTTATTTTTCTAAATTATTAAAAACATTATTTCTTCTTCAAGTTTTGAACATAGCCTATAAAAAAAAAACATAATATATTAAATCTAATGAAGGAAGATAATTCCTAAGGTTTTATTTTTGTAAAACTTTAAAACTTATTATAATATATCGATAAACAGAATGTATTATACATTGTAGAGGATTGATAAATTTACATAAAAACAATTATTAAGGAAAACAATTTAAAGAATATATTATATTATTTAACAATTAGATTAAGATATAAGGAATCAATCAGCCATCTTACGATGACGATGGTCATGGTCATGGTCATGAATCTTTGAATAATACTTATAAACGATTAATAAAAGGCCTTAAAAGTTATTTATGGTTTTCTTTGGTCAATTAGTCTTAAAAAAAGAAAAACTAAGATTCCTATCCTACCAAACCTGATGTCTTGAAATGGTACGAACGGGATAAATATATTATAATGGTCAATAAATGTGCATATTTTGAAACATTTTTTCCTGGCGGATTATAATTATTATGAAAACGAGGGAGCCAACATGTCAATTACACGCCAAAATCCCAAAGATTCTATAAGCGTCGATCAAAAATTTTTAACCGAAAACTTTTACCTTGGCCCCCTAAAGTTTTATAAAAAAAAATAACACATTTACGAGGAAAGTCGGAAAAAAAAATTAACTCGGCAAAACAACCCTAAAAAAAAGTTGAAAACTAGAAATATATTATTTCTACACTAGGTTTATTTTGACGATTTCAGATAATTCAGAAGCCTAGATTGGGATCTGACCAAATCAGCAAAAATTTTAAATTAATGTTTTAGTTAACTTGTATACTATGTGCTTTACTGCTTCCTTTTAGCATTAGAAAAAAAAATGACAAAAAAATATTTATTATATTAAAATCAAAATTATAATTAATATGCAGAATGAGTAATATAGTTTTAAAAAAAAATATTACGATTTTATATATAATTAATCTTGCATTGGTTTGCCATATATATTGCTTTCCAAAATTTGTAAAAAAAAAAAAATTGTAAAAATTACATTATTATAATGAGTATAATAAGATTCCGTTAAAATCATATTAATTAGCGTTATTCAAAAATAAATTTTTACTAAAAATAATTTAAATTGTTAAGAAAAAAACAGATTAATATATATGAATTCTTCTCTTCTCTTCTCTTCTCTTCTCTTCTCTTCTCTTCTCTTCTCTTCTCTTCTCTTCTCTTCTCTTCTCTTCTCTTCTCTTCTCTTCTCTTCTCTTCTCTTCTCTTCTCTTCTCTTCTCTTCTCTTCTCTTCTCTTCTCTTCTCTTCTCTTCTCTTCTCTTCTCTTCTCTTCTCTTCTCTTCTCTTCTCTTCTCTTTTCTTAGCATATGATTTATCATTTCGTTATTTAATATTTATGAATTAATATCATGAACAATTTATTCAATTTTTATCATTTCATAATTGGACAATTCAAATTTATTATCATTTTAATTATTATTACTTCTGGGATTATTTAAACTAATAAAATGACAATTATGAATAACCAACAACGGCGCGTTAATGACTGGCCAACCAAGAATCACGGAAACAAGCTAAGACACCAAACTAAATGTTTCAAACAACTGGAAAGATGGTAGCCGCGAAGAAAATTTATAAAGAATAAAATAAAAATAAAACTCGCCAACATTTTTACACATTTTGTGGTTTACCATAAATTATATTTTAATTTATTTATATATCAAGCAGTTTATATAAACTTTATATTAACCGATTTGTTAAAAATGAATTTAACTAACCCGTTTATATTATAACCTAACACCATAATATATAACACTGTGTGACAAGAAAAATGGGAGAAAAAAAAATAAAACAATTTTGTGCAGAATTTGACTCTGAGTTCGAATCCGTTTTTCAAATTTTCTCTACAAGTCAAGTTTTAAAAATATTACCGTATAAAGACAACTTTTTCGAAATCTCAAAAATGGTAAAATTTAGGTCTTTATACGGATATATTTTAAAAGGTATCGAATAAAAATCCCTGAAAATTGGTAATAGTGTTAAACTTATATTTCTTTATAAATTTACTAATTTTTATAATTTTTTATCGATTGGTTTTTGAGAAAAATGGTAAAGAATTTTGTTTTGGGGGCCTTAAGTTTTCAATTTAAATTACTTTCAAAATTATTAACTTTAGAAGATAAATTTTATATAATTTTGCTTCAAATATGCTCAAGATTATATATTAATTCTAATTATATTTCAAAAGTACTCTATGCCATGAAAATTCAACCAAAATCTATAAATTAAAAAAGTTGGTACAGATATTTTCGAACTTTTTAATTTGTACACTTTTTGAATTTTTCTCTGCATAAAGCATTTAAAAAAAAAATTAAGGTAATATTTATCTTTTTTAGTTGTATTTAGTAATATTTTATGCATTTATGATCAATTTATACCAAAATCAGATATCTACCCACTTTTTTTAATTAGTACTCTTTTTGGATTGAGCATTTTGAAGCAAAATTCATTTAAAATGCAATAATTGGTAATTTTTTCATATTTTTTATTAATATTTATCTTTTTTAGATGTATTTAAGAATATTTGTTTTTTTAATCAATTTATATCAA